>NC_056733.1:656515942-656861528 GCF_019279795.1 Protopterus annectens | reverse complement strand
AACTGGCCTGATGCCCAAGTTTTTAAACCAGAACTAATACACTTTTAGAATAACAGACACTGAGCCCTCAATCAGCAGTTCCCAACTTAGAAGGATGTAAGGTACCTGTCCTGCCACCACAGTGCAGGCCACAAACCTTTCTAATGTAAAACAACTGGTCTGAAGCCCAAGTGCTTAATCCAAAAGACTTAGAATGATAGCTACACTTTAATCAAGTTACTACCAAGCAGTAATAAATACAATTGAATACTTTAAAGAATGCCTGGATTAGTGCTCAAGTTATACAAACAAAGCTAGATTCAGCAGGCCTGGATCTAGTCTATGCTACAGCAAACAAGGTGTACCAATTTCAGTAAGAAGCAGTTCAAATATGCAGGCACTATAACCCTTTAACCAGAAATTCCCAGCTCAGAAGGGCAGAGTCCAGCCTCTCCTCCCACAAGAGCGCAGCCCACGAACCCTCTTAATGTAAAATAACTGGCCTGAAGCTCAAGTGCTTAAATGAGAAGTTATGTACCTACCATAACGTTCCATGTTAGTTGTCTTCTTCTTGCCTTCTTTCTTGCTGGATGGGTTCGAGATCCCGGCTGCCCGACTCGGCCTATACTAAAGCTCGAGAGTTATTTTTACCGGCTCGAGGCTACCCTATATCCCACATTGCTAGGCACTAACTATCCAGATCTCGTTTGATAGCTGAAACCATAGCAGTTCTCATCTCCAAAATAAGGAGAAGAGGAAACCTCACTCGTAAGTCACCTAGGCCTATAGCTACCAGTAAGGATAGCCAAGGGGGCTAATACTGAGGCAGGAAGAAGATCCCCAAGGATCCTTAGGTCTGTCCAGGCTAGGGGGATGGGGGGTGGGTGGGGAAGGCCTCCATGGGGTAGGTTCCATCATATCAGGGGCCGTCCACGCCTTCCGTGCCACCACTTCCATGAGGGGGTTAAAGGGCGGAGACACCCAGGAGGTGGAAGGGCGAGAGCCAAACACCTCTAGGTAAACCGACTTGTCCTCGGAAGGATTAAGGGTAGACCAGTTGCCCCTCTGCTTCAGGATCTCAAGGATGTCTGAAAAGGAGACATCCTCAGAGGGGGACTGTGGGGACCCTTCCGACTCATCCAAGTCAGTATCCAATGTAATGGACTCAGGGGAGTCCACATGCTTCCTCTTACATTTCCTCTTCCGAGGGGGTTCCCCTGATGGATCAGGGGAAACCTCAGAAGAAGAGAATATTCCCAATGGGGAAACCTGAGGCGTTGGATCTCTATGGTCAGGAATGAGATGGTGGGTAGAGACCACAGCAGGCACTACAGAGGGAGGAGCTGAGGGAGCTGACCATGGAGCAGGCACAGGGGCCAGCATGCTCCTCATGACTTTGAAGGCGCCCCTATCAGGCAGGGTAGAAGGTCCCCGCTCCGAAGAGATAAGGACCCCTCCTGGCACTGAGAGTCGGACAAGGGTCCGATGTCACTCGCCCCCTCAGAGCCGACGAGGAAGTCCATGCACCCGGATCCCTTCAAGGATGGGACCATGGAAGAGACCGGAGCCGATGACAGAGCCGAATGGTGAGGTATCGGCTCTGACATGTCAACGACCATGGCTCCCACAAGCTCTGGCTCCGAACTCAGAGGAAGAGTCGGAGGAGGAATCAAAGATGGGGTGGGAATAGCCACTGTCTGTTGAGAAGGGCTATGGAGCATCTGGGCCAGTGCCTGAGACTTAAGAAGTCTACTAACCACCCTCTCGATGTCATGGTCCGAGAGCCTGGAAGACCTAGAGGAATGGGTTCGATGGCTCTGCTCCGAGAGTAAGGGAGACCTCGGAGCCGAGTGAACAGATTCTAAGGACGGAGACCTGGACCATTTACGGCTGGCAAATGGCACCGACACCACTATCGGCGCCGACTGAGTCCTAGAAACATTGGCTCCGGCTCGAGCCGATGTAGAATGAGTTTGAGAAATGTCGACTCCAGCCAGAGCCGATGAGGAAGACTGTGTCTTGGAAACATCAGCTCCAGTCGGAGCCGATGTAGCAGCAGTCAGAGCACCACCAGTCGAAGGCTCTGAACACGGAGCCGACGGCTTGGATGGCTTCGAAGGCTTCCCTGATGATTATTTGGTCGGGGAACCTTCAGGCTTTAATAAGCCCCTCAAAATTAACTTATTTCTGCGTTCCTGCAGGACTCTTGGACTGAACGCATGACAGACAGAACAAGAGTCCTGCAGGTGCAGAGGACCCAGGCAATAAACACAAGAAGTGTGACCATCTGTCAGCGACATTTTCTGACAGCACGAGTCACACTTCTTGAAGCCTGAGAACCTGGTGTCTTTAGACATCCTAAAAAGTACAAAAATATACACACACACACACACACACACACACACACACACACACACACACACACACACACACACACAGACACCCTTTAACACAAGCTAAGTCAGTCACACAACAATTTGAACTGACAATTTAAAGAAAGGGGTATAGGCCCAAAGGCCTAACCTTCTAACCAAACAAGGGGTTAGGAAATTAAGGGATTAAGAGGGACCAGAAGGGAGATTAGCTATGAAGGGAAGCTAATGGGATGGTCGCTAACAAAAAACTAACTGAAAATCTGATTAAAAGGGAGAAATTCAAGAATAATAATATCTAACCTGCAGAGCTGGTAATAAACGCACCTCGCAGCTGTAAGCGGCAAACGAGATCTGGGTAGTTAGCGCCTAGCATTGTGGGATATAGGGTAGCCATGAGCCGGTAAAAATAGCTCTCGAGCTTTAGTATAGGCTGAGTAACCCATCCAGCAAGAATGAAGGCGAGATTGACAACTTAACATCCAGAATTAATACACTTTTAGAATAACAGACACTGAGCCCTCAATCAGCAGTTCCCAACTTAGAAGGATGTAAGCTACCTGTTCTGCCACTACAGTGCAGACCACAAACCTTCTTAATGTAAAACAACTGGTCTGAAGCCCAAGTGCTTAAACTAAAAGGCTTAGAATGAGTTACACTAAGCAGTAATAAATACAACTGAGTACTTTTAAGATGACGCAAAAGCAAAATAAAGTAGGAAGAAACACAAATACAGTAAAAGCAGATAAAATTTTTTTTTTTTCAAATTGTAGTATGTCCCAAATACTATATATAAATGAATCCCATACCAAAATTAGGATCCAAAAGTGTTTTTGAAACACCTAAAGTGTCTTTACCAAAAACCAAAATTGGTCTATAGAAACCAGTATTCCTTTTTATCAATCACTTCTTGACTTACTCCCTCTAAAAGGGCCTCTGGATATCCTCTTGCTTTAAACATGTTCATAATAAAACTGACTTCGTCCAAAAAAGCTGTATTCAAGCTAACCATCCTGGCTGCTCTGACCAGCTGTCCTTTCACTATAGACTTTTTCTGAAAGGGTGGATGTGCACTAGTGTATTCCAAATAGGAACTGGAAAATGTTTTTTATGAATTTTGGACCCTAAGCTGTTAGTCTCAGTAATGAATAATTCTCTATCCAGGTATACTTTTCTTACTGTGTAAGTATGTGAATTTCAAAAAAAATCAACTGTATGGTTAATGTGTGGATAGAATTGCTGCAATTCAGTTTCAGTGCCCGTCCATAAAATGAGCAAGTCATCCAAAAATCTTGTATAAAACAAAATATTGGACATATATTCACTTTTGAAAACAAATTGATGTTCCCAAAAGGCCATAATATAATTAGCAAAGACGGGGGGTGCATGCAGCCCCCATTGCTACCCCTGTCCTCTGCCTATAATATTGGCCTTCAAAATGCAAATAGTTGTTCTTGAGCACCACCTCCATGAGAGTAACGTACACATTAATATCATGCTGATCAAATAGCTGGGTTTCCAAAAGTTGGGCCTCTAACCACTCTAATCCTTCATTATGTGGTATAACTGTAAAGAGACTAACTATGTCTATTGTTACCAAAATATAGACATTACTCTGCCCTAACTTGATTCTACCCACTATATCCAGGAATTCCCATGAATCCTTACAAATATGTGGAATGCTTTTTAGACCCATCTGCAATTTATGATCCAAGAATTGGCCAATAAAACATGTTTTAATGCTTTCCATCGACAATAGGTCTAAATTGTGGATTCGTCAATCCTTTATGAATCTTGGGAATTCCAAAAATATTGGGAATCATTGGGTACTCATTTGTCATGAAAGTGTGTTCATCATCATTAATTTGACCTTGAAACAACATGTCATCAATAAGCAAATCAATTTTTCTATACATGACGTGTATCTCATTAATGGAACTCTCAATGTATGATTCATCCAGTAACATAGTGTTAATAGCATTTAAATAATCTGATTTATTTATAACAGCAATTCCATTGCCCTTATCTGGCTTCATCAACCGGATGCTCATATCATGCACCAAATCTAAAAGCAAACATTCCACTCCTAATGTAAAATTAGATAGATTATTGTCTGTTTTTTTGTTTCAACACTTTACATATGTCCTTTTCACATTTATATTCAAAAAATCTAATAACATTATTCAAAGGCAGGCTAAAAGTGCTGGGTCTCCTCAAGCTACCATTTATATTTTTCTTACCATCCTGTGAATTAAACCAAACTTTAAGGTTGAGTTTCCTCGTGTAATATTTTAAGTCAATCAATGTACTGTCAATTCTAGCCCTCCTAGGTGTTGGAGCCGATCGAGATCCAGTCATCACTTCTGACTGTTTCATCAACGTGCTTGGCCCAGACCACGCCGGTTCCAAGTATGTCGCAGATCTTCAGCTTTGAGATCGGCTCTGGGTTGGGGGTTGACATTGACTCTGAAATTTTTGGAGCCATCACTTCCCCTTGGGGTGTCAACTTTCAACAGCTCAGCTCTGACTCCCCCTTTGTAGTGGGAGGTTTGAGCCCCCCTGGGAGGCATCTGCTTTGGTGACTTTGGCCCTGAGAGGACTCCTTTCAGAATGGAGTCTTCTGACACCTCCCCACAGCATCCCACTGAGGAGATCCCCTGGAAGAGGTTGTGTAAGAGGAGGTGCAAGGATTCCCCCAGGAATCCCTCACCACCAACACCAATTTTGAGGAAGGAGAAGGGTCCCCCAGGTCACCACCCGATGAAGTCTCCTTTGGAGAAATTCTAGAAATCCTATGCCAGAGAGGTGGCTGTAGTCTGCCCAAAACCCTTCCCCGGAGGAATCGGTTCTGTGGGAGGCTTTCAGGTCTGGCCCATCTACTGCCTGGCTGTCTCCCCTGCTGAACTACCACTCAAGCTAGTTTTGTCTAGGGCATGGAAGGACCCAGATATGGTTGAGCCAATCCTCAAGTGTGCAGACAAGATTCTGGACCAAGGTTATACTGGAAGATGCTGTGGTTGTCATGGCAGCCACCAAGAAGTACCTCACACAAGAGAGCTCTTCTGTCCACCCTCCCAACAGAGAATCTCTAGCATTGGGCAGATTTAGAAAAAGGGTTTAATGCCTCTTCCATGTTTACCTTGAGAGCAGTAAACTACTTATCACATTTCACGAGGTTACAAAGGGTTCTGGTGAAGGAACTTTGTAGCTCGTTCCCTGGGTCCATGTCTGCTGAGGAACAGAAGACCTTTTCCTCCAGACTGGCCACCCTTCAATTACTGGCTAATGCATCCATGAGGCTGATATCCCACACTGCAGAGGGTACTTCAAGGGTGGCAGGTTCTGGCATTGCCATAAGGCACCTTGCCTGGATGAGGCTGTGTGACTTTGCAGAGCCCTTCAAACAGTCATTTATCAAAGCCCCCTTTGATGGCTTCACCTTATGTGGGCCTGTGATTTGTGACACACTCACCTACAGCAAAAAGGACGGAAAGACCCTGTCTACCATCTGGATCCATTTTTCTACCCCACAAAGGTATTTTTCCTGGAACCAGCATGGGAGTAAAAAGATGTATGATCTTAAGTTGCAGGGTTCTTTTCAAGACACGCAGGGAGATTTTTTTTTCCCCAGAGACAGACTGGGAAACAACCAGAATGGAAGATGCCACTCACACGGCTGAGGGGGTCCACAAAACCAAGGGACATGGGAAACTTTCTCAGACCAACCCTTCCAGCGCTACTGAACAATTGCCCAACTGCTTTCCTCTGGAGGCAGTCCGGAGCGTTTCTTCCTGCACCTAGCAGCCTGGGAGGCCATCACAGCTGATCGCTGGGTGCTAAAGATCATATCCAGAGGAGACTACATTCCCTTTTTAGAAATTCCCAAACAAAAAAAATGCCTCCCCGATGTTCCACCAAGTCAGAGAGAAGATGCGGCCTTAGAAATCAAAAAACTGCTATATGAAAGAGTCATCCAAAAGGTCCTCCCCAAACAAGTCATATTGGGTGTTTACTCTAGATTCTTTTTAGTACCCAAACAAAGAGGGGTCATATGGCCTGTTTTAGACTTTACCACCCTGAACAAGTCGATGAAGCACACGAAGTTCAGGATGGTCACAATTCAGTCCATCTTACCTCTTCTGAGGATAAATGACTGGATGTGCTCTGTAGACCTGAAGGACGCATACTACCACATAAAGATGGACAGCTGCTCCAGGCAATATCTAAATTTCAGGCTGGGAGTCCATCACTACCAATTCACACCACTCCTGTTTGGCCTCACCACTGCCCCCATGGTGTTCACCAAATGTTTGGCAGTGGTGGAAGCACCTCAGGCTGCAAGGTTTCCAGATTTTTCCTTATCTGGATGACTGGCTTCTGACTGCTTCAGCCAAGCATCTACTGATCCAGGCCAGGGACTACAATCTTTTACATCTGACTCCACTCCTAGGAATCACTGTCAACATTCAGAAATCTCAGCTGCAGCAGGTTCAGGTTATAGATTTCATTGGAGCACATCTGGGCACAAGGATATCCCAGGCCTTTCTAACTAAGGAGAGGATTGCAAATTTAAGACTTCAGGTGAGGCAGATTCTCTCTGTCCCAACCCCTCAAGCTAGTTTAATTCTCAGGGCATTGGGTTCTGTGGCGGCCACTTTAACTCTCCTACCTACTGCATGCTTACACATGTGGAGCCTGCAATGGACTTCAGCGGTCCAGTGTTCCCTTCATAGGAATCCATTTAGTTTCCCCCTCAAACTTTCCTGAGTATGCAGGGATTCTCTGCTTTAGTGGCCTCACTCTGCCAATGTTTCGCAAGGACGGCCATTCATCCTCCCTCTCCCAAATGCCACAGTGACCACAGATGCCTCCCAGATGGGAAGGGGGACATGGACTGGGTTGGACAGTTCAAGCCACCTGGACTCCCCAGGAGACTAATTTTGCATATCAACGTACTGGAGATGAGGGCATTTCTTCTGGCATTGCAAAGGTCTTCACAGCCTTCTACCTCCAGGGACTATTGCAGTACAAACAGACAATATGTCTTTGGTTTAGTACATCAACAAACAGAGGGGATCCAGGTCCCACCCCCTATGTCAGGAAGCAATATGGGTGTGACAGTGGGCAATATCTATTAACTGCTTTCTGATAGCAAAGCACATTCCGGGAAAGTCCAACATATTACCAGACAGGCTCAGCAGAGTGTTACTGATGCCTCACGAGCGGTCTTTGTATAACTCCATGGTAGATTTGATCTTCCAGAAATGGGGTCAGCCTTGCTGTGATCTGTTTGCTTCTCCTCTCAACAACAAATGCAGCAAGTATTTTGCCTTAATCCCTCCTTAAGGACAGTCACCTAGAGACACTCTAGTCCATGCTTGGCCTCCCGGTCTTCTCTATGCCTTCCCTGCTCTGCCATTAATTCCCACGTTTTTCAGAAGGCTCTCAGGTTGAAGATCAAGGTAGTCCTCCTTACCCCTTCTGGCCCTGACAAACCTGGTTTGTCTTTCTTTGGTCTCACCTGATATGCCTGCCATTGAAGTTGGAGATGATTCCAGAACTTCTTTTTCACCCATCAAAGCATCCCTACCCAGACATTCAGGGTTTGAAGCTAACCGCATGGTTTCTCCAATTCCGATGATAGCAAGATGTCCCAGACTTTCTTCCCCTGTCCAAAAAATTCTGATCTCCTCCCTTAGGTCTTCAGCTCACAGGATTTATAAAAGTAAATGGAAAATGTTCTCTGTTTGGGCACAGCAGAAACAGGTAAACCCTTTTACAGCTCCTATTCCAGTCATTTTAGATTTTTTTGGTATCCCTCTTCCACAGTGGTGCTAGCTACTCCACTATTAAGGTCCCATCTCACAGCTATTTCCTACTTTCATTTAGGCCTAGATTCTTGGTCCCATCTCACAGCTATTTCCTACTTTCATTTAGGCCTAGATTCTTCCCTCCCTGGCATCATCTAAATTTTGTAAAACCTTCCTTAGAGGCAACTTTTTGCTTCGCCCACTGATCAAAGACCCTATCCCTCCATGGCATCTGAGTATGGTTCTGCAAGCATTGGTTCATCCTCCCTTTGAGCCAGCGGCTGCAGTTGACTTAAAATTTATGACTTAAAATTTATGTCTTGGAAGACCCTTTTTCTAGAGGCTATCACCTGCGTGAAAACAGTGTCCGAACTTCAAGCTCTTTCCTCTAAATTCCCATACTTAATTTTTAACAAAGACAGGGTAACCTTATGCACGAACCCATCCTTTTTGCCTAAGGTAGCCAAGGAGGGGAACATTAATCAGTCTGTCAATCTTCCTTTTTCCTTAATTATCAGAACAAAGGAGAGTACACCCTTCACTTGCTGGACATAGATAGCAGTTACGTTTCTACTTAGAACCAAATCCTTCTGGAAATCTGAGTAGTTGTTTGTATCTTTCACTGAGGAAAAGAAAAAAAAATCCATTATGAAGATTACTCTGTCTAGATGGTTGAGAAACTGTATTTCCTTTGTGTGTTCAGCCAGCAACATACCCTTGCCAGGTCCTGTTAAAGCTTATTCTATAAGGTCTATAGCAACATATCAAGCCTTTTGATCCAGGGTTTCGATTGAAGATATTTGTGTTGCAGCTACCTGGTCAAATCCTCATATGTTTGTTTTACATTATAAGTTGGATATTTTATCCAGAAACAGGAGTGCTTTTGGTTCTGCCTTAATCCGGAATATCCTTTCATGAGAGTACATTTCTGTAGCTGGGGACTCTGTCCACAGGGTAATTAAAATGAATATGACAACATCAGATAAAGAAGTTATGTTTTTACCATAACATTCCATCTGTGTTGTCAGTCTTCATTTTTCATTAACCATTACAGTCGTTGGGAGACCTGGTAGAACTCTCAGAAGAACTTCTGTTCCTTCGGGTTGAGCTCCTGATTTTCTTTCTCATAGTCTTGGATGATTGTCTTTATATAGGATAGAAACTTTTGATCCTTATGCTGTGAGCAAACTCAATCTGAGGTCGTGTGGGGGGAGCAGGGCAGTATGGGTAGAAAGGAGAAGCTCATCTCTGGGATCTCAAGCTTAAAGAGCAGCCGGTCGGTTCCAAGGGTCAGAACTGAGCCCCACACGTTAATGAAAAATGAAGATGGACAACACAGATGGAACATTTTGGTAAGAACATAACTTTATTTAAAATTGAAAGATGCAGAACTGTTGCTAGAGCAAAATTTTCACATTCTATGGTATGTATATGTAAAAAAACTCCTTCTATTAATTAGACAGTCTGAATCATACGTATTTAAAAAAAATCTTGATGACAGGGTTGATACTAAGGTTTATACATTTGTTTTGTAGTCTGTGTTTTGACTAGCATTTTGCTCCAGAGCATTTTCCCAAGTATTACAATTCTTGAAACTCTCTCTCATCGAACTAAATAGACAACTAAGGGGGCTTATTAGGGCAAACAAAGCCAACTGTGTTGTGTGGTTAAGATAGCCTCCCAGGTGAAAGCAATAAGGCCGCCTTCCGCTATGTCAGAAACCTCAAGGGCAGTACACAGCAATGTGCTGAACTGGTGGTTAATGGTGTCACATTCACTGAGCCTGACGATACAGCAAACCTGATGGCGAATAAATTCAGTTCCAACTTTACACCCCTCTCACCTTAACAATTCCCAAAATAATACTCTCACACATAATCTCTCCATCTATAACTTGGCAGCATGTACTGGCTGCTCGGTCTAAAACCAAAAGCACAGCCTCATTGGGCCCTGATAACATCACAGGATGCCTGCTAAACAGTCTAAAATACAACTTATCAGGAGCCCTGGAGTCACTATTAAATTACAGGTTTTGTCCCACAAGAAAGGAGGACTGTAGTGGTCATCCCCCTTCATAAGGGAGGACCTTCAGCAGATCCTGGAAACTACAGACCCATCAATCTGACTAGTCTCATTTGCAAAGTCATGGAAAGAATTATCATGGAAATGATCAACAAGCCCGTAGGAGACCTTGAGACACTGGATCCATCCCGGTTTGACTTTGTCAAAGGACAGTCATGCTTACTGAACATAGCGAACCTTTTTGAAAAGGTCACTAAGGCAATGGATGAGAGGAAAACTATGCATACTGCCTGCCTAGATCTGGCTAAAGCATTTAATAACAATACCTCATTTGGACATTGTCAACAAACTTACAAAACTAAGCATTAACCCCTTTATAATACACTGGTAGATATCTGCGGTACAGACAGGACCCAAAAGGTTAGGATCGGAAAGGTCACCTCTACAAAGGGGACGCTCACCAGTGGAGTCTCTCAGGGCACTATGCTGGTGCCATTCTGATTAAGTAGAAGTTTCTGAATAGTTGCTAAAGGCTTTTTGACAGCTTAAAAAAGAGAGTCTGTAAAGATATGACTATTGTCAAAATATAAATGCATAGAAGTTTGCAGTAATTAATGTCTGGAGCTAGGCATTTTGCAGATACCCTTGGTGTAGTGTAAACTCCAAAGTGTAAAATAGAACTGATAACATAAGCCAGATAAAGCGAATCTTAAACTGCTGATATGCTTTGCAGTGGAGGTGTGATGATAGACATTCTTTTGATTCAGCTTTACAGTTAAAGCTAGAAGGGAATCAGAACTACAAGTGACCGAAGAGATAAAATTTTGAACTTCAAAATGTTGACAACAAGGATTAACAAAGATCTAGTGCATGCCTCCAGGAATCCTTCTATTTTGGAGAACTAGAAAAATTCCTGAATAAAAAATGTTTGCCTAAGAGGCTGGGGAGCACAGGTTCTGTACTCATTGTGCATTGCAGGATGTGAGAAAATAGCAGTTTGGTTCACTGGAGAAGAGGGAATCCCTTGGGGAAAGAGGAGGGATTCTCATTGGCGTGTACCCCCACTGGATTATTTGTAGTACCTAGCTGTGTGAAACAGTCTAATATCACAAGGGAAGGCAACGTCACTAGAGACATGAAAAGATTGTCACACTGGGAAGGGAGCGATCCTGAACAGGTTGATGGTCATGTCCACTGAGAGGACTGTCCTTGGTTTTCAGAGACATTTCCTTTCTTTTTTAGAACCTCTTATCTATTACTTTTTAAAACCCAGTTTGCTGGCTACTTGCTGCTTAAATTGCATATTGGAGAAGAGAGCTGAGGAGAAGGGGGAACTATTTAGTCTGAAAATGGAAGGATGAAGAATTTGAGACACTCCTTGAATTGGTTTTCCCCTTTCATCGCACTCTGTAAACATGTCAGTAACAGAAGAGCCTAACTCTTTATGTACAGTAATTTTAAACTGTCAGAATTTGCTTTATTGAAACTTTTCACTGAGAATATCGTTATTGTGCAATGTAAGCAAGTTTAACATGAAGAGCCTTGCGGAGTATTAACTTTAACTAATCAAATAAGTGCCTCCCTGTGCTGGAAAGTGGCTGTGACATTCCCCCCAAAGAAGTAGGCCTTGCACTCTAAAGACCATTTACTAAGTTGGCCACTTTCTTTTCTCTCCTGACCAGTAGATTGTACTACACATGCCAGTTACTTGGTCTCCCTAGTGTCTTAGTGTCTGCATTGAATAAGTGTAAGAAAGCCTGTTTTAGTTTGTGCTTCCATGTTCATAGGTTCATAGATTATTACTAGGCTAACTCCCCTTGTGGGCCATTTTAAGCCTAGCCAATTACCCCATGTGAGAATCAAAATCTACACCTTGTGTCTGTAAGGGTAGACACCTTAACCATTATACCAACCTTCCACCCAACTGCTTTGTGCTGGCTACAGACTGATTGCTCTCTTAAATAATTGACCTGAGGGTGGGAAGATAGTATAGCAACCCTAACCAAGGATTCCCCAGCATCTAATCTCAATCTCGGACCATGCTCTTCTTCAGCTGATGACCTGAGTACCTTAAAATACATCTAATAACATCACTTATCCTGTCTTAGTCCTTAGAAATAGGTCAATCCAAGAATGACACATTCCATCTCTCTAGAAAAAAAATCACATTATCCCTCTGTATAACTGAGGAAATCCGAGAGACATCACTAACTTTAGAACTATAGCAGTCTTATCCCCCTCTTCAAAATAGTTGAAATCTGTATTCAGAAACAATTGCTAAACTGTCTCCTGCAGGAATAACTCCTTTCACCCCCACACAAAATGGATTAATTCCCTCCCATTGTACTAACACCGCACTTCTAACCTTTATAGATACTGTTAATTAAGCTAGGGATAATGGTAAATTAGTGTTCTCTTTGTTTCTAAACCCTTCAACAAAGTTTGTTACAGCAAACTTCTACTTCAGTTGTTTTAACTAGGTCTGTCTCAGCCCACCTTTATATGGTTCAGAAGCTGTTGATCCAAAGGGTATCAGTCAATAAAGTGGCACTCCACTCTCTCCATACCTCCCAGTCACCACCGGTGTACCACATGGCTGTATCCTTGGTCTTTGCCTCTTTAACCGTACATTCATACGATAGGCCTCCCTAATACTTTATGCAGATGACTCCAAACTCATATGCACATCATACAACCTGGTACATCTCCAAAATATTACTCAGGAAGCTTTAACAGACACTGAAAACAATTATTTTTTTCCTCCCAAGTCTCTCTCTCGTGGAAAAACAAAATTTAAGATCCTCTCTCTTAATAATACAACCATTGAAGTCACTTCTCATAGCAAATTATTAGGGTTGATAGTGGACAATAATCATAAATCCGACCTGCATATACAAAATTGTATAGCAAGCTCACCAAAAACTAGGGATGCTTTATAGAATGAAAAATTGTCTTACCATTGCAAGTAAAACTATACTTGCCACTACTTATGTGCTGCACTCACTACTTTATGGTGTTTCTGTCTTTACTAACCTCCAGGCATCTCAAAAAGCAAAACTTGAACAATGCTCAAAGTGGAACAATTTGCAGCAAAACATCCCTGTCAGAACCCCTCACTTTATAGCAATAAAAAACCTGAATTGTTAGAACTACCTCATCAACTATCATATTGACAGCTTCTTCACTAAATATCATTCTACACAACTATGTTCCCACTTGGTTATTGCAATTACTTGACCAAAATCTTTTCTGTCCACAAACCTATCAAGTCTGCTGGGAATGGTCTGTACTCATACCATGTTGCTAAGGCTTGGAATGTCTTACCTATATCCATCAGGTTAATACCCACCCTCCAGTCCTTTAAAACCTTTCTGAAAGACTTTCTAGCCAAAATCTGGCTCTGTTCTTGCTGAACCCCAGGATAAACTCTATCCCTAAAGATGTACAAGTACCTATTCATACCTTACACTCTTACTCCTGTTTTGCTCACTTCCTAACTTCAAATCAGTTTCTCTCCCCTGACTCCGTCTCTCTCATGTCATGTTGCAATTCCTGTTCATATTATAATAACTTATCTTTAATTTCTATAAACTCATTAAATGTCTCTAAATATTAAATTGTTGTTATATAAGTTGTATCTATTTTTAACCAATATCGTCACATTGTTTAATTATTATATATAATTAGTATAATTATTTAAACTGTTGATATTTTGTATTGTTTCTGAAGCTTATAAAATTATTGTTCTTAAAAAAATGTATTTGTAATACTTTGGAGCTTTTGTCCACAGGCCTCCTCTGAAAAAGGCCAGTTTCTCAGTTGGATTTTCCCTGTAATCAGGTTTTAATAAATAAATAAATAAACATCAGGAACATTTTGAGAATAAAGCCAAGGAAATCTGCTCAAAACTGATTCAGAAGCAACAGGTCTGGAGGAAGAATCAGCAACACCATAAACACAATTTTAGATTTGTTTAATCACATGAAAAAATTTTCTTCAAAAAAGATCATGCAAGCATACACTTAAGTTCCTTAAAAATTAAACAACAGTCCCCAAAATGTAAGTTTCTTGGGTACACTCATCATTTTGGTAGATAAACATCAGTTTTCTTTGTATCATAAAATACAGTAGAAGGCTTTCCCCAGTAGGATTTATGTGCCCAGCTCCTAAAGATGCAGAGCCAACTGACAGTTCCATGGGGCCCACCTAAGGAGCACTGTCTTTGGTGGCAAAACAGCACTGAAGCTTTTCACATGCCAGCTGTTCTTTTGTGGAACTCTGCTGGAGCTCCTGACAGTTGGAATGTGTGGAAGGCTCCCTTAGCTTTGGGAAGCTGGCCACTTGCAGTGAGGTTGGACCCATATAGCTTAGGTTACTGCAACAGTAAATTATGTTTGATTATAAAAAAAAATATCAGTAAGTCTGGATGCTGAGCAAGCTTTTATTTGTTTGTTTTTGTTGACTGGGAAAGTCTGACTGGCCCATTTTGACAGGTGGCCTGGAGTGAAAAGTTCTACAAAAATTGTTCAAGTACAGTTGTAGCACAGAATACACTGATGTTAACATCGTTATCGACTATAAACACTTGCACATACAAGTGCAGAATCACATGCAGATTTAGTGGAGATAGTATTATATACAGGTAGATATTTGTACATACACGAATCATAGCATACAGATGAGTTACAGGTAGTTATAACACGGCATTTGGTGTATCGGTGATGATGAAAGGCTAAGGTGCAAATTAAGTATGCATTGTGTGAAAAATGGTTAGGATAGAGCTTAAAGAGTTTGATAGAGTATGTAGAGTGATAAAATATGGGAAGAAAGAAGGGCATAGTGATGCAAAAAGGAGGGTCATTTAAGTTGTTTGCTGGAAGTAAGTACTGCAGTTGTGGTGGTTATATCAATTAGGTTAACCGGTATAACCACCACAATTTTTATGGTATGTTAAGAACGTATTTGCAAAGTAATGGCTGAACATTTGTTTCCTATTAAAATTTAATTAATATGGAAGATGCATGCAACATAAGCAAGGATAAAAGTTGGGGGCATTTTCTCTGCTAAATTGATTTTGTCTAGAGAAACAAGGCAAGAAGTCTCCATTTTCCATTGCTTTTCACAATAAATAAGAGGTGCAAACATCCAAAGGTATGAGAGGAATGGGAGGCAAGAAAGAGTAGCATTGTTTTTGGATGACAGAGTAATGTATTTCATAGATGCAAAACAAGATGACCTTGTGTTGTGAAATATTTTGTAACCTTTGCAGATGTGTTTAAATAAATGCTGATAAAAACAAACAACATCTGTAGACTACATAAATGTGTGCAGCAATCCATATACCTTTATGGACATGCGGAAATGAAGTACCTATGAGTATGGTTTAGGAAAGACTCATTAATAGTAGCAAATGAGATGTTATAGGAAACCAAATGGAGGACAAAATCCAAAGTAAGCGAGAAGATATTGATTATGTATTTGGATAGTATGCTATGGGTATTGAAAGCATTTTTGGTCCTTGTAATTCTGTATGTTGGCCAAGCAAATTTCAATCAAATGGATGATTAGTTATGGCAAACAATGACTAAGGAACTGAAGAATATTATTTGTAAAGGAAATAACCCTGTAGTTAAGTGGGATAGTTTGCCAGATTTAAAAGGGTACTTTAAGGCCCGCGGTGGTGGTGCTGCGGTAGCATTGCCGCCTCACAGTAAGATGCTGTCCGGTTCGATTCTCAGCTAGAGCGTCTTCTGTGTGGAGACGTGCGTGAATGGGCGTACCTTCGTTGAAGGTTGTGTGTCAGGGCTGGTAACTCGGCACGTAAAAATCAACTACCAATCATTAGCAGACCGGAGTTCTGCTGTGGCGACCTCTAACCGGGAAAAGCCGAAAGACACAACAAAAGTACTTTAAGGCTACGCATTAAGATTCGTATGAATACTACAAGTAGAGGGGTATAAACAAAAATGGAAAGCTATGATGAGGAAAGGAAGGACTACCAGAGGTAGTGAGAGATTGTCTTAATGGAAGTAAATGTTGGGGAAAAAAACAAAAGCAATTGGGTAGAACATCATGTAGGCAAAGTGGCAAAGAGTATACTGAAAAATAAGCTAAAGAGAAGATGAAATCAGTAGTTTTTGCCAGTAGGGTTGTCAAATAGGATAGAGGGTAAGCAAGAAATGGGGGGGGGGGGGTAACTGGAAAAAGTTAGCCAAGGATCTAGGGTACTGGAAGAAAATTACCATGGGGAAGAAGTTCTTAAAAGAAATTGAGGAAGCAAAAGAACTGCTTGGATTACACAATAGAAGGCAGGCTGCCTTTTCAAGGAATAACAGCACAATATAGACAGAGAGAGAGAAAGAGGAGTGATGGGTAACTGGCCATCCTTGGTGGAATATTTGGTTGTACTGAGAACAGGTAAGGCTGTAAAAAGGGGATAATTAGTAGGGTGTATAGCCATATACACATTAATTATAAAACTCGATCAGAGAAACTTGTACTGAATGGGGAGAAAATTAGGATGGACATATTACAATCAATCAAAGGTAAGAAATGTGCAAGGCTTTTAAGTATGCAGTTAGTCAAGATGTTTTAAGATATTTGCATGGATTTAGTTGCTCCAGCAGAGTAGAGGGATAAAGCCCTGACTATGACGCAGCCGACCCTGGTTCGATTAGTGGTTCAGGTGACTAATGTTGCAGCAGAGCTGCAAACGTGTGCCTGACCGAGGTGGGAGAGCATTTATCGATAAATGTTCCCTAAGTGGGGGGGGTTGTGGTCCATAGAGAGGAGTTGCTGTTGGATGTGGTAAACAAATGAGGGGGGGTTGGGGAAACGGAAGCAGGTAGGGTATATAAAAGAACCCCCTGTATGGAAGCAAAGATGTAAGAGCCCCTGGGACACCCTTAGGATCCATGACTGGCCCCAACAATTATGGAATAAGTCCGGGGAGGGGGGATACTAGAGACTTGCTGGTAGACCTGGCATGGATGTGGGGCACTGTGGGATGGGCTGGTAAAAATGATGTGCAACAAGGGGAGGAACCAAAAAATTATATTTGCATAAAATGCTTACATATATATATATATATATATATATATATATATATATATATATATATATATATATATATATGTTGTACCCTAAGTAGATTGCACAGGACCTTTCCTTTGAGGTTAGCAAGAGGGGAGACTGGGAGCAAATATTTTGTTATTGTACAAAACTGATCAGGTTTAAAGATGCATTGCAAAATGCCAGGTGCTGGCAAACCAAAAAGTAAAAAAAAAAGTTATACAGAGAAACCAATTAATAAAAACTAGAAGAAAAACCTAGCCAAGATAGATTTTTTACTGTGATACCTTAAACCTCATGTAATAGAGGCCTATGGGATACATGCAAATGACCCCTTAAGAACATCAAGTTTTTCAGCTATATGGCTTCTGAATGTCCATAACTTTTTGCTTTTTCTTTTTAAGTCTTTGTGAATACATTCAGGCCAATAAAGCCAAATCCCAGTAGCTGTGTACATGCATACTGTGGCCTTCTTATGACCTCATTAGTACAGGATAAGTGGACTGTTTTGCTATATTTAGAAACACAGGCTCTTTACTCCCAGCTATGTCCATACCAATTAAGGTGTCTGCAAAATATCCCAACTAACATCCAAACCCAAAAAGTAAAAATGTCACACAGACAATCCAGTTAGTAAAAATTGGAAGAAAAACCTAGCCAAGCTAGAGTTTTCACTGTATGATACCTTAAACCTCCTGTAATAGAGGCCCGTGGGATATATGCAAATGACCCCTTAAGGACACCAGGTGTTTCAGCCACTTGGCTTCTGAATGTCCATGACTTTTAACATTTTATTTTTTGTGGATACATTCAGGTCAGTAAAGCCAAACCCCACTAGCTGTGGACATGCATGTTTCAGCCTTCTTATGACCTCGTCACTACAGCATAACTGAACTGGGTCTTTACACCCAGCTGATGTCCATAACCATTAAGGTGTCTGCAAAATATCCCAGCTAACATCCAAGCCAAAAAGTAAAAACGTCACACAGACAAATCAATTAGTAAAGCCAAACTAGAGTTTTCACTGTGTGATACCTAAAGAGAATGTGCTGCTACATTGAAACAGGGAGACTAAAATGTCAAAACATAAAAAAATCTTTTTAGGTTTAATTATCTTAGTACGCAAAAAAGCAATAACCAGAAAGTAGATATCAGGAGTTAGACCAATCTTGAAGATGTGCTCAGTATTAGAGAGAAAATAAAGCAGATGGAGATGGACTTGTTAGGGTAAAGAACAAGGTACAGACACTTAAATGGAATGTGTTTAGGCCATTACCTGCACAGTGAGGAAATGAGTGATGGGGAAGAAAGGAAAGTGGTGCAGAAATAAGAGTTAATAGGTTGCATGTAGGTTTATTAGTTGGAAAATGTCAGTAGTTTGAAAAGTTGAGAAGTTTTTGTAAAAAAGTGAAGAGTAAGTTCAGTAAGTATGTTTGTAATATGATGGTCATGGGGACTTTGGATACGTGCAGTTTGAGAAATTCTGTATGCAGTAAAGTTGTTTTTAAAAAAACTAAAAATCCATCAAGAAGCAACTGGTGTTGGAGGTAAGTTGGAGCTTTGGATGAAGGGGGTGAAGAGGGGCTCCATTAAGCTTGATTGGTGGTTAGAGTGGTCTGCTGGATAAATAGATTTAATTAAAGAAATCTGTAATGTGGTAAATCCCAAATTTTGTTAAATAAAAATGTGGTTTAAGGCATTGAGTATAGAAGATTAAATGTTAAGTTGTGCATAAAGGTACGGGTTAGAGTTCACTTTTACTCCTCCTGTTGTTTGTTAGATATTGTAGAAATAGGATGAGGGAAAAGTTATCATAATGTCAAAATATAAAAACTGGATTAAAATGACAGAAATAGTTTGCAAAGAGGAAAGGCTATTAATGTATTTCACAAATATGTAACATCAATGGAAAAGGTAAAGAGCTAGCTTTCAAAATTAATGTAATGAAACTATGAATAATTTATACAGTGGCAGGTATAAAAGTAAAAACTGCATTTGGTTTCATGGCATAGTGAGATAAAGCCATGACCAAAAACCAGACAACCTGGCTTCAACCAGGAGTATTAGTGCTGAAGGAGCCAGTGTCGGGAGGGGCAAAAGAATAACAGGGTATTAAATCTGCTTATCTCTTTGGGGGGGCAGCTTGCTTACAGGGTGTATTCAGGCTGCTTCCAGCAGAGACTTTACATTCAAGAGATCAACACTTGCCAGGTGGATGCTTCAATGGGGATCAAGTGGAGTACATATCAAAATGGAGGTTTGGATGTTCCCAGTTAATGGTGTCCTTGCATGTCAACATGCAGTGCATTAACATGTCCGGGGGGGGGGGTAGAACTTCTATCATGAAACCTAGCCTAGTATGATAATCCTCTCCCTGTCCTTTGCACAACTACAGTGTGAACCACCAATGCCAGAATAGCCAGAGTCTTATTTCATCCAGATGGATGCCCCCCCCCTCCCAAGTGACTGGTCTTGCAAGACTATGTCCCAGTAATGATGACTCCAAAGTAAAGACAACACTGTCAGACAAGGAAAAAGTGTGAAAGTCAGAGGAGGCTACCACAGTCAAATCAAGGAAACATAAGTATAAGAGGACATAACAGTGCATGCAGGGGTGTGGTGGAGACACCTATGCTGGGGGGCACACAAGCAGTTTGAGTTCCCTCATAGAGACTTGGGAGGTGCCATGTGGTGCTGCTTGAGAGTGGGCATGATATCTTGCTGATATTAGCTCCTTATGGAAGTGAATGACCCAGTGCTGGTGTACATTGCACGTTCCACCATTAAAATGTTACTGGTCAGGCACATAAGTGAGGAGTAATAAGTGCAACACTCCCTTGGCAGCAGTACGACACTGCCCTGGGACACCTCCATCTCCTCACTGACTCAAATGTGAAGGGTGCTGTAGTTGTGGCAGTTGAGCATAGGCACTGGTAGCAGCTGATGGTCAACTAGTAGGTAGCTAAAAACATGCACAAAAATAAATATAGAGGGTATGGAGAGAGGTCTTTGCAATAAATAAGTATATAAGTCGGAACTACATTTTATAAAACAGCTAGGCATATTCCTGGACAGTCCTCTTCATTTTAAATAGGAAACTGTTTTTAAAGCCGTACATGGAGAAAAATAGGTTCACTTCATATATATTAACATTTATAAGTACTAAGTCTAAAAATGTTTTCACTTCTGTTAATATGCATGTATATTCCATTGTACACTACAATTTTCTTTGTTCTAGGCAACATTTGAAAAGGTAGGCATAAAAATATTAGATTTTTAGATGCATTTTATGAAGAACTGTAAGGGTTAAAAAACATAAAATATAAGGAGAGGTTAGCCATCCTAAATTAGTACACTACTGAGTATAGTAGACATTCTTTTATGGTATTTAAGGCATTGAGGGAAGAGAATTTGAATGCGTAACTGAAATTGGAGCTGGCTAACATAGACAGTGACAAAATCGCTAGGGATTAGAGTAAAGGGAGCGTGTTGTAAAACTATCCAAAGAAAAAAAAATGTTTTTTTGTTAGAAATGTAGAAAATCTAGTTCAGCTTTAAATGTGATCAGTATTAGGAACTAAATGTGTTCTTTTGATCATACTCCCAGCGGCAGTTTCAGAGGTCTCCCATCATCTTATGAAAATAGAGGCTATATTGCAAAAACTAACCACCCAGGAATTTTTTTTGAGATATAAGAGTAAAGTGGATATTATTCCATTTTATCTCATTTCTCCTTCAAATACATGTTAGTCCTCTCCTAAAAATTTAAACTAGATCATGGGCTGAATGTCATTCCAGATCCTTCTCTGGTTACACACTTACTGTAGTTTAGGGGCACAGAGGAGCTGGCGCCTGTCCTGGATATTAGTGTTTACAAAGCAGAAGGATAAATCATCCTGGATTAGTGTGCCAGTTTGCTGCAAGAGGTGTGCATATATGCACAGACTACACACAGCTGTGGGCAGTTAGGAGACTTGTAAACTTACAGCCTAGCTGGCATTTTTCTGGACTATCCAAAAATCAGAATGATTCTGGTAGTCCAGAAAGCACTGTACAAACTCCAGGATTCTATTTAGCAGCACAAACAGAATCCTGGAGTGTGTAAAAAAGCAACCTCTGTCTGTATGTTTTTTTTTTCCTTCACAAAAAGCATTGCTAAAACAATGAGGTGGAGCCTGAGATATTCTGTATAAACAAAAAAAAAAGAGTAGCGCAGTATGAAGTTTAAGATCAAATTAAAATAAATAGATTAAAAGGGACATTCCACCCTAATGGCGTATGCATTTGTTTTATAAAATGGGGGTGAACATGAGTAGAAATGGGGTAGAGCTGTGCGTAGTCATAGGATTTAGTCTGGTTTTCGGCATCGCAAAAGCTGTCTATCCTAGACACTTGCCAGATCACATGCAGCATAGAGTCATAGATAGGTACTAGGCTATTGGCCCTAGGGCCTATATAAACCTAGCCAAAGGTACCCTGGCTTTCGCCACCCAAGAAAATTATTTTCCTGTGCCACTGTCGAGCAGAGCCACAGAAGTGATCCCCGGGGTGAATTTCCTATCTCCCATCCAGTCATCAAGATTTTTCTTGAAGAGTGCTAATGAAGAGCTTTGTTTGATATAGATAGGTAGTTTGTTCCAGAGTATGGGAAGTCTCTGGGACAGGAATCTATCCCTCCAACATGTTCTGTTTATTGTGGTGACGAGGTTTAGGTCCCTAGAGTGTGTAGCTCGTAGGGATTGGGATTTCTTTAAGTGGCGCATGTCTAAAAGCTCTGGGTTTGACATAGCTTTGTGTGTTAGGCAGAGATCGCCTCTGAATAGGCGATATGCAACGGAGTAAAGCTGCAGTTTTTTGAGACGGTCTGCATAGCGCATCTCTTTGAGGCCGGTAATCCTCTTTGTGAAGTATTTCTGTGGCCTTTCCAGTTGTTGTAGATGTCTTGTGAGGTACATACCAAAAGGGGCATTGTACTATATAATGGGTCTAATGAGTGACAAGTAGAGGAGAACAATGACCTCTTTTTTTCCTGGATGAGAAACCTTTTGTGATGAGGTGTGCCACATAGAAGGATTTCCTGACTACTGTGGCGATGTGATTATCAAAGGAGAGACTACTGTCCACCTGTGTCCCAAGGTCTCTTATCACACTTTTGGTGTTAAGTAGACTACCACCTATGTGGTAGTTCATGGGTACTGAGTTTTTACCAGAAGGGATGACAATGCACTTTTTGGCATTGAGCTTGAGGCCATGGCTTTGACACCAGGCATCTGTCTCAGCGAGACCCTTTTGTAGGATGTCCACATCTTTTGGAGTTTTGATTATGGCTCCTAGTTTGCAGTCATTTGCGAACTTCGTTAGCCAAAGACCTTCTGTGTTGGCCTGTACTTCAGAGAAGTAGATACCAAACAGGAGAGAACCCAGGACTGAACCCTGCGGTACTCCACTTGTCACTGGTCTGAAGTTGGATTTGGAGTCTGCTACTTTCACAGTGTGAGTTCTGTCAGTGAGCCAGTTGGCAACCCATCTTGTGACATAGGGATTTATACCTAGTTTAGTGCGTTTATCTATAATTCCAGAGTGGGGGATGGTGTCGAAAGCCTTGGCGAGATCTAGATAGGCTGTGTGAACCACCTTACCCTCATCTACGGCTTTAGTGACTGCTTCAAAGAAGTCTATCTGGTTTAGGAGACATGATCTGCCTTTTACAAACCCGAACTGGGTGGGGTCCTGAGTTTGGAGATTACCAATGTCATTGTTTATATGTTCCATGATGATACGTTCCATAGCCTTGCAGACCAGGCTCGTTAGGCTAATGGGGCAGAAGTTTCCGGGGTCTGTGGTGGCTCCCCCTTTGTGGAGTGGGATAACTATCGCTGTGCACCATTCAGTGGGCACATAGCCTGAGGTGAGGCTATGATTGAACATGGTATTTAGGTGGGGTGCCAGTTCGTTCTGTAGTTCATGTAGAACACAGCCTGGGATGTCGTCGGGTCCCATGGATGCTGTGTTCTTGGCTTTGGATAGTGTATTTTTTACCTGTGCAGCCGTGATTACAGGAACTTTACATTCTCCTGGTATAGAGATGGGCCCTTTAGGGGATGACAGGAGATAAAGTTAGCACTGAACCTATCTGCCAGGATGTTGGCAATATCAGTTGGTTCTGTATATTTAGTGCCATTGTGCTGTAACTCAGAGCAGATCTGAGTGTTGCTATTGAGATTCTTGACATAGCTATAGAATGCTTTGTGGTTGTCTTTAGAGTCAGTGGCAATTTTGTTTTCATAACTAGCTTTGGAGGATTTTATGAGGGATCTCAGCTTCTTACTGAGGCTGACCAGGGAGTTGCTCCAATCATGGGATTTTACTCTTTTTTGCAACAGTTTCTTTCGTCTGCTGTAGAGTTTGTTTATGGCAGGGGACCACCAGATTGGCTTCCTTTTTTTGGAGGATAGCATCTTGGTTCTGTTAGGGATTGCACGATCCATGCACTCGTGTAAGTGCTTATAAAGTGCATTTGTATAGGATTCAGCAGTCATATCTCTATTGTCCGTCAGCATGGGTGTCGTGAAGTTTGCCACTTCTGTCTTAAGAAGCGTGAAGTTGGCTTTGGATAAATTTTTTACTGTGGTTTCCCTAATGGGGGGTGGAGGAGGGATGTGGATGTCTAGCGTGATTAGCTTGTGGTCAGATCTGACCAATGAGGAATTGACCTCTGGTGTGGAGCACCGGTTGCCCATGTTGGTAATAACCAGGTCTAGGATATTGCTGCCTCTGGTGGGGGTGTGGATAAGTTGATCCATGGCATTGGAATTTATAAATTCCAGAAAACGTTGAGCACAAGAGTTGGTACATGAGTAGTTTTCCCAGTTAATGGTAGGGTAGTTGAAATCACCCATTATTAGGGTGTTAGGTTGTACCCTAATATTTTCCAGTGTATTAAGAAATGAGGAGTGGGAATCCTGGGGCATGGTGGGGGATCTGTAGCAAGCGACAATTTGGATTGCAGTCTTGCCCAGAGTTAGTTGCACTTGGATAATCTCGGATGCATTATGCTGAGCAACTAGCCTGGAGGTGTGGATATCCTTAATGAATATGGACACGCCTCCGCCTTTAGTGTTTCGGTCCAGGGTAGGTGGCCAAAAGATGTGGTATGAATTATAGCCTGGTAATGCAGGGGTACTCTCTGACGCCTTGAACCAGGTCTCTGTCACTGCACAGATATCGATGTTCTCCATTTTAAGGAGTGCCTCGAGAGAGTGCATTTTGAGGTTTAGACTTCTAGCATTGAGTAGCAATACCCTCAGATTCCTCTTGCCAGTACCTGTTAGGGTGGTGAATTTGTCATTTGAACCTTGCCTAAAAAAGGCACTAGAGGGGTGGCTAGAGCCTTAACCAGTATCCAGAATCCCAGGGGCGACAGGTGCAGGCCATCTCTGGCAAAGCATCGTGGCTTGTCAATCATGTCATCCCGGGCAGACAGATACTAGATCCCCTTAGAATGACACCAGAAGCTTAGCCCATTGTTGAAGTCAATCATTTTGTCCTTGTACTGTGGTATCATTCTGGGTGATGGCAGGATGCTACTCAGGGCTACGATCATACCTGCCTTGGCTACAAGATCGGACAGCTCCTCCATGTCCCTTTTCATGTAGTCCAAGGAGGTATGTATCAGGTCATTCACACCAACATGGACAATGACAGAGTCATATTTGTACTTGTTGTGGAGTGACCTGAGTGCATGTGTTATGTGGCGGATCCTGGCACCCGACAGGCAGCTGACAGTAACTTTCTCCTTGTTTAGCTTGGTGAGTGGAACATCAGTGTGCCTGACTATAGAGTCACCTATGACCAGAGTGTTGGGTACGTTGTTATGCCTTATGGGCTGTGGTTGAGTGGCACACTGAGTTTGTGGGCTATGTGTCATTTGGGTTGTGTTCGGGGGGTGGAGGTTGCTTGCGTTTCTGCTTTGGAGGTCCCTGTTGCTTGGGCAGATTTTTACTGAGAGCCTCCGCGAATGTAGGTGTGTGTTTTGTGTTTCTATGTGTGTATTTTGGTGGTGTAGGTTTTGAGGGATTATGTGCTGAGTGTGGTGTGGTGCAAGTGTTTACCTTCTCCTCTTGACTGTCTAGTCCATTCTTGGGTGACGAGAGCTTTGCTTCCAGTTTGGCTATGTAAGTGCATCTCTCACAGGTTGTAGTGTTGGGTGGTAGGAGGAGAGGGTTGTCTGTGTACATGAGGCAATTGCTGCATTGCCCCAAGATGCCCAGATTTATCAGGTAGACAGGAGAAAACACCAGGAGCTGACCCTTAGACATGCCTGGATAGGTGTTTATTTGTTAAGTACTAGAAACTGTTTTCCTCTAGACAGTGAGGAAAGTTGAGTGCTGTAGTAATTTGTAGCTTATTTAGTGCTTACAATAAGTTCTGAACAAGTGCTGAGTTCAAAGAAACAGACAAGTGCTGAAACAAAAAACTGGCTAGTTCTAAGAAACAAAATTAAGCTAGAAGGCTTCCCTCCAACACAGAAAGGCTTGGGGGCCTAGAAGCCTACAAATAGCCCTGGACACAGCAAATCTATATCCAGGCTAGACTACCCACAGGAAAGGCAGGACAAAAGCTTAGAACATTTTTTTTTAGTGGAAAGAGAGAAAGGAGTAGCAGAAACTAAGCTGATTGGCCTTCTCAAATGTTCTCCCTGTACTGGGTAGAATGAGGTAATGACACTAGACTGGGAGGAGGGTCCCCGATCAAATTTACACTAGGGGCGGGCAACTGCAAAGCCACCAACTATAAAAACACTATACCAACAGGGAAGGAGGGTGGCAAACAAATTGCAGAAATGTTTCTCACAGCAGAAAAGCAGCAGTGAGCCTTTAAATGAAAGTTTTAAACAGCTAAAGGAGCTTCTAGAAAAAGAGTTTAACTGCAACAGGTTATCAGAAACAAACAACCCAACAGATGCTTAATAAAAGTGGACAATTTCCAGTTAATACCTCACACACAGTGAAACTAGCTAGAAAAATATACAGTACACAAAGTGCTATAAATAAAGAAATAAAGAACAAAATAATCAAAAAATGGATACTTAATGTTATATATTATAGTTCCGAGTTTGCTCAGTGTCCTTCCTTCGATTAGCTCAGTGTGAAATGGTTTTGGAATGTGGGAGGTGACTGAAGCAAATAAAAAAATGTTATGATCACAGGGAGGATATGCAAACTGTGTGCCGCAGGTATTCTTAGTTGAGAGCCCTATGCTATGAGGTAGCAACACATGTTGCTACACCACACCAGCTAGATATGTTATCTTAAGTAAGTACTGTATAATGTATTAAGTATCTTTTGCGATCATCTTGCATTAAGATGAAGTGTTGCTTTTTAATTAGGCTATATCATATGGATAATGAAATTTAGGGAAATGATATTAAATGTAATCAAACACCTCAGACACAGCTTAAGGCAGTCTCTTCTAGGCAGGATTTAATTATGTATGGCTGTATGAACATCTGTCAAAAGACAATTGGTCAAACACAACTTGTCAGTCAGCAGCCTATCGACAAGAGAAAAAAAATTATTAGTTTTTTTTTTTTTTTTTTGCAGGAGGCATAGCATCTGCCAATATACCAACTCGGAGATTGCACTGCAGTGGGGAAAGGGCAATTTTCTTGATCCCCACTGTGTTGTGATTTCAAGGACAAATACAACCTGCATGTTCAGTCAGATGAGCCAGTATTTTTCCGGGTTTGACAAGTTTATGCTAGATAACTTGTCTGTAACCTATTTATCTGCACAATTTTTAAGACTTGTTGAGTATGGCACTTTTTTCTGCTGACAGTTTGATCTGCTTAATGTTGTAATAGCCTTGTTTCCAAAAGCAAAACAAAAGTAACAGTGGTGCAATGATTTTCTTGTAAATCAAAGGAAATTATTATAGGGGAAAGGTGTACTAGTCCAGTGATCTTTTGACATGAAGTCCCCTGAGAATGAACTAATATATTTTTGGAGGCCCATCTTCTTTTCTTTTGCAACTTATGAAACAGAAGATGAATAGAACAGAACAAGGAAGAGACATTAACACAATATTAAAAACTAAACTAATAGCTTAATTTGAATGTAATAACCAAAGCAACACAAAATATATTTGATTTTAATTTTTCTATATTTTGTTACTTAGAGAGAAGTGTGATACTTGATAGAGGTGGTAAGTATGAGTGTTCATTAGCAGGCCATTGCAATACGGAAACATAATTAGTCTTCCTTAGTTGTGAAGTGTACTTCCAATTAAGTTGTATTTTCTCATTTAAAGATTATGTAAGTTTTATTTGCCTAATATTTTTTAATATTCTATTGTTTTTAGGCATTTGGAGCAGCTGGATTAAATAGTGACTATCCACTTGCACAGTTCCTTTGCTGGGCACGTGCTCTTCGTCTAGCAGATGGCCCAGATGAAGTTCATAGAATGACAGTGGCGAAAATAGAGATGAAAAATTGATGTCTTTAAAATTTATAAGGCACAGTTGAAATAATCTTCACAAGTTTCGATTGGATATTTTTTGAAAAGACCAGCAATATTTCAGTCTTTTATAAATTATTGGCCAATCAGTATGTCATTTCAATATATTAGTCATAAGTGTCTGTAAAAATGAGAGTCAAAGTACAGTGTGTTTAAGTTTCACCTGCAATTTAAAGGTGATACTGTCTTTAATAGTGCAATCTTTAACGGTGCTGTGATTAAATTTGCCAAAGTTTTTTAAAAGCACTAATGTGCTTTGTCAACTTATCAAATTTGATTAGACGTGGTACAATCCTAACTACAACCTAGTATAAAAAAACAGCATAGTAAACAAAAAAAGGAGTTTACAATAGCTTGAATGTAAATTAATTTTGTTTCATGATTTTTATATCCTAAATGAATATGTAAGTATTTGTGTGTGTGTGTGTGTGTGTGTGTGTGTGTGTGTGTGTGTGTGTGTGTGTGTGTGTGTGTGTATATATATGTATATGATGTTAATATGCAAAAAAATTAAACTGCCTCATAATTCTGATAAGTTAGTTTTATTTACATGGGCTGATAGAAGTATCCTTGTGAAGTGTTTGTTTTTAAAAGGAAAAGTGTGTTGTGTACTTAAGAGAAAAAATGTTCAGGTTTTCAGGATGTACTTATAGATCAGTGAAACCTTTTTATGCTGCTTCCAGATGATATTGTTCAGTAGCTCTGCATGTTGTGTTTTTTTTTTTCTAAGTACAGAGGAAAAATGTACTTAGAAGTTAGTGAAAGTGTTCCTTACCTTTACACTTGAAACCATACCTCCCAACTGTCCAGATTTTTGTCTAATATTTTTGATATTTTCCTTATAACATCTGTGGTTTTCTGTCAAATCATGGAATACTGAAATCAATAAATAATGACATGCATTTGAGTTTCAGAATTTATATCCTTCAGAAAGTGCATGCTGGTACTAACCCTGTTATTCTAGCAACTTTCTAAGTTTGTAAGGTAATATTTAAGATTTGTCCTTGTTACAGGGCCTTTTCCCCATATTACTTTAGCCATTGTCCAGATTTCTTGTGCCAAGAGGTTGAGATGTATGCTTGAAACAGCCTCCACTGTTAACTGTCATAGATGCCACTGCTCTTTAAAAGAAAAAAATGCCAGGTAAGTTTAATCTGAAACTTTCTGCAGATTGTGATGAGTCAGTGGCATATTCTGTACAATGCTGCGTTTTTTGGAAAGTCAGTGGCATATTCTGTACAATGCTGCGTTTTTTGGAAAGTCAGTGGCATATTCTGTACAATGCTGCGTTTTTTGGAAAGTCAGTGGCATATTCTGTACAATGCTGCGTTTTTTGGAAAGTCAGTGGCATATTCTGTACAATGCTGCGTTTTTTGGAAAGTCAGTGGCATATTCTGTACAATGCTGCGTTTTTTGGAAAGTCAGTGGCATATTCTGTACAATGCTGCGTTTTTTGGAAAGTCAGTGGCATATTCTGTACAATGCTGCGTTTTTTGGAAAGTCTTGGAAGGGCAATGATACTGTTGCTGATTTTATTTTCTAGAACACATCCAGTCATCTAATTTGCATCTACAATTCAGTTAGTATTTACTTAGCATAGTCTTCTGAGGTTTGTATTTCATTTGCATGAAACTGCACATAAAAATGGATTTTAAGATTTTATTTATTTACTGCTAGCTTGTGTTTGACTTGAGTAATGTGCTGATCTATGGAACCTACTTCAGACATACTGTGGTGCAGAACACAACACCTATCCACTGATTATGTCAGATTATTATAAATATTAAAAGAACATTAGTTCATTGTTAGCATAATGATGACAATGACTACATAGCAATCACATACACAGGTTAAGTATAGTGTACTGAACTGTGAAAAGGTAACAGTTAATTACATATGTAGAAGTTCTAAGTAAATGTTTTAACTATAGTGATGATCATCATTAGATCCCTGTTGCAGTGACCTAAGCTTTATGTAATGTATCCTGCCAAGGATCAGACAACTGGCCAGCTTCAAGAGCTTTAGGGCACATTCCTCATGCCCCAACTGCTGTAGAGCTTGAGGAGAGTAGTTTAAAGACAGGGGTTAGGGTGCCAAACTGTCAGAACTTTCTTACTATTGAAATTTGCTCTCTGCTGCAGCTTTGAGAGATTGACAGTTGCTTAGTGCTTCTTTAAAGTCGGGCAGATAAGTACCCCATTGGGGACTAGCTCCAATTTTCTATGAAAAAGTGTATATTTTCCTATGAAAAATCATATTTTTCTGAGAGGACTTTGGTCTGGAACTAAGAACTAGTGTCAGGGTGCTTGACAGGGTCCTGTATTAATTTTCTCAAGTCTTGCTGTTTATTCTGGGAAGGACCATGATTGCCACTTGTCACTTTTTTCGGTGAAGTGATGGATCTGGCTCCCACTCTTCAGACATTCCTCCCCAGGCACAAGAATAGAAAAGATGTGCAATAAGCTTCATCTTTGCCTTGGCAATTCTTTTTGGGCAAGAGAATAAGCAACTCTTGTCAGCATCGGAGGAGGGAACAGGTGCTTCTGTGTGGGGCCACTGTGAGGAGCTTGATTTCAGGGGAAAGGATAGACATTCTGTCTCTCTTGCAGCAAAATCTCCCAGGAAAAGGAAGCATAAACTTGGGATTTTTTTCACCTGTCCCCTTCTCCTAGAGCAGACAAGGAGGACTGGCTGGGTTTTGGTAAAGTTTTTTTTTTTTAAAAATCTGAGTTTTCCCTTAATTTAAAAAGGAAAATATTTCCCTCTTTCTCAGATTCTGATTTTCAGTTTGAGAGACAGCAGTTAGACTTGGACTGTGTTTCTAAAGTTCTTACTCCATATAATGGGGATCTGACTCCGAGGAAAGATTTTCTTCAGACCCCCCCCCCCCCAAAGAGTTGTCTTTTTCTGATACTGTTGCCAGAATTGAAGGAGTTATTTCAGTGGGAACAAAAATGAATACCAGAGTCCCAGCAAAGGTATGATTTGCTACAGGTGGGATTCCCTTCAATCTACACCTGATCCTCTTGCTTTGCTAGCCTTAGATGATGTCTTACTTGCAGCCAGCAGTTTGTCTGACAGTCAGCCATCTGCCCGCAGAAAATTTTGATAAATTATATAAAGTTCAGGGCTTCCAAAATGGTTGCACATGGAGTAACAGCAGTTTTAGCTCTCTCAGTGTGAATACATAAACTCAGATAATAGACGGAGTGAATTTGTCTTTTTGGGTAAATTTCAGTAACTGGTTAATAAGGGGATTACCTGGATGTCAGCAAAAAAGGAAATTTAAAGAACCTGAAAGAAAATCAATTACAAAAGGTGAGGAGAAAACACTGCAGCTGTCCAAGCAAAAAGCAGTGCAAGCTCCAGCTTTGGTGCAAGACATGACTTCCAATAATCTAGAGGAAAAAAGTCAAATATACTCAGAGCTGATTAAAATAAATGAAACACTGAAGGAGTATATCAACTCAAATAACAAAAGGCTGGAAAAAAATGAAAGAAGCTTTAAACAGATATTCAGATGAGGTGATAAAACTGCAAAAATCTGAGGTCAGAATGAAGAAAAGGCTGACTGAAGATGAGACTGCTCAAGAAGAGATGTTCCAAAAATTATTAGAATTAGAGGACAGAGCATGTTTGTTTATTTATTTTTTTTTATTTATTTAACATTTGTTCACTGGGAAAGTCTGACTTGGAATGAAGCCAGTTTTCAGTGGAGGCCCAGGGAGAAATGTTCCAGAAGTAACGAAAACCTGAGATTTTCTGCTGTATCAGAGAAGCTGGAAGGAAAAGACTGTATTACGTTTATGAAAGCGCAAATAAGCAACTGGACTGGTATTCCACAGCAGGAGTTATTAATTGAAATGGCACGTTGCGTGTATGCCCCAAACCTGGCCACGAGAAAGCATCCTAGACCTTTAATAGTAAAGATGCAATCCTGTCAGCAGAACGAGTTGATTCTGACAACATTATGGCAGAAGGACAAATTACTAAAAGTAGGTGACAGCAGAGTGTTTGTGGGGAATAATTACTCACTGTACACCATGTAGAAGAGAAGTAAATTTATTCTAGTAATCAGGGAATGTCAGGAAGCAGGCATGAGATTCAAACTGCTGTATCCAGCTATTTTCAGAATATCCTTTCCTAGAGGGTCAAAATCATTTTTTTAATCCAGAACATGCTAAGGAGGAAATATAAACATTTTTCCAGCAAAATGTAAGCTATGAAACAGAAGGATGTTCTGCTTCATCTAGCAGTAAAGCCCATGGACTATGCCAGTGAAACCTTTTCCAATGTTTCAAAGGAAAATGCTTGAGAGAGAGAAAAAACACAAAAGATGTCTAGAAGAACTGGGAGTATGTTGTAAATGCAGCAGAGAATTGGGAGACAGAGATCAACAGAAATAAAACCAGCAATTCTGAAACTGACAAATATGGGATTACAAAGCAATAGTTATACTTGTGAAACATGATAGAACAAGAAACACTGAAAGTATTGGACTTGTTTGACTTGGTTAAGCTTGTAGGGACTCCAAAGCATATGTCTCCCTTTATGTCATTAATGTTTGTAAAAACATTTGGTGGGGAGGAAAGAGTTAAATGTACGTAAAACAAAATTTTGTTCTTAACAGTAGTGTTTTTGTAATGCATGACATAATTTGCATGCTATAAAATAAAGCTTTCTCAGCTATTTTCAATTGTAATAGGGATGTTAAAGTAAGCAGGTGCCCTTGTTTTCTTTCTTTCTTTCTCCTTGTTTCAGTTTTAAGAAATGTAGACACTGCAGTGTAAAAAAAGAAAAAAAGTCTAGTCAAAAGAGCATGATACAAGAACAATTGATGTGCGTTTTCTTACTCTTGCATAGGGGAATGACTAGATTAAGGCTCTTGGCTTAATCTAGTAACATGTTTTAAGGAAAGTAAATAAATAAAAAGAACAATTAATGTAATAAAAGGTTTTCCTCTAGCAAAATATGAGTGCTTGTAGAGGTAACTGTATCTGGTTCTCATGACCCCATGGAGACAATCTAATAAGGGGTAATAAAAACAGAATAGTTCTTTATTTTAAAGGATTTTTTTCAGTGGCTCAGAAATGATGTTTTCTGAAAGCATTCAAGTGTTTTTCCAGTCTGGGAGAGAAACAAAGATAAGACAAAAACATACAGCACATAGTAGAAGCACAGGCTACTCATGCATATTAGCATGGATAACCTTCATTATATCTGAGAAGGCCAACCCACTTAGTTTCTTTCCTTCTGTTCCTCCTTTCTATAAAAAATAATTGTGTAAATATCCTTGCGTTCTAACTGTGCTTCTCAAAGATTTTTGGAAATATAGAGTATATTTTTGCCTTAATATTGCTACAACTCAGGTGCTCTAGATTGCACTGCATCTGATTTTTTAGTGTGTTTTAGCTTCTTTTCTGTATATATAGACTTTTCTGTATATGTAGACTATCTACTTATTCTACTGTATTACTGCCTCTTAAATCGTTTTTCATTTGTGCACTTCCCTTGCTTCATTTAAAAAGTTTTAAATTGCTAATTTTGTAGAGTTTTAATTGTATTTACTGTTTAGGGCTACACACTCAAGTGCGTTAGCCTTTTCTGTGTTTATTTAGTGAAAGCCGAAAGACACAACATTATTGCATTGTTTAGCCTGCTTTAACCAAAAAAAGATACTATCTAGTTTGCTCTTTTCCCGCCTTTACTAACTAGTATAATCCAGATCCCAGGCTTTGCTGGTTTCAGGACTTTATTTTCTGTGTTCAGAGCTTTCCAGACCTTGATGTGGTAGAGGGAAGTCCTACTGCTTACCAGTGGGAGTGGTGAGCATTGTACTGCCTGTCTAACACTATTGGAGTGGTTTCCAGCTCTGAAATTGTAATTTTAGCCATTCTGGTCTGATTTCTATCCCTTTCAACTTTCTGGCTTAAAAACATGCATTTGCACATTATTCACTTTGTGCAGCACTGCCTGGCTACGGTTAAACTATTCCAGCTGCCAGAAAGTCTGCTCTTCAAATACTCCCTTAGAATTAGCTGGTTTCTCAGTAGTTGCACTAAAATCTGAACCCGTTGGAAAGCACTAGGAAGCCTTAAACTGATACAAGCACTCAACTCTCCTTGTTGATAAGGAGAAATTAATTGTAGGCACTAAACAGCCTATAATTGCAAAGTACCTTGCAAAGGTAAGGGAAAACAGCTCTTGTACATTACAAAAAAGCACCTAAACAGGCATGTCCAAGGGTCAGCTTCTTGTGATTTCTCCTGTCCACCTGGTGAATCTGGGCATACTGGGGCAATGCAGCAACTGCCTTGTGTACACAGACAACCCTCTCCTCCTGCCACCCAACACTACAACCTGCGAGAGATGCACTTACATAGCCAAACTGGAAGCAAAGCTCTCTCCAGCCAAGATTGTGCTAGACAGTCAAGAGAAGAAGGTTAACACCTGCACTACACCTCAAGCAACACATAGCCCTTCAAAACCCACACCATCAACACCCACACATAGCAACACTAAACCCACATATGTGGAGGTCCTTAACATTGACCTGCCCAAGCAACAAGGGCCTCCGAAGCTGAAATGCAAACACCAGTCACAACCAAAGTGACACACAGCTCACAACACCAGTGTACCACCCAACAACAGTCCCTAAAGCAAGACAACCTACCCAACACTTTAGTCATAGGTGACTCTATAGTCAGGCACACTTATGTTCCACTCACTAGGCTAAACAAGGATAAAATTGCAGTCAGCTGCCTGTCGGGTAACAGGATCCACTATATAACGGGCCTATATCAGTTCACCGAAATGGCTGAAGTTTGAACACCATATGTTCGAACTTCTAACCAGCCGTTTCGACAGACTAATATATACCCCCACATAATGCATGCACTCAAGTCACTCCACAACAACTACAAATATGACTGTATCATTGTCCATGTTGGAGTGAATGACTTGAGACGTACCTCCCAGGACTACATGAAGAGAGACATGGAAGAGATCTCGGATCATGTGGCCCAGGCAGGTATGACCCTATCCCTGAGTAGCATCCTGCCTTCACCCAGAATGATACCATAGTATAAGTACAAAATGATTGACTTCAACAATTGGCTAAGCTTCTGGTGTCATTCAAAGGGGATCCAGTATCTGTCTGCCTGGAATGACGATCGACAAACCACGCTGCTTTGCCAGAGATGGTCTGCACCTGTCACCCCTGGGATTCAGGTTACCGGCTAAAGCTCTTGCCACCTCTATAGTGCCTTTTTAGGCAAGGTTCAAAGGACAAAACCACCAGCATAACAGATACGAGCATGCAAAATCTAAAGGTAATGCTACTCAATGTTAGAAGTCTAAACTTCAAAATGCATGCTCTCGAGGCACTTCTAAAAATGGAGAACATCGACATCTGTGCAGTAACTGAGACCTGGTTCAAGGCTTCAGAGAGCACCCCTGCAATACCAGGCTACAACTCTTACCACACTTTTCGTCCACCAAACCAAGACCAAAACACTAAAGGTGAAGTGTCCATATTCACCAAGGATATTCACACCTCCAGGCTAGTTGCCCACCACAATGTATCTGAAATTCTCCAGGTGCAACTAGCACTAGGTAAGACTGCAATCCAAATTGTAGCTTGCTACAGATCCCCCACCATGCCCCAAGATTCTCACTACACCTTTCTAAACATACTGGAAAATATTAAGATACAGCCAAACACCCTAATACTGGGTGATTTAAACTACCCTGCCATTAACTGTGAAAACTACTCCGGTACCAACACCTTTTCCCAACAGTTTTTGGAATTCATAAATTCCAACGCCCTGGATCGACTAATCCATTTTCCCACCAGTGGCACCAGTATCCTAGACCTGGTCATTACCAACAGGGGAGATAGATGCTCCACACCAGTGAGCACCACCTCATTGGTCAGGTCTGACCATAAGCAAATCACCCTTGACATCCACATCCCACTCCCACCCCCATGTAAGAAAACCTCTGTAAAACACTTCTCCAAAGCCAACTTCATGCTACTCAAGTCAGAAGTGACAAAATTCATGACACCCATGCAGACGGGAACTGAAAGTTCGATTGCTGAATCCTACACTAAGGCACTGTACAAGCACATCCACTCGTGCATGGATCATGTCATCCCAAACAGAACCGAGACGCTCTCCTCCAAAAAAGGAAACCAGTCTGGTGGTCCCCTGCCATAAACAAACTATACAACAGAAGAAAGAAACTGTTGTAGAAGAGAGGAAAATACCAGGATGCAAAAAACTCCCTTACCAGCCTCAGTAAGAAGCTGAGATCCCTCACAAAATCCTCCAAAGCTAGTTACGAAAATAAAATTGCCAGAGATTCCAAAGACAACCACAAGGCATTCTGTAGTTATGTCAAGAATCTAAATGGCAATGCTCAGATATGCTCTGAGCTACAACAGAATGGCATTAAATATACTGATGCCAAGGATATTGCCAATATCCTGGCAGATCGATTTAGTGCCAACTTCACCCCCTTCTCACCCCTAAAGGGCCCATCTCAATACCAAAAGATTGCCAAATTCCGGTAATCACAGCCACACAGGTAGAAACTGCACTCTCCAAAGCTAAGAATACAGCATCCATGGGACCAGATGACATCCCGGGCTGTGTACTACATGAACTACAAAATGAACTGGCACTTCACCTCAGTATCATGTTTAATCATAGCCTCATCCCAGGCTTCCTGCCCACTGAGTGGTGCACAGCTACAGTTATCCCACTCCACAAGAGGGGATCCACCTTGAATCCCGGGAACTACTGTCCCATCACTCTGACGAGCCTGATCTGCAAGGGCATGGAATGCATTATCATGGAAACAAAGACATTGGCAACCTTCAAACACTGGACCCCACCCAGTTTGGGTTCGTGAAGGGCCAATCTTGTCTCCTGAACCTGATTGACTTCTTAGAATCAGTCTTCAGAGCTGTGGACGAGGGTAAGGCGGTCCACACAGCCTATCTGGACCTCGCCAAGGCCTTCAACCCCATCCCCCACTCTGGAATCATGGATAAACTTACTAAGCTGAGCATAAATCCCTGCATCACTCGATGGGTTGCCAACTGACTTACTGACAGAACCCAGACTGTAAATGTAGCCGACTCCAAATCCAGCTCCAGACAAGTGACAAGTGGAGTACCTCAGGGTTCAGTACTGGGACCGCTCTTGTTTGGCATCTACTTCTCTGAAGTACAGACCAACACTAAGAAACTTTGGCTAACAAGGTTCGCAGAGGACTGCAAACTGGGAGCCATTATTGAATCCCCAAATGATGTGGATATTCTACAAAAGGGCCTTACAGAAACAGATGCTTGGTGCCAGAGCCATGGGCTCAAGCTTAATGCCAAGAAATGTATAGTTATCCCCTTTGGGAAAAACCATGTACCCATGAATTACCACATAAGTGGCAGTATACTAAACACAAAGTGAGATGAGAGACTAATGGACACAGGTAGACAGTGGTCTCACCTTCGATAACTACATCGCCACAACAGTCAGGAAATCTTTCTATGTGGCACACGTCATCAATAACGGCTTTCATCCAGAAAAAAGGAGGTCACTGTCCCACTGTACTCATCCCTCATTAGACCCATTATAGAGTACAACGCCCCGTTTGGTATGTACCTCACAAGACATCTGCAACAGCTGGAAAGGCTGCAGAAGTACCGCACTAAAAGAATCACAGCCCTAAAGCAGATACCCTATACTGACCATCTAAAAAAACCTCCAGCTATACTCTGTGGCATATCGTCTACTTAGAGGTGATTCATAGGTTCATAGGTTGGTACTAGACTATCAGCCCTAGGGCCTATACAAGCCTAGCCATAACAATTCCCTGGCTATTTCTTCCCACATTATTTACTTTCCTGGACTCCTGTCTAGCAGGGCGACTGACGTATCTCTGGGGTGAATTTCCTTTCTCCCATCCAATCGTCAAGGTTCCTCTTGAAGAGGTCCAAAGAGGCACTCTGCTTGACATGTATGGGCAATCTATTCCAGAGTCTGGGGAGTCTCTGGGTCAGGAACCTATCCCTCCAGCATGTTTTGTTTATTGTGATGACAAGGTTTAGATGTATGTTAAGCAGAGATCGCCTCTGAGTAGACGATATGCGACAGAGTATAGCTGGAGTTTTTTAAGGCGGTCAGCGTAGGGCATCTGCTTTAGGCCTGTGATTCTTTTAGTGAGGTATTTCTGAGGCCTTTCCAGTTAACTCTGCTTAACATACAAGGCCATGTCAAACCCTAAGCTGTTGGACATGCTCCACTTAAAGAAATCCCAATCCCTCAGAGTCGCACACTCCAGGGATCTAAAGTTTGTCTTCACAATGAACAAAACATGCTGGAGGGATAGGTTCCTGACCCAGAGACTCTGCATACTCTGGAATAGACTGCCAATACATGTCAAGCAGAGTGCTTCCTTGGCCCTCTTCAAAAGGAACCTTGACAATTGGATGGGAGATAGGAAATTCACCCCGGGGATTGCATCAGTCACCCTGCTAGACAGGGGTCCAGGGAAGTAAATATTATGGGAAGAAATATCCAGGGAATTGTTATGTCTAGGCTTGTATAGACCCTAGGGCTGATAGCCTAGTACCAACCTATGAACCTATAAGGTTAATCCAAGTCTGTCTGTGAATGTGGCTCTCAGTCTGGGACAATTGCTTCTGTTGGGGGTTTAAACATCAATATTTGAATATACACACACATATATATATATATATATATATATACACACACACACACACACACACACACACACACACACATATATATATATATATATATACATACACACACACACACACACACACATATATATATATATATGTGTGTGTGTGCGTGTGTACACGCATATATATATATATATATATATATATATATATATATGTATGTATATATTTATTTATTTATTATTTATTTTATTTTACATTTGTTGACCGGGCTAGTCCAGCTGGATACATGTCCTTTTTCAGTAGAGGCCCGGGGAGATATGCTCCAAGACATGGTCAAAATACAATAATACAAGTTCAAACAACACAGAAAAAAATATCAAATATACTAATAAAAAAAAATATATATATATATATATATATATATATATATATATATATATATATATATATATATATATATATATATATTATATATATAGTATTATGCATAAGTTAATAGATATTAAGGGTGTTCTGGGGGGGTGTTTTTTAGGGTTTTCACTAAAACAAAAGGTTTTGTACGATGTGACACAAGGTCAAATGGATATGACAAGAAAAAACTGTACTGTTCAAAAGATCACCCTGCCAGACATTAGTGTAGGCATGTAACACAAAGGCTGGAGCTAGACATTACAAAAAAAAAACAGTTGCTGCACACAACAGGTGAGAATAACAACTTCTTAACAGAATGAAAATACTTTATTATCTTTAAATGCAGATGGTCTCAGATATATACTAAAAAAGAAAGAGTGGTGAACTAATATTTAAAAACGTAGAGTGCAAATAGCTATGCTACAGGAGATGCATTTGAAAATAACTCAGTATGTGAATTTGATAAAGGTTTTCAGGATGGTTATTCAGTGGAATGTATGGTACAAAGGAAAAGGGGAGTACTTATATTAACTGCAAGAGGAGCCCCAATAATGATAGAAGAGGATAAAAAAAGATACTATTGGTAGATTTGTAGTACTAAGGGACTACTGGCAACAAAGGAGGATTACACTGGCATGTATTTCTATTCCACCTAAAACTGCTGTAGTGGAGCTTAAGAAAATTCTGGGAGAATAAAAATTATCTTTCAGCAGGGAACATTACTTATAGGTGGGGAATGAAATTTGATTTGCAGCAGTGAGGATGTATCTGGGGGACCAGAAGAGAAAATATAACCAAAGAGGGTAGATTTTTGAAGAAAATTATGAAAATATTTGGCCTGGAAGATATGAATTCAGTAGAAGGAGTCTGGAGCAAATGTATGTATTATTCTTTGATGTACAAAAACTGGGCTAGGCTAGACAGAATTTATATGTATATTTCTCACCTGTCTGTTGAAAAAGAGAAGAATTTAAAGAATGGGTAGTGAAAATTATTCGGGAATTATTAGAGAAGATAGAAATTTAAAAATATAGCTAGGAAGTGGGATAAAATTAAAGTGGAGTTTAAAAATAGGGTGGAAATAAAAGAAGATATGGTTAAGAAGTAACAGGAATTAATTAAAGGGACTGACAACGGTTAAAAGTATTGCAGAATAAGGAGAATCACACACTACAAGAAGAGGCGCAACTGTAGAATGCTAAATAAAAAATAAAGGGATTACCTTGATATTATGCATGAATTTAGAAATACTACTGTTAATAAACTGTTTTTTGATAACTCCATAGCACAAAGACTTTCAGCACAAAGACTCAGGCAGCAGAAAGTAGAAAGAGTTATCGCCAAGCTTAGGGAGCCTATAACAAGGAAGATAACAAGACATCCTGTAGAGGTACTAGAAATATTTTGGAGATTTTATAAAACAGAAAAATATGGAAATCAAGAAGAGGTACAAATGGACATGTTTATGGAGGAATTAAATATGCCAGTGTTAGAAGCAGATGAGTCTCAATTGTGAACAGTTAGGATAGGAAAAGATGAGATAGAAATGGTGATGTATAACCAACCTGCAGGAAAGTCCATGGGAATAAATGGTATTCCTGTGGAAGTTTGGAAGCTGTAAGGAAAAAAAACTGATAAAGATCTGAAAGGTTTTGTTTAACATTATTTTAAGAGGAGGAGAAGCACCAACATCCTGGAAGAAAGCAGCGGTGGCTGTAATACTTAAAGATGGTAACAATCCATCAGATCCAGCTTCATATAGGCCAATTTGGTTCTAAACCATGATTATGTTTGTCTACAATGGCTAAAAGAATGGCAAAGGTGATGGCAAAATTGATAAATATGGATGAGTGTGGTTTTGTGGAGGAGAGGCAAACATATGACATTAATAAAACAGTGATGATCTAGAGGAAAGCAGAATGTAAGAAAATACCACTGATGTTCTTCGTGTTTCACTGTTGCAGTCATAACTGTAGGGTGATCCTGCCGGCAGGCAGCCCGAGGTCGGCCAGAATCACAAAGTCTGGGTCCGGCGTCGGCTGCACAAGCTAGTACCCTGACGTCAGTACGCTCTGGTACATAGCCCTCAGCCGACGCCATCTTCTCCAGTCTTTCTTGCCGTGCGGTGGAAAGCAGTTCGCAAATCGTTGGTTGGCGATTTTCAATCTACGCATTTGATTGCTGTCGGTCCGAAGTTCTTACTTCTCTTCTCAAAGCTAAGTACCCCATTGGGGAATCTTTTTCTTGTACCTCCGATGTCAGAAAAAGTTAATAATTGTATAGCGTGTGGAAAACCTCATAAAGATTTCCACTCTTACTGTCTACCTTGCTTAGGCCCTGACCACGGTGTTTCTTGTTGTCGGTTCTGTGCCAGGTTCAATTCTCGCACCATTAAGCGTCGGTATGACTGGGCTTTAAATTACTTTGGCAGACGCTTCAATTATAGAATGTCGTCGGATTCTACCGGAATTCAAAAGAAGCGCAAAGACAAAGACAGGCCTCCGAGGTCCAAACAGGATTCGTCGCAGCTGGAGTCAGCGTCCGGTTTGGCTGTCATCGGTGAGGCGCTTGTGCAGCCCCTGTCGTCCGCCACTTCTGAACCGATGGCCGATACGGACTCCCATGGGGAGCCATCAAGGCCTATTGTTTTATCTGCTGCAGGACCTTCGGACGTCGCTCCCTTAGATGGGTCCGGAACCGCTGTGCAGGTACTGGCTTCTGAGGGGGTATTCAGGCCTACTCACATCACCATTTCAAAGGCAAAGGCAAAGTCCAAGACTCCAGTTAAACCTAAAGTTTCTGCTCCAGCTACTTCTGAAGCTACTCCCAAGACACAGAAGCAATTGCTAAGGATGGCTGAGGATTTGCTTACAATGATTAGGGGTTCTCATCCCCCTCCAGAGAAAAGGCCTCGACAGGATGTTCCTTTGGATTCCTCTGACCAGGCTTCTGTATCTTCTGTTTCTTCCTCTGATCAGGAATATTCTTTTCCTCCTTATGAGGATTCGATGCAGAGGATTCCTGCCCTCTGCTTCTCCACCTGAGGATTTCTCTTTGGGGAGACCTTACATGAGATGAGGGAACATTTTCATTGGGAAGGTCAGGATTATTCTGCTTCCAAGAAGAGGCTTAGGAATTCCTTCTTCTTCCTCAACACAGACCTTTAGCTATTCCTCCTGTTCTTGATATTGTGGATGATGCCTTTTCTGAGGCTAATTTGAATCCTGATTCCATGCCCCCTGCTCCTTCTAAGCCTGATAGATTTTACAGGGTCCCTGATTCTCATTTATTCTTATTTAAGAACCCTTCATGGATCCTGAAACTATTTCTCGGGGTTCTAAGGCTGCTAAGGTGGCTTCTTCCAAAAATCCTATTCCCTCCGAGAAGGATTCTCGTGCCTTAGACAGGTGGGGTAAAAAGGTATATACTTCTGCTACCCTTGCTATTAGGGCTTTAAATTGCCAGTTTCATATGTTTAAGTATCAGCAATTTCTTTTGTCTGTTTTGAAGCAAAAGCTTGCTACTTCTCCAGCTTGTGCAGAGGATAAGGAATTGCAGGATGTATTGCATGCAACTGAACAAGTGAACAAGCATAGTTTGCATTGTGGTTTTGATGCTTTGGAAGCTTCTTGCAGGGCTGCAGCCTCTGGTACTGTTATTAGGAGACATGCCTGGCTTCGAGAACAAAGTTTGCCGGAACAGGTTAAGGCTAAACTTTTAGATGCCCCTGTTCAGCATGATGTTTTATTTGGATCCAAGGCTGAAGAGGTTATTAAAAAGATGGAAGAAAAGGCAAAATCTATGCAGACTGTGAAAGATTTCTTACAAGTTCAGCCTCCTAGATTTTCCAGGAATTGGCCCTCCAAAAATTGGTCCTTTCCCACGCCTGACAGGCCTCAAAGGGGAAGATATAGACGCTCCAGAGGTCGTGGTCAAGCTCAGGCCTCTTACAGATCCAGACAATGGACTGCTTCTTCACCTAGAAGGGAAGAAGACAGATCCCAATCTCAAAGGAAGCAGACTCAATGACTCTCTCGGTTGGGCTTCAGGACCCCCTTACCTGGATGCCTCTCGGAGGAAAGCTTTCTCTTTTTTACAGAAATTGGACTCATATTACCCAGGACAAATGGGTATTGGACGTGATTTTAAGAGGCTACAAGTTCCATTTTCATACTCTGCCAAGGGTTATCGGTTGGCCAGATCTGCCAAAACATCAATGGGCAGAGGCCTTAAATCAAGTGGATGCTCTACTGGCCATGAGAACCATAGAGCCTGTTCCTCTCTCAGAAAAGGGAAAAGGCTTTTACTCAAGACTATTTCTGGTTCCAAGAAAACAAAACTCATGGAGACCTATTCTGGACCTTTCAGTGTTAAACACTTTTTTGGAAATTCCAAAATTCAAAATGCTTACTCTACAACAACTGCTTCCAGTACTCTCCCAGGACGCTTGGATGGTGACATTGGACCTAAAGGGGGCCTACTTACACATTCCAATCAGGCAGGAATGCAGGAGATTTTTCAGATTCAAAGCAGGCTCGAGGCACTTTCAATTCTCTGTACTACCCTTTGGTTTATCTACTGCACCCAGGGTTTTTACCAAGTGCCTGGCCCCAGTAGTGGCTTATTGCAGACTTCAGGGGATTCAGATTTACCCCTATTTGGACGACTGCCTTTTCCAGGCAGACAGCAAGGGCCTTTTACTTCAACATCTGGATTTTGTTCAACGTCTCTTCCTCCTCCTGGGATTTTCAGTGAACATAAAAAAGTCCCAATTGGTTCCTTCTCAACAAATGATATTTTTGGGAGCCCTCCTAAATACAACCTTACAAAGGGCTTTCCTTGCGCCAGAAAAACAAATACAGCTGGCTTCAATTTTCAAAACCTTGGCAACCTTAACTCAGCTCACTGCAAGGAAATTCCTGCAGGCACTGGGCTATATGGCTTCATGCATTCTGTTAATTCCAAATGCAAGGCTTCATATGAGAAAGCTTCAATGGTACCTGAAAAGTGTATGGTCTCAGCATTACCAAGATCTGGACACTTTGATTCCTCTGATCCCCTGCCTCCAGAAGGAGTTCCTTTGGTGGTCCAGGGTGTGCACTTTAAACGAAGGGAAGCCTTTTCGACTACCTCAACCTTCTCAAATCATAACCACGGACGCTTCGGATTATGCTTGGGGAGCACATTTTCTAAACAATTGCCAGCAGGGGACCTGGACAACGAATCACCTTCACTGGCACATCAATCTGAAGGAAATGTTGGCAGTTCAAAATGCTCTTCTAGCCTTCAAGAACCTTTTGCAACCAGGGCCGCTTCTAATTCGTACAGACAACACCACAGTCATGTGGTACATAAACAAGCAGGGGGGCTCTCATTCATACCCCCTTTGCAGACTAGCTATGGCTTTATGGGACATAGCTCTAAGTCTGAATCTGCATCTTCAGGCTCAATTCATTCCAGGAAAGCAGAATCTCTTTGCAGACAGCCTAAGCAGAAACATTTTGGATCCTCACGAATGGATGCTAGACACCAACTTATTCAACAGGATAACTGCAGTTTGGGGGTGTCCCCAGATAGATCTGTTTGCATCCCATCTCAACCATCAGCTGCCTCTCTTTTGCACCAGGGCCTTCCACAGAACAGCTTGGAAAGTGGATGCCCTGTCATTCAGTTGGAGGAACCTTTCGGATATGCCTTCCCTCCCCTTCCCCGGATATTACTGAAGATAAAACAAGACAAGCCCAAGTTCATCATCTTGATTGCTCCGAATTGGCCTCAACAGTTTTGGTATCCAACCTTACAACACCTCTGCTTGGAACCTCCTTGGATCCTTCCTCTGTACCCTTCTCTTCTGTCCCAGCATCAGGGTCAGATGCTACACCCTCATCTTAAGACCCTTTGCCTGGCAGCTTGGCTCTTCAAGGAACTTTGATTTCTTCTAAGCTCCCCAAACAAGTTTTGGATGTTCTTCTAGAAGCCAGACGGCCTAGCACTAGGAAATCCTATGCCTCTAAATGGAAAAGGTTTTGTATTTGGATGCAGGACCATGGCTTCAACCCTTTTGTGCCTGATCTCTCGTCTATTTTGCTTTACCTTTCAGACCTTTTGTCTAAAGGCCTTTCCTTTTCTTCCATTAAGATTCATGCTTCTGCTATATCTGCTCATTTTAATACTGATCCTCCTGTCTTTTCTCATCCATTGGTGAGACAATTCTTGAGAGGGGCTAAGAATTTGAGGCCTCCTAGGACCCCTCCTGTCCCTGCCTGGGATCTTAACTATGTTTTGGAAAAACTCACTTTGCCTCCATTTGAGCCTGCTGCGGCTTCTGATATTAAATTTTTATCCTGGAAGACAGTTCTTTTGTTAGGATTGACTTCTGCCAGAAGGGTTTCAGAGTTGCAAGCTCTTATGGCTGTAGAGCCATACCTAATTTTCCATCTTGACAGAGTATCCTTGAGGACCAATCCTACTTTCATGCCTAAGGTGATTTCGAAAGTTGCTTTAAATCAGACTATTCACCTTCCTACCTTCTTTCCTAATCCTCAAAATAAAGGGGAAAGGATTTTGCATTCATTGGACTTACACAGACAGTTATGTTTTTACTTGGACAAGACTAAAGAATTCAGAAAATCTAACCAATTGTTTGTTTCTTTTGCCTCCAGTTCTCTTGGAAAGGCTATTTCCAAACAAACTATTTCCAAATGGATTGCCTATGGAATAAGATTTTGTTACACTCATCATGGGAAACAGTTTCCAGGTACTGTGAGAAGTCATTCTACTAGAGCTGCTGCCACTTCTACTGCTTTTCTCAGAGGAGTACCTACCAAGGATATCTTGGAAGCTGCCACTTGGAGTTCTGTGCATACCTTTTCCAAGCACTACAATCTCCCTTTGTACTCTAAGACCAGGGCAGGTTTTGCCTCTGCTGTTTTGCAGGGCCTTCTTGCTGCCCCTTCTTCTATCTAAGCCTCCTCCCTTTCTTCACTGCTTTGGGATTCCACCCTACAGTTATGACTGCAACAGTGAAACACGAAGAACATAGTACAGTTGTGTACACCTACCATAAATGTAGATGTTCGAGTGTCTTCACTGTTGCAGTCGGTGTTTCCCTCCCTCCTATCCCCTCTTTTTCACTTTATGGTGTGTTTGTGTTTCCTTGTGGGACTCATTTTATTTGTATATTAGGAATTTCTGACATCTGGGGCAAGAAAGGCTGGAGAAGATGGCGTCGGCTGAGGGCTATGTACCAGAGCGTACTGACGTCAGGGTACTAGCTTGTGCAGCCGATGCCGGACCCAGACTTTGTGATTCTGGCCGACCTCGGGCTGCCTGCCGGCAGGATCACCCTACAGTTATGACTGCAACAGTGAAGACACTCGAACATCTACATTTATGGTAGGTGTACACAACTGTACTTTGTTGGTTCTTGATGCAGAGAAAACATTTGACAGAGTAAGCTGGGATTTTATGAGCAAGGGCAATGGAAGCGTTTGCATTCCCTGATGAAATTATAAGGTTGATTAGGAGAATATATGAGGGATCAGAGGCAAAAATTAAAATGGGTTGGTTCTTTTTCTCTTTCCCTTTTGTTATTTGCATTATATTTAGAACCATTGGCAAAGAAAATAAGGGACTCAGAAATTCATGGATATAATTGGTATGGTACACATAAAAAGCTGGCTTTATTTGCAGATGATATTTTATACCTGTTAAAAAACAGAAAAGGACATCTTAGTGCTGTGGAACATTCTTAGTTTGAAGTCTTTTCAGGAAACAAAATTAATGAAACTAAAACAAAGGCAATAACTGTAAACTGTGTACCCACACGTGAATTGGTTTAGAAGTATCCATATTTGTGGGGACATGATAAAATGAAGTACTTAGGAGTATGGATTAGAAAGGAGTCTGTTGTGGCAGCTAGGTATATATGGGGAGACTAAAAAGACAATACAAACACTGAGAAATTGGAAGCTGTGTTTTATGGATATGGATAGTAAGATATAAGCAGTTAAAATGTTTTTAGTCCCTTTAGTTTCACACACAGGTCAAGCATATGTATATCAACCAGAGGAGAAGTTGTAGATGTCAATAAAAAGCTGAAAGATTTTATCTGGGAGAGGAAGATGGAAAGATTCAAGTGGCATAAGCTAATTCTTCCAATAGAACAAGGTGGTTTGGGATAATCTGATTTGAATAGGTATTTCAGACCTACACAGTTAAGGCTCCTATACATAGCACAAGCAGAAGTCTATAATTCAAAGTGGAAAGGTATGATGATGAAACGGGGGAACCTCAAGAACCAAGGAGAGACTGGGATTTTGCATGCAGATCAGGAGAATAATAACCATGCGTAATGTTATATTCATAAAGTAGCAGAAAGTAGTAGTTTATTTAACATTTGTTTACTGGGAATGTCGGATTTGGAACAAAGCCAATTTTCAGTGGAGGCCTGGGGAGAAATGCTCCAGATGCATGTCTTTGAAACGTGGGAGGAAACCGGAGCACCCAGAGGAAACCCACACGAACGCAGGGAGGACATGCAGATGCCACACAGAAGGCACTCCAGCCAAGAATCGAACCTGAGAACCTCTTGCTGTGAGGTGACAACAATTACTGCTGCACCACTGTGTTGTATTCTAAGAACTAAGCCAGCATGGGAATGGAGAAAGGAAATTCTGCATATAGGGATGACTGTAATTTGGGATACAGATGATAGGCAGGAGGGGGCTGGAATTTACTGGAGAAAAATGGCAAAGGAATGAAGGTATTGGGATCAAATAATTAGAGCGGGAAAGGTAATACAATGGGAAGAGGCCAAGAAACATATTTGGACTGCAGGCTAGAGACTGCCTTCCCCTGTCAAGGACTGATGTCAGAGTCTAGGCAAAGAGAAAGAAACAGGAGGATCCTAAGTGAAAGACCAAGACTGGTAGAGTTTTTTTTCCCCAAACATCTTTATTAAATTTACACATATGATAAAGGCAGTCTTACATTTATATAAATGAAAAACATACAAAATTATATCACTTTAATTGCAAACAGTTTACATCACAGACACCATTGAAACAACTGTAGTTGTAAACATTATACATCACTTATAAACCATCCAGTCATTGTCAGTTGAGCATTATATACTTCATTCAAATTATGCCTCTTAAACCTCATTCCTGCTCTGCAGATATTGTTCCCACAATTCCCATTTTTTGCCTATCTAGTTTGCTGCTTCCCTTTTTTTAATATCCGGATTTCAGTTGTTCTATCTCTGTTACTATATTAACCACTTCTAGTAAAGTTGGTCCAGACTTTGATTTCCATTTTCTAGTAATTGCTTTTTTGGCAGTCACCATAATTATACTCTGCAATGCTTTACTGTGTCTAGGCAATTCTGATCCTGTAGCATAACTCAAAAAATCATATCCCTAGTCAGTCCAATCTGCTCACCAGCATCTCTGACAGAGCAGTCTGCAGGGATTCCCAAAAGTTTGCCAGCTCATCACACTTAAAAAAAGATGTGTTCCCAGTGACCTCTTCTTGCCCGTCACACCTCCAACATTTTCTATCCACCTGAGGAGAAATTCTTTGGCGTCTACTTGGGGTATAAAATATCTATGTAAACATTTCCAGGCAAAGATCCTAAATCTTCTAAACTTTGTTGCATATTTGGGAGATATACATATATCCCCCATTGTCTCTTTGTGAATTGCTTATCCAGTCTCTTTTTCTAATCCTTTCTAAGCTCCTCTGACTGATTCTTATAATTATCCTGTGGTTGCAACAAATACAAACTGCAGCACAGATGGTAAATAACTCAATCCCCACAAAGCAGGAAAACAGAGAACTCATAAAAGGATCGAGTCAACACGATGAATAAAATATCCAGTCCTTTTAATAGTAAAAAGTGTGAGTGCTTTCGCAGTGTAAGCACTGCTTCATCAGACATAACAAAACAACTGACACCACTGTTTAAATAGTAAAGAGAAAGCATTGCATCCACTAGAGTATGTACTATAAAATAAAGTGACAGGTACATATAAAAAACTTTAAAACAAAATACATTAAAATCTCATATAGCTATGAGTAATCATAACAAAAACTACTGTACTTTGTTTCAAAAAGGGCTTTAATGAAAACTTTTCATTTAAACCTTTAACCCTATCTGCTTGTAACCTCAAGATCCATTTAACTTCATGTGTGTCTGTATAACTCTCTATGTCACCACCCCTGTTACTGCCATACACTCTCTGTATGACCATTAATACTGCCATACACTCTCTGTATGACCATGAATTTGAACTCGTGATGACCCAGCAAGGGCATAGTGCTTTGCCAATGCATTATTCTCTGAATTGGTGTTAATGCCATATATGTGTTCACAAATATGGTCCTTTAGCCTACGGTTGGTCTTGCCAACCTAGAAACAGAAACATGTCTGACAAACAGCCAAATATATCAAATTAGCTGTATTACAGCCTGCTTCTATCCTAAAATTGTAGACCTTACTAGTGTCTGGGTGTGTAAATATGCCTGTGGTATCTATAGAAGTGCAGTACCGGCAACTATTACAGGGTTGCATGGTACCTGATATGTGCCCTGTATTAGCCTTGTTGTCATCTCGGTAACATAACATGCTCCTAAGAGTCTTTTGTTTTTAAATGAAATATCTCCCACTATTTTCCTAATTGCATCATTGCTGGTCAATATCGGCCAATATTTCCTGACCACATTAGTAAATTTATTCACATCACTACTATAAAACATTTGCATCTGAGTATTATTGTAATCCTTAACTAAACCCAAAGAGTCATCACTGAAAGCTGAAAAATAGGGTCTAGCTGTAGTGGACCGTAGGTGCATGATATTACTCAGAGTAATGTCCACTTCCTGCATTTGATACCCCCTATCAAGAAGCCTACCTCTTAAGACTTTCAAGTCTGTTTCAAAAATCGACTGTTCGGGGTTGAGTCTGGACATCCGCATGCCTTGATTTTTCACAATGTTTTTAAAGATGTGTCCTGGGTGCATACTTTTGCAGTGTAAAAGGTTATTCCTAGTACATGCCTTGCGATGTAAGGTAGTACTTGACCCTACCATTGGTTTTCTTAAAAATCTTGATGTCCAAGAAATCTGTCTGACTGGACTCTGTCAAATTCCAAAAAAGATGGAAAGAAAGAGAGAAAGAATGGTGCTTGCTTGATATTGCTGAGTTTGAGAAAGGTTTTGATTCTCCTGGCTAGGCGCTGCTGACAAGTTGTATCAGTTTAATGAACTCTAATTCCCTACTGTTGTGTTTTCTAAAAAGTGCAACAAGTTTAGCCATAGACCTCTGAAATTGTGCAAAGGAGCTGGATATTTGTTAAAACCTACAGGAAAAAAATAACTTAAAGCTGATAGTGAAAAGCAGCACTGGTGAAATTGAAATGATTTGTTTTTTTGGTGTCCAGGCGAATATTTGATAACAAAGTATTTCATCATGAATCAATTTCTTGAGGAATGCACGCATGGAAGCCCGGAGGTTTTCTTGCAGGGGGGTGCAAACCCAGAGCTCCAGGTTGTATCTGTGCACGTGTGTATAACCAAGAAAACTATATACAATGGTAAACTGTAAAGTACTTGTAGAATAGTGTGTGTGTATGTGTGTGTGTGTTGTACTTTAAGAAGCATTTCAAGGTCAGCACATGCATATAAATAGCAAGCACATGCAAGCTTCAGTGCCATTTGAGAGTGCAACCAGAAAGTGAGAATATGAGTGTAATAGCTAGTTTGTTTATAAGTTTATCTAAGTTACAGTTATTAAGCCTCAATCCTGATGTGTTTGTTCATAATAGAGCTGTTTGAACAGAACCCAGAAAGGCTCGTCTATTTTATCCTGGCTGGATGAGCGATATGTTGTCAGAACCAGGATTCCAGAGACTGCTTTTCAGCGCTACAAGGTGCAGAGTTAACAGTGAAGGTAAACTAAGAGAACTGAGTACAAAAAAGGGCCAGAAACAAACAAAAGGTAATGAAAACTTGCACAAATGAGTCATTTTATAAAAAAAGATAAAACAGAGCATTACAAGGGCACAGACTGCATTATTAAACAAGTGAGGGGCACAAAAGGTTTATTAATTAAACAAAATGTTTAAAATTAAGATATTTGATAAAAAAGCACATAAGGGGTTCAAAATTACCTTGGAATTGCAAAATGAGCATATTTAAAGCAAAACAGGCATGTTTAAAGTAAAACGAGCACAAGAAAAGTATAATGGGCATGAAAAAAGATGAAACTAGCAAAATGAATATAATAAGGCCAAAAAGGGCACATTAAACATAAATAAAGCAGGGCAACAGCGTGTTTTTTGGCAAAGTACTGTATTTTGGCGTAACTGCTATTTCACATTGTATTCAGGGCATAACTAGAGTTATCCTGAGCATCTCAAAGTGTGCAAAAGTGCTTACAGTGTATGCTTATTACTGTGTATTTGTTCTAAAGGGTTTATTTGTGTGCAAAATACAACTAGTTCATGAAGTACAGTCAAAATACAGCCATTTCATAACGTTTCTTGTGCTGGGTGTGTCTGTTTGCAAAGTGCCACAATTACAGAGTGTTTCTTGCACTGTAAAGAGTTATTTAGGAGAGTACAGCCATTTTGGGGAAGTTTCAGTGTGCTGTGTACTGCTTGTTCACAAAGTGCAGTTATTTTGAAATGTTTCTTATACTGTTAAGAGCTGGTTTCATACAGTACAGTAATTTCAAGAGTATTCCTGGGCCCGAGAGTCTTATTTTGCAAAGTTCAGTTATTCAGAGGCTTGTTGTGCTATTGGACATAGTTACAAATAATGGCATAAATTTCTGGCATATGTATGCGTGTGTGTTCGTGCATACTTGCAAAAGCCTTCACTGGTATGTCTTAATATGGCAAACGGATTTCAGAAATCCTCACCTCTTTTATTTGATCAGAATACTGCAGAGAATTGGAGAATATTTGAGCAAGAGTACAATATTTGTATATAAGCAGCTTATTCTGAGAAAGATGCACGCACTAGGGCGTTCATTTTGTTAAACCTACCTGGGTCAGAGGCTATTGAAAGAAAGCATTTATCTGTGTATGCACCAGCAGTAATATGAGGGAGAAAGTAAAAACCATGATATTGTTGAACAGGCTGAATCAAAGGAAGATCCTGAGTGTTTGGAATGCAAATTCAGGGAAATGTGTAACCCCCCAAACAAATATTACATTAGAGAGGCATTTGTTTTACACAAGAAATCAGAAACCACGGAAAACTTTTGCGGCTTATATTGTGTGTGTCTTTCGGCTTTTCCCGGTTAGGGTTTTGCCAGGAACTCCGGGTCCGCCATGTAATGATTGGCAGAGTTTTACATGCTGGCTTGGCTTGCCGCACGACCTTCCCTTTCCTTCGACGGCGATTCACGCACGGCATGCATGTCACAGTAACTGCTTTAAACTGAGAATCAGCAGACTAACGCCTAACTAACTGGGCATTAATGCTGCAGCACACTGACCTGAAAAACGAAGCTAAAATGTGTCTGTCTGGTGATTTAAAAGATGAGTTGATAAAAGGACAGGCTTTTGTGTGGTATTAATAGTGTGAGAAAGATTTTGCTTTGTGACAGTGATTTAACGCAAAGCAAGGCTACTGAGATTTGTCAAATCCATGAAGTTGCAGAAAGGCACCCAGGTATGCTTGCAAGTGATAAGAGCATGGTTTCAGCAGACTCCAGAGCAAATGCAAACAGCATGCAACACATGGCAAGCAGAAGCAGGCCTAAGCACATGGCACCTGCCACCCCTCCAGGCTCCCCAGGTAAAAACCTGTAGTTTTCCAGCAAGTTCTAAGAAAAGGACATCCTTGGTGCAGGACAAGGGTGAGTCAGCAAAACCCAAATCCAGCTTTATTGTTAACCTTCGCAATTGTGGTGCCAATCATGAGTCTAAAAGAGAAAAATGCTTAGCATTTGGTCAGCAATGCCACAAGTGTAAAAAATGGAACCATTTTCAAATGTTTTGCAAATCAAGTAAACCTCACACAGTTATAAAGAAGGGTCACTTACAAAAGCAAGTTGATTTGATCATCCAGAGAGCTGCAATTCTACTTTCTATGTAGACAGTGTGTCAGTGATTGGTGAAAAGGTTGATGCAGGGAATTTGTTGGCAAAGAATGAAGTGCTTTGTACTGTCCAGATAATAGTAAATCCACCAAGCTTAAAGTAGACACTGCCTCAAAGTGTAATATTATGTCAGCAGACGCATTTGCTAAGGTGAGAACTGGTGAACAACTCAATATGTCTAATTGCGTGAAACTTGTTGCTTATGGAGGTGAAGATAGTCAAACTGAAGGCTCAGTAGTGCTTTCATGTTATTTGGCTAGGAACTGTTACAGCTTGTTATTCTATGTAGTCTGAAGACCTGTGCAGTCATTATTGGGTCTCAGAGACCGTTTTAGGATGAATTTGCTTTCCTTTAACAAAGAAATTCATCATATAAGCACATATTCTAGTTCCAGTTTTGCTGAAACTATTTTTTCAGAGTATGCTGATGTTTTCTATGACAAGTTGGGGAAACTTCCAATTATGTATTCTATGAATTTAGACCCAGTTGTCAGACCAACAAGAAAAGTTCTGATAGCTATGCAGAATAAAGTTAAAGCTTAGATGGATAAAATGGTGTAATTTGTCCTGTCACAGAACCAACTGAATGAGTGTCGTCCATGGTAGCAGCCCACAAAAAAGGCACAGACAAAATCAGAATATGTATTGACCCAAGAGATTTGAACAGAGCATTAAAGAGACCACATCATGCAGTACATACAGTCAATGAGTCGGTGACCTAATACCAAATGCCACAGTTTTTTCTGCCATGGATGCAGAAGTTCATTTTGGCAAGTGATGCTTGATCACAAATCCTCATTACTGATTATTTTCACAACCCATATGGCAGATATTGATTCCTCAGGATGCCATTTGGAATAAATTCTGCAAATTAAGTCTTTCAGCATGCAATGGACCAAATTTTTTCAAGATGTTCTTCATTCCACATTGCTGCAGTCCTAACCATTGGGTAGTCCGCTGTCCAGTCGGCCCGAATACCAAAGTATATTGACGCCGGCCAAGGCGCATTAGACTGACGCCAGTACGCCAGGGTACTAATGCGCATGACCGACGCCATATCTTCAGTCTTTTTTGCCGCATGGTCCGATGCAGAAGCAGTTCTTGCGAGTGCAGGTTGGCTTTCTGAAATATTTCCGAAGTCGGAGTTTCAGACCGAATCAAAGTTGGCTAAGTACCCCGTTGGGGAGCTTTTTGGTTTTTTCTTGCCTCAGTATTTAACCGGATGTCAGAAAAAGTGAATAACTGTATTTCTTGTGGGAAACAGATACCTCATAGGGATTACCATACTCTGTGTATACCTTGTTTAGGGCCTGAGCACGACGTTGTTGGTTGCCGCTGTGCTAGATTTAATAAACGCACTATTAAGAGAAGGTTAGACTGTGCCAGGCTAGTGTTTGGGAAGCGTAATTACAAAATGCCGCCGGATGTTCGGCGCCCGCTTCGCCTAAGAAGCGCAAGACAAAACAGCGAAGCCTAGGGTTGATGAACCGCAGTCCTGGACGCCGGTTCTTTAGAAGGCTCTGTGGAGCCAGAGGTTTTGCCAGGAGTTTCTTTGGAGTCTCAGGCAGACACTTTATTGTTACAGGATGTGCCCTCTCAGGAGGTAGGCCAGGCTGAGGGGCTTCTCAGGTAACTGTTCTTCCCTCTGTTCCCAAGTTAGTTAGAGCTTCTCCTACTGTTGCCAAAACTTCTTTCAGAGGTAGGCCAAGTTCAGCTACAGTGGGGTTTCTCCTAGCACTTCAGGTTCTGTGCCTAAGAAACATATGCTTAAAATGGCAGAAGATTTAATTACTATGATTAGAGGCTCTATGCCCCCTCCTGATAAGAGGCCTAGGGTGGAACCTGAGTTTGAGAGTTTGGAACAGTATTCAGAGGCTCCCGAGTCTTCATGGAAGAATTACAGGACTTTCCTCCTTATTCTGATTCTGATGTGGATGATTCCACACCTACAGCTTCTCCTCCTGAGGATTTCTCATTTTCAGAGACTCTGCATTCCATGAGGGAACACTTTAAATGGGAAGGCCAAGATTACTCTGATTCCAGGAAAAGGCTTAGGGAATTCTTATTTTTACCACAACATAGGCCCTTAGCTATACCTCCTGTGTTGAATGTGGTGGAAGATGTTTTTGCAGAGGCTTCCCTGAACCCTGACTCTTTGCCTCCTGCTCCTGTTAAACCTGATAGGTACTATAGGGTGCCAGCTCATAAGTATTTGTTTAAGAGTCCTAGGGCGGACCCAGACACTGTTTCTCAGGGGCCTAAAGGTGTTAAGGCCTCTGTGGTTAAAAATCCTGTTCCCACTGATAAAGAGGCACGGGCTTTGGATAGGTGGGGAAAGAAAGTGTATACTTCTTCCACTCTAGCCATGAGAGCGTTGAATTGCCAGTTTCACATGCTAAAATATCAAAATTATCTCCTTTCACAATTGAAATCTAAGGTGGATGCTTTGGCGGAAGGCATAGAGTGTAAAGAGTTGCTGGATTTACTTCATGTGTCTGAACAAGTGGGTAAGCATTCTTTGCAATGTGGTTTTGATGCTGTACAGGCCTCCTCGAGGGTGGCTGCCACTAGTTCTGTTCTTCGCAGGCATGCCTGGTTGAGGGATCAGAATTTAGCTGAGCATGTTAAGACAAGGATTTTGGATGCTCCTTTACAGTCTGATGTGTTGTTTGGTTCGCCTGTGGAAGCAGTCCTGAAGAAAATGGAGGACAAAGCTAAGTCTATGCAAACTGTTAAAGATTTTCTGCAGGTGCAGCCACCGAAGTTTAGTAGAAATTGGCCTACTAAGGGATGGACATATCCTGCTTATGATTCCCAGTCTAGGGGTAGGTCTAGACGTGGTAGGGGCAGAGCTCAAGGTTCTTTTAGGCCTAGAACAGGGAGTTCACCTGCTCAGACTTCTGGTGAGGGCAGGGGTCAGTCCTTTCAAACAGACCCAATGACCTGCTTTTTCAGCTGCCAGTAGATTCTCGCCTGGCAGCTCCTTTGGGAGGAAGACTGTCTCTTTTCAAAGAAAATTGGGATTTAATTACTCAAGACAGATGGGTGTTGGATATCATTCACCACGGTTACAGGTTTTATTTCCATACATTGCCCCTTTCAAAGGCATGCCAGACGTTCCTCCTACACAAAGGAAAGAGGCTCACAAGCAAATTTCTCTGTTACTCCAAATAGGGGCCATTCAGCCAGTCCCTGTATCGAAAGGGGCCTAGGATTTTATTCTCGCCTGTTCCTAGTACCAAAGAAGGGGAACACGTGGAGACCAATTTTGGATTTATCTATCCTCAACACTTATCTGGACATTCCCAAGTTCAAGATGTTGACGTTACAACAGCTTTTACCTCTGCTGGGCAAAGACCACTGGATGGTAACTTTAGATCTCAAGGAAGCTTACCTTCATGTGCCTATAAGACTAAGTTGCAGGAAGTATCTGCTTTCGAGCTGGAAATTCTCATTATCAGTTCTCTGCATTGCCCTTTGGCTTATCTACTGCCCAGAGTATTCACAAAGGTTCTGGCTCCAGTGATAGCTTACTTCAGACTAAAAGGAATTCAAATCTATCCTTACTTGGACGACTGCCTGATTCTGGCTCAAGAAAAGGAAGACCTTCTACAGCATCTGGAATATGTTATAGCAGTGCTAAGATGCCTAGGGTATTCTGTGAACGAAATAAAGTCCAGTCTAGTACCCTCTCAAGACATGTGCTTTCTGGGTGTGAGACTGAATACAGCAGCCCAGATGGCCTTTTAACCCCGGACAAACAACAGAGTCTATCCCTTTACTTTCATCAACTATCTCATCAGTCCGTGCTGACTGCAAGGACAGTCCTTCAAGCATTAGGGTTCATGGCATCTTGTATTCTGGTGCTTCCCAATGCCAAACTGCATATGAGGAAGCTGCAATGGTATCTAAAAAATGTATGGACACAGCACTGCCAGGATTTGGACACTGTCATTCAAATAATACCTTGCATTCAAAAGGAATTTTTGTGGTGGGCTCAGGAATGTCACCTAAACAAGGGACTCTCTGTGACCCGCCAGAGGCGAGTCAGATTCTAACGACAGATGCCTCAGACATTGCTTGGGGAGCTCATCTAAATGGAAAGTGGATACAAGACAAGTGGCCTGCCAGACTACAGCATCTACATATCAACATGAAAGAGATGTTAGCAGTCCAGTTTGCATTAATGGCTTTCAAGGAGTTACTTCTTCCAGGGCAGGTGTTGATTCTAACAGACAACACAACTGTCATGTGGTACATCAACAAACAAGGGGAACACATTCTTACCCATTGTGCAGGCAAGCAATGATTTTATGGGAGACTGCGCCAGCTTGCAACTAACTCTTCAGGCAAGGTTTCTGCCGGAGCACAGAACTCCTTAGCAGATGTGTTAAGCAGACAAATCATGGATCCCCACGAGTGGAAACTGGATCTTCATGTATTTCAAAGGTTGACAGTGTCCTGGGGAACTCCAGACATACATCTGTTCGCTTCTCCACTAAACCACCAGCTGCCAAAGTTTTGCACAAAGAGGTTACATCACACAGCTTGGAAAGTGGATGCTCTTTCTTTCAGTTGGAAAAATCTTCATGTGTATGCCTTTCCACCTCTGCCTCTTCTTCCAAAGGTGCTTCTAAAGGTCAGACAAGACAAGCCAAGGATGATTTTAATAGCTCCAGATTGGCCTCGGCAGCACTGGTACCCATTACTGAGGAGTCTAGTAAAGAAGCCTCCATGGCCTTTACCCTTGATTCCACACCTTTTGTCTCAGAGAGAAGGCCACCTGCTCAATGTCAAGCTTCGTTCTCTTCATCTAATAGCATGGCATATTCTGTTTTGAGAGACAGCCGGTCTCAACTTCCTCAACAAGTTTTAAATGTGATTATGGAAGCTAGAAGACCTAGTACACGGAAAGTGTATGCAGAAAAATGGAAGAGATTTTTATTTTGGAGTGCAGCAAGGAATTTGGAGATTTCTGAGCCTAATTTGAGTGTGGCTCTTCAATATCTTACTGAGTTATTGGACAAAGGTTTGTCCTCTTCCATTAAGATTCATGCTGCAGCAATTTCAGCTCACTATGATTGTGACCCACCATTGTTTTCGCATCCTTTGTTCAAGCAGTTTCTCAGAGGGGCAAAGAATATAAGACCCCCACGTAGAGCTCCTACTCCTGCTTGGGATCTCAATTTTGTGTTGGAAAAACTTACTCTACAACCTTTTGAGCCTCTGGGTACTGCTGATTTAAAATATTTGTCATGGAAGACTGCTTTTTGTTGGCTATTACTTCTGCAAGAAGGGTTTCTGAGTTGCAGGCCCTTATGGCAGTAGAGCCCTTTCTGATTTTCCATAAGGATAGGGTATCATTACGTACTAATCCTTCCTTTATGCCCAAGGTGGTTTCTAGTGTGGCTTTGAACCAAACTATTCATTTGCCTACTTTCTATGCAGATCCCCAAAATAAAGGGGAAAAGATTTTGCACACTTTAGATGTACATAGGCAGTTGCTATTATTTAAGCAGGACTAAGGATTTCAGGCAGTCTCAGCAGTTGTTTGTTTCTTTTGCTTTGAGTTCTCAGGGCAAGCCTGTGTCTAAGCAAACTATTTCTAAGTGGATTGGGTTTTGCATTTCTTTTGTTATTCCCATCATGGCAAGGAAATTCCAGCTGGGATTAGGCCTCATTCCACTAGGGCTACTGCCACTTCAACAGCATTTTAAGGGGTGGCAACTAAGGATATTTTAGAGGCAGCTACTTGGAGTTCAGTGCATACTTTCTCTAAGCATTACCACCTTCCTCTCTATTCTAAATCTAGGGCTGGTTTTGCCACAGCCATTTTGCAAGGCATGTTGGCAGCTCCTGCTTCTTTATGATTTGCCAGCCTCCCTTACCTCTGCTTTGGGATTCTACCCAATGGTTAGGACTGCAGCAATGTGGAATGAAGAACATAGTACAGTTTTGTACCTACCATAAATGTAGATGTTCGAGGATCCACATTGCTGCAGTCCACTCCGCCTTCCCTCTGTGTTTAGGGGAGGTGGTTTGAGTTGCTGTATATTATTGTACATCTGTATAAATATATATATATATATATATATATATATAGTATAAAAGTTTGGTGCAGGGCTTTTGGTGTTTTGGTTTGGGCCTTGTCTTTTTAGGGTCTTCTGACATCTGGGGCAAGAAAAGACTGAAGATATGGCGTCGGTCATGCGCATTAGTACCCTGACGTACTGACGTCAGTCTAATGCGCCTTGACCGACGTCAGCCATATACTTTGGTATTCGGGCCGACTGGACAGCGGACTACCCAATGGTTAGGACTGCAGCAATGTGGATCCTCGAACATCTACATTTATGGTAGGTACAAAACTGTACTTTATCCTTGTGGCATAATAGTAGATGATTTATTAGTTGGAGGCAATGGTGAAACAGAGTACAACAGAAACCTTAAGAAAGCTCTAGATAAAGCATGTGAAGTGAACTTAAAGCTCAATCCTTTGAAGTGCAAATTCAGACTGCCAGAAGTTACATATGTAGGTCATTTATATACTAGCACTGGCTTGCGACCAGACCCATCCAAGCAAGCAGCCATTCTTGGTATGCCAGCACTAGATGATGTTCAAGCTCTATGAGCACTTATATAGATGCATGGAATCAGGAATACCTGACTGGACAAAATCATCCTCCACAAGGAAGAGTAAACCTGTCTGGTGGACATCTGCAATAAATAAGCTATATAACAAAAGGAAAAAATTGCTGTTCAGGACCAATAAGGAGCAGGTGCCCAGTTGGAAGCATTCTCTCCTTAGCCTGAACATGCAAATAAGAGCACTAGTGAAATCCTCTAAAGCCAACTTTGAGTCCAAATTGGCCACATCTGCTAGAGACAATCATAAGACCTTCCTCATGTATGTCTGCAATCTCAAAGGAAGTACTCAGATATGTTTAGAACTGGTGGCCATGGACACCACATACACAAATGCTGTAGATATAGCCGACCTACTAGCTGACAGCATTTGTGTATGTGGTATCCTTGACCACATACACAAATGCTGTAGATATAGCCAACGTACTAGCTGACAGATTCAGTGAAAACTTCACCCCTCTGTCCCCCCATCAGTAAATCAGGACATCCCCAGTATCTGCCCCTCCCCTTATCTCTAGGGAACTGGTCATCACTGCCCTCTCAAAGGAAAAAAATACAGCCTCCATGGGACCCGATAACATCCCAGGCTGCATCCTACATGAACTCAGGCATGAACTTGCAGCACCATCAGGCACCCTATTCAACCAAAGCCTGAGTTCCGGCTTTGTCCCAGCTGAGTGGAGGACAGCCACTGTCGTCCCTTTACCCAAAGGTGGAGTGTCCACCGATCTGGGAAATGATAGACCCATCAGCCTAACTATCCTGATCTGCAAGGCCATGGAACAAATTATCATGGACCTCATTAACAGGGACATTGGCAACCTCCAAACACTCAACCCCACACAATTTGGCTTTGTCAAGGGGAGGTCATATCTGTTAAATTTAGTCGACTTCTTTGAGACAGTCATGAAAGCCGTGGACAAGGGGAAGTTGGTACATACCACCTACCTTGACCTGGCCAAAGCCTTCCACATTATTCCCCACTTGGGCATAATAAAGTCTCTCAACTAGGCATCAATCCATATGTTATCACATGGGTAGCAAACTGGCTCACTGATAGAACCCACCTAATCAATATAGGGGAAGCCACCGCAAACAGTAGACCTCTAATGAGCAGCATACCCCAGGGATCAATATTAGGGTCCCTGTTATTCAGGATACACTTCTCTGAGGTGCAGACCAAAACCAGTGGGCTATGGCTGACCAAGTTTGCAGATGGCTGCAAGCTGGGCGTGGTCATCAATTCCCCAAGTGATGTGAACTTCCTTCAAGATGGTTTCACCCAAACAAATGACTGGTGTGAGAAACATGGCCTCAAGCTGAATGCCAAAAAATGCATCATCATCTCCTGTGGGGAGAGTGATGTCCCCACATATTATAACATTAATAACAATGCCCTAAGCATGCAGTCAGCTGTGAGGGATTTGGGCACCCTGGTTGATAGCAACTTGACTTTTGACCACTATGTTGCTTCAGTTGTATGGAAAGCTTTCTACATGGCCCACCTCATAAATAAGGGCATCGCATCCAGGGACAAGGAGGTCATAACATCTATGTATTCTTCCCTTATAAGGCCAATTATTGAGTACAATGCCCCCTTCACCATGTACCTCGCAAAACACATGCAGCAGCTGAGAAAGACTACAGAGGTTCCTCACCAGAAGTGTCCAGGGCCTCAAACATCTACCCTACACATATAGGCTAAAAGCCCTGTCCCTCTGCTCAGTTTCATACAGACTCCTCACAGGTGACCTCTGTCTGGCATACAAAGCAATCTCAGACCCCGCCTTGATGAGACTGCTGCATATCTGCAAGTCTAGCTCCACTCAAGTAACCCACATGCGTGACCTCAACCTGGTCTCTGACATCGGCAGGATTTGTTGGCAGGACAGATTTGTGTCCCAGAGACTTCCCCATCTGTGGAATATACTCCCTCTCCATGTCAAGCAGACTACCTCATTGTCCCTTTTTAAGCACAACCTGGATAACTGGATGGGAAACAGAAAATACTTCCCTGGAATTCCACCTGTGCCCCTGCTGGATAGAGGCTTTGGGTGCTGACTTGTCTAAACATGGGCTAAACTTTTGGCTAGGCTTATAATGGCCTCAGGGCCAATAGCCTAGTAACTTCCTATGATCCTATGTTATGGTCAGCTGTCTAGGCAAGTTGATACCAGACTTCAGTGAGTTGACAGCACCTTTAAGAGAGCTGACACGCAAAGATATTGTATGGTCTTGGTTGGAACAGCACCAGAGAGCATTTGAAGACCTTAGGCGGAAAATTGCCACCCCACCTACAGTAAGATACTATGATGTCAATAAATCAGTACTCTTTCCTGTGATGCTTCAAAATTTGGTCTTGGCGCAGTTATTACATATGTACAATACATACAAATATTTCAAGCACGGGCATTAATGCCCTTCTAACTTGCCAATATACCAAAACACTTGTTCCCATAATAAATGTCCAGGCTGTTCTTAAAAATATCTAAACTAGTATTTGCTTTAATATAATTTGGTAGTCTGTTCCAAGCATCATCTACTCTGTCAGAGAACCAATTAGTACACTTCTAATTCCTATAGAATTTTCTACATAGGTTGTCTGATGATTCTCTAGTACTTTTTGATAACCCCAAACATTCCCAGAGCTAGCTGCCTCTAAATGCCCTATATACTTGAATAAAATCTCCTCTTAGATATCTGTAAGAGACACTGTACAAGTTCAGATATTTTAGTCTTTCATAATAACTTAAATTTTCGCACCCATGGATGCCGTTGGTATATTTCTGCTGTACTATTTCCAGTTTACTCATGCTTGCTTTCTTATAGGGTTTCCATATTGTTATTCCATACTCAAGTTTGGGTCTAATGTAACTAACAAACAATGACTTTGTTATTTTTGATTTCCTAGACTTTATAAATCTTTTTATACAACCTATAGTTCTATGACTATCATTAACCAATTGGTTGACATGATTAGAAAAACTCATAGCTGAATCTACCCATATATGCAGATCCTTAAGAGTCTACAATTTCAGTCAGTGTGTGCTGCATTAAATATTCACCTTTCAATTTATGTCTCCCAAATCTTATATACTTAGTTTTTGATGTATTTATCAGCATATTATTATCCACTGCCCAAATGGTCACTTTAGTCATGTTATTTTGCAGACATGCCTTATCTGTAACATGTGTAATCAGTTTACCCAATTTCAGGTTGTCTGCATATAGACTGTAGAACACCTCAGATGAAAAAGTTAGGTGTGAAAGATGCAATCTAAACAAGTAAGGGCCTAGGACAGAGCCCTGTAGGACACTCTGCAACCAAGGATTTCCCCTGTCCAGTTGCTGTATGATAATTTTGTCTTGCAGCTATCCATCTTATCAAGAGTATATCAATACCTAGTTGTACTAATATATTGATGAGTATTTTGTGTATGACCCTGTCAAATACTGATGTTAAATCTATATAAATTACATCACAGCACAATTTTTCATTCATAGCCGTTATTATATTCTTATAGAACATCATGTTACATGTGGTAATAGATCTGTTTTTGACATGCATGCTGATATATGGTTTCAAGTCCCAAACTATCTAGTTCTGACAACTTATCCAATATTACCTTCTCCATTATTTTTCTGTATGACTTTTGGTTTGTCCTACTCTCCTTTCCCTTAAAGACGGGCTTAATAAGTGCATTTCTCCAATCTTGAGGAATCTCCCCATATTTATATGACCTAGTGAATAATAAGTTATTCTTCAAGAAGGTAGACCCGTAGCCTATGCATCTAGAACTCTTACCCAAACTGAAATGTAATATGCTCAAATTGAGAAAGAACTTTTGGCAATAGTATTTGCATGCTCAGTTTCATGATTATATCTATGGCTGAGCTATTCAGATTGAAGCTGATCACCACCCTCTGCTCACTATTTTAAAAAAGCCTATGCATTAAGCTCCAGAGAGATTACAATGAATGAGGCTCAGATTGCAAAAGGACAACATCAAAATAGTCTATACAAAAGGAAAACGTCTTTATCTGGCTGATACCTTATCCAGATTGCCGAGAACTACAATGGAATAGCTTCAAGCAAAGAATTTTGACTTTGATGTCATGGAAGTGCGTAAATTTTCTAGCACGAGACTTGAGCTGAGAGATCATACAAAGACCGATCCAATTTTGCAAAAGCTCAAACTCTTCATTAATGTTGGATGTCCGTCAAAGCAATCTAGTGTACCACCTGAAGTGCAAACTTATTTTCATTACATAGATCAGATGTTGATGGAAGATGGCATTGTTTTCAAAGGTATCAAAATTATTGCTGCTGCTTCCTTACAACATGAATATATCCAGATTTTCCATTGTGGTCACCCAGGTTCCATATCTACCAAAAGAAGGGTGAGATGACTAGTATTTTGGCCTTCTCTAGTAAAGGACATTGATAAAGTCCTTTCTTCTTGTTCAGTATGCAGTAGTACTAAACCACATTTGGAAAAAGAACTACTTCAGCTAAGTCAAGTTCTTGAACTACCTTGGTCAACAATAGCCACTGATATATTCAAGTGGAACAATCAGCATTATTTAGTGTTAGACTCTTATTTGAACTGATTTGAGAATGACTTACTACCTAATCTAATGTCCACTGCTATGTCATGTCATTTCTCAGTCCATGGTAGTCCACACAAAGTTATTTCTGACAATAGTACCCAATTTACCAGTCAGTTGTTTCAGAAATTTGCAAAAGAATGGGTCTTTGTACATGTTACAAGTAGTCCAGAAAATCCACAATCAAATGGACTAGCTGAACTTGCAGTACAGAGTGCAAAGCAATTACTGGAGAAGTCAAAGCATGATAATACTGATGTCTTTTTGAATTTTCTCAATTTCAGAAACATACCCTGTGATGATATACTTGTCTCACCTGCTCAGAGACTTCTATCTAGGCAAACCAGAACAACATTGCTTATCAGTTCCAGTTTGTTGAGGCTTAAAACAAAGAATAACAGAACAATTAGAGCCCAACTACTCAGAAAGCGTTCTTTACAGAAATCCAGTTATGATAAATCGAGCAGATTTCTTTGTCCATTGAAAGAAGGAGAGACAGTGAGGATACAAAAGGCGAAAAGTTTCGACTGGATTGGTCAAGTAACAGGACTATGTGCAGAGCCGAGATTCTACTTCATGGAATCTGAGGGTGTGGAGTACAGGAGAAATCGCAGATATCTTCTTCCTGTATCGGAATCGATATCGCAGCACTGTTCCTATGATACATGCTCTAGATCTGAGAGCAATCCAATGTTCCTGTTGCAGAATGCGTCTTACCTTCTACTTCCATTCCTGATGATGTTCCTGATGTCCCCAAAGTTGAACATTCAGCAGAGACAGTCCCAGTTGCTAGACCTAATTCTAATTTCTATGTCGCATGATTTGGTCATATTTCCAGACCTAATGTGAAATATACATCTACCTGGACATAATTGTCTATATGTATTTAGTTCTGTATAATTCCATGACAAAGAATTAGTTGTATCGATTGCATGTCAATTAATGTCATCAATATTGCATGACACATTTCTCAAAGAGGGAGGATGTAGAATAGTGTGTGTTGTGTGTTGTACCTTTAAGAAGTGTTTCATGGTCAGCACGTGCATATAAATAGCAAGCATGTGCTAGCTTCAGTGCCATTTTGAGAGTGCAGCCAGAGAGTGAGCATGTATGAGTATAATAGCTAGTTTGTTTATGTCTAAGTTAAAGCTATTAAGTATCAATCCTGATGTGTTTGTACATAATAAAGCTGCTTGAACAGAACCCATGAAGGCTCTACTATTTTATCCTGACTAGACGAGTGACAGTACTCACATCCTACATACCATTGCTCATTTCTGGGAGAAATGAGTATATGGTTGGCAGCAACATCGAAGCCTTCAGTATGTTATCTCTTGCAGGTCCTTGCTTAATTTTTGACCTCCTGCAGCTTTAAGTAACAGTGTCCACAGTGGGCAGGGAGCGTGTGCTGCTCTTCCTACACAGTGCAGGGTGTCTAGGCAATTACACAAGCAGGTGGGACAGTGTAAATGATAGCCACATCCCCAGTCATTACAAAATAACACAAGGAATATTAATTTAAAAAACATCTAATAAATCAGCACGGCAAGCATTGTGGACGTCTTAGTGCACATACTGATTCCTTCATCTTAGTGTAAGTCACAGCTGCAATGAAATATAAAGTGTTGTAAGGTTATGTTAAGTTGTCAGCTGGATAACTTCATGGTTGAGTTCCTGCCTGAAGCAAATTCTGGTTCTAAATGTGTCTGACATAGTGGGTGGTATGAATGAAGTGTAAATGGTTAAACATACTCTTTTGGCATATCTGCAAATGTTACATGTATGCTACGGTGGAAGTGTGCCATGTGTGTCTGTGGTTGGGGAGCAGAGCCAGATCATGGTCAAATAGGGCCCTAGTCAGGGTGCTGGATTAAGGCCATCCCATACACAGCCCTCCCCCCTTGCCACCATTCCAGTGTGCCATTATTTGGCTATTTCTCCCCAGTTACCATCAACACTGTAATATGCTTAATGTTTTCTGCTTTACTTCTACAATGATTATTTAGATTTAATTTAAACCTTTTATTTTACCCAGACTTCTGTCATTACAGTCCACCAGTATCAGTAAATGTGCACAATCTCTGCAGAACTAAAAGTCACCTTAATAATTCCACATTAAAATGATCTGTAACTGATGAAGAGGTTACTGCTAGCAAACAGCTTTATATTTCAGTGTTTCATCTGCAAATAAAGTGCCTGTTGCCCATGAAGAATAAATTGCCTATGTTACATTAAACAAATGGTAAGTTGGTAATCTTGCAATAGGGAATGGATGACAAATTGACAACAGGTTCGTAGTTTCTAGGCATCTCATCCAAAGGATGACATACTCAGGATTACAGCACCCCACACCCCTTACAATACACCACAGTGTCAACAATCCATCTACATGCTGTGGGAGTAGAACCCACAGACTTCTGCATCAAAAGCAGCTATAGTACCTGATTTTAACTTCTTTAACACAATAGTGATACCATTTGCTAAACAAAACAGTTGCACATTGTAAACAGACAGCATGAGTAGCAGTAAACTTTTCTCTTGAAGCTCACACTTCCTTGAAAATGCACTTGACATGCAACTCCTTGAAACTCATTTTTTTTAACAGCTTGGTGTTTGGGGTAGAGGATTCAGGCTCTTGTTTCCTGTAACTAAGGTACAGGGTTTGAGGCTAAGCAAATTACCATACTACCATACTATATACTCACCCTTACAGTTTAAAATGATATCATCCAAAAATCTTTTTCTTTGATTTTTAACTTTTCCAGAAATATATTATTGAGCTACAAATAAATATTATTTTCACACTTGGTGTATGTGAGCAACAGACTCAAACTGCAGTTCCTGTTATTATTGTTGTGTTTTATACAGTGCAAGAAAAATAAGTTTAGCAAAATTGCATTAATGCCATCTCATCTTTCAAAATTCATTTTTCTTCAGCCAAAAATCGGTTGCTGTAATACTTGCATGGTGATTAATGTATACAATGATTTTCTTCCATCCAATGCTCTTGAGTCTCAGCCAGGTCCTATAGAGACCCCATGAATATCCAAAATCATCCGCAGAGTTTACTAGGCAACTAGGGAATGCAAAGTGCCAGTTCTTTCTTTCAGGAAACACACACCTCACACTTAAAGGTAAGGACAATTTAGAGCTGTCAGCCTACCTCGTACATTTCACTGGGGTGTGAGGGGAAACTGGAGTACTTGAAAAAACCCAAACAAACAAAAGGAGGACAAGTAGACTCCACACAGAAGTCACCCAAGCCAAGTACCACACTGAAAAACCTCTTCCAGTAAGGCAACAGGGCTTCCACTGTACCACTATGCTGACAATAATGATTTTATTTCTAAAGTAATTAAACAACTATGACCTTCTACCTAAACATTTAAAAGCATGTGAACTTTCAGTTATATCCTGCACCCAAGGCCTAAATTTTCTTAATATGGATCTTAACTTTATATATAAATATATGGATATAGAATCTGTAAGCTCTTTACTGATATTTCAGCCCTTCGAAGTGACATTTGTGAAGATTTATTGATCTTTGTATGTAAAATGTACTGAAGGTATAACCAGGTTTTCTGCATTTAAAAAGACAAACAGTTGCAAATCAGTTACCTTCTTTTCAAGTACTTTTTCACAAAAGTAAGTTTCTCTATTCTAAAATCCTCCACTGTCTGCCACTCTGCTGACTTTTAGAACATTCAGTCTAATGCATAATCTGATGTTGTCAGTCTTCACGTAATCCTTGAATGTGGGCTCAGTTCCGAGCCTTGGAACTGACTCAGCTGTTATTCCAGCTCATGCCTTCCAAAAACTCTTGAGCTAAGCTCTACCTACAATGCTCCTCACCAAATTACCTCAGATCTCGTTTGCAGCTTCGTAGTGCCAGATGTGTTCTGTTCAATCTCTCGACCATTAGTGTTTTCTTCTAACTGCAAGTCAGTTTTTCTTCCTTTTCCTATATCTAAATTGTATCTTTTATTTCTGTCTATACTACCCTGCTCTTCTAGATATCTTTCAGCATGTGTGTGAGTGTGTTTTTCTCTCCCCCTTACCATTAGATAGTCTCAAGCACCATTGTTGATATTTTCATCCCTTTTACATTCGGATAACCTCTCATACCATTTTTGGTAGCTCCCTTCTCCTTCTTTTCTCTGATACACATAAAAAAATAAATAAAATAATCTTTCCTCTTTCCTTATACTTCATTCCATGTGTATGTGTGTATTTGTGTATTAGTTTTTTACATTATGGCCGACAAACCTTCTAAAGTTACCTCTGGCTTTAAGAGGTGCCAAAAATGTGACAGAAAGATGCCTGACTCAGATGGACATACTCTTTGTGTATATTGTTTCAGTGTGGTCCATCTACAGGAAAGACTGTACAATCTGTCATGGGTTCAGTTCCAGAACCCTGATAGATTGCAAAAACAAATTGATCTTGAAAGGCCTTCTTAAATCTGATTTTGAAGAGCCACTATCTGGTCCAAAGACAGAAGCCAGTTCCTCCTCTTTATCAACTTCTTGTTCTAAACCTAAAAAGCGGAGTCACTCAGTTCCAACAACTTCCTCAAAACCACCTTCTAAAATGGTCAAATCTTCCATTGTGCCAACAGCCTCCTCAACACCGGTAGGCCAAGATTTTCATCCCTTGATGATGTCAGCACCAACCTCTTCAGTATCAGTATTGGTGCAGACAACACTCCCTTCAGTACTAACCGATCACTCAGTACCGAAGGACCCTCAGATAATAATTTTACCCTATACAACTTACTCCCCCTTGATAAATCCATTTGCGAACAGTGCTCCCAGTCCTTTTTTGGAGAGATGGCCACCAAGGTCTCTGTCGGCCTTCTCTATTCAGTCCACCAAGAGTTTATCAGAATCCAATATTATGAGACTGGTGGACCAGCTCCTGATGGCGAGGAGAGTACCTCCATTTACAGTTCCTAGTCTTGTTAGCTCTGGAGCCTTACCCCAGTGCATATTCCTCCTTCATCTCCAGCTAAGATTTTGGAGCCTCTGGTGCCATCCCCGCTGGCTTCAACTGTTTTTGTGCTGGCTAGAGCTCATTCTCGACACCAATAGTTACCCTAAGTTCTTCCGGTTCCTTGGAACTGGAGACATCCTGGGGTCAGGCTTTGTTCTCAATTCTGGGGGGCAGGGTTTGAGGGTTTGACTTCGATACTTTTGGAGCCTTCAGTGCCCCTCTGTGCATCGACATATGTAAGCTCGGCCCTGGCTTATATGTCAGAGGGTGGCCTCCTCAGTGCAGGATGGGACCACGGTTTCAAAGGAGTCTATTTTGGTTCTGGGGTCCTGGCCCTTTATGGGGGGATCTGCCTTCCAGGCTATGGAGAGGGCCTTGTCCGTTGCGGGCAGTCTATGCCTTCCCTGTCAGACCAAACATCGTGTCCAGCCCCTCAACCAGAGCTTCTGTCAGTTTCTATTCTGAGACAGAAGGCACAAAAGTCTCAGGAACAAACCTCTCAGGTTATATCATTTTTGGAAACCTCTCCAGAGCATCCCACCAAACAGGTACCTTTGAAGAAAAAGTGAAAGAGGAAGCACTTGGACTCACCTAAAGAGTTCTTCACAGAAGATACCAATTTCAGTTTGGGGGAAGGTTCCCCTAATTCACCCCCTGAAGATGTTTCCTTCGGGGACATCCTAGAAATTCTTAAACAAAGGGGTGGCTGGACTACCATTCAACCTTCCTCAGAGGAATCAGTATACCTAGAGGCTTTTCTTGCTCAGCCCTCTGTCTCTTGGATTTCTCCTCCCACTGATGATCTTATTAAGTTGATTGCTTAGCAGGCTTGGAAGATACCTAACTCCTGATCACATTCTGTGTGTTCTTAAAGATGAACAACATTGGGCCAAAGGTATTCTTGTGGACGCCATGGTGGTTGTGGCAGACATTGAAAAGGAACTTGCTGATGAAAGTCCTACTATCCATCCTCCTAACAAAGAATCTAGGATGATGGATAGATTTGGGAAGCACGTATATGCTTCATTGACCTTCACTCTCATGTCCTTGAACTATATGGCACATTTTACCAAGCTTCAAAAAGATCTGTTTAAAGAACTTTCAGATACTCTTTCAGGAGCAGTAGCTGAAGGAGTTCGAGACAAAGTAGTGTCTCAGCTCGCCACCCTAGAATCAATCTCCAATGCGTCCATGAGGCTAATTGCTCATGCTGCTGAAGGGACAACAAGAGCAGCAGATTCAGGCATAGCCATGAGGAGGCACACCTGGATGCGCTTGTGTGATTTCACAGAGCCACTTTAGTCTTCTTTCGTCAATGCTCCGTTTGATGGATCATCCCTGTTTGGCCACAAAGTTAAAGAGACACTATCCAGATGTCAGAAAGATGGGAAGAACCTTTCTGCTGTGGGCGTGTGCTTTTCCACTCCTCAATGACCTTATTCCAGGAACCAGAGAAGTGGTAGGCTATGGTTCAAAAAGACCCAAGGACCTTTCCAGGACTCACATGGCAATGACTTCCCCCAGGGCAGAGGGGGGAGTAGTAATGGAAGACACCATTCAAGAGGCAGAAATGGCCCACAGAATCAGGATTCCAGAGATTCTTTCCCTGGTAACTCTTATCAGCACTCCTGAAAGGAGGCCTGATTGCCTTCCTCTGGAGACAGTTGGAGGACTATTATCCCTACACTAGTCTGCCTGACTAGAAATAACAACGGACAAATGGGTGCAGAGGATCATTACCAAGGGTTACAACATCCCCCTTTCATAAGAACCAAATAGACCAAGAAGAATCCCAGACGTTCCATCCAGTCATAAGGAAGCAGCAGTCTTAGAAATTCAAAAACTGCTCAATAAGAGAGTCATCCAGGCAGTCCCACCAGACCAAAGATGATTCAGAATTTACTCAAGATTCTTTTTAGTGCTAAAGAAAACATGGGACTGGAGACTGATTTTGGATCTCAGTCAGTTGAACAAATCGGTTCAACAAACCAAATTTCGGATGGTCTTGGTTCAGTCTATACTTCTGTTCTTGGAGAAAGATGATTGGATGTACTCAGTAGATTTTCAGGATGCGTATTACCATATAAAAATGAATAAGCAGTCCAGACTATTCCTGCACTTCTGGCTGGGAGCCAGTCACTATCAATTCAGGGCAATGCCCTTTCATCTCACCAAAGCCCCCAGGGTATTCACCAAATTCATGGCAGTAGTAACAGACTATCTCAGACTGTTAGGATCCCGAGTGTTTCCATATCTTGATGAATAGCTCCTTACTACTCCCACCAGGCGTTAACTTCTAAAGGCACGAGATTACTCTCTTCTCTTCTCTTTTGTTCCAGCTTAGGAATCACTATAAAATATGAGAAATCCCATCTAGAACCATCACAGCACCTGGAGTTCATTGGAGCTATGTGTCACTTCCCCTAGAAAGACTCCAGAGGATCATATCTCAAGTGGGCCACATCATTTGAAGCAAGAAAGTAGCAGCAAGACTCATTCTACAGGCTGTAGGGTCAGTGGCAGCTTTTATCACTCTAGTTCCCCTGGCCAGCTATCACATGCAAATTCTTCAATGGCTTCTGGCCTCCAATGGTCCTTTTTGAATCAACCAATGTCCCATATGATTGTGATCACCAATCATTGCAAGGAAGACCTAAGTTGGTGGCTTCACTCCAATGAAATATTATCATTCCTCCTCATCCCCAACCCATAGTGACCACAGACACATCCCAGATAGGGTGGGGGGGTCATTATCTGGGAAAGACAGTCCAAAGCACATGGTCTTAGCTGGAGGCCAACTTGTATATCAGTGTTCTAGAGATGAGGGTGGTGCTGTTAGCTTTGCAGGCATTTCAAGATATCCTCTCCTTGGGAATGATTGCAATACAAACAGACAATATGTTGGTAGTCTGGTACATCAGTAAGTAAAGGGGAACCAGCTCTTACCCTCTTTGTCGAGAAGTGCTCAGAGTTTGGCAATTGGCGATTTCCTCCAACTGCTTTATGATGGCATTGCACATTCCTGGGAGGTCCAACATGATCATGGACAAATTGCACAGAACCATCCTTATGCCTCATGAGTGGTCTCTCAATCTAGTGGTAACGGACAAGATATTCTGTCACTGGGGCCATCCTTGCTATGACCTGTTCGCATCCCCTCTGAACAAGTGCAGCAGTTACTTTGCCCTAATTACCCCTCCAGGGGATTCACCCAGAGACACTCTCCTTCACAATTGCCCCCCCGGTCTATTGGATGCCTTTCCTGTGATTCCACTGATATGTCAGTTTCTAAAGAAAGCCAACAGGTCGAAGAACAGAATTATTCTCATTGGCCCATTCTGGCATCGACAGGTCTGGCTTCCCTTCCTATCGCGTCATCTGCTTCAGAAACCCTGGATACTGGACCCAGCTCCAGACCTATTGTCCCACCTGGGGGACTGGTTCATCCAAATCTACAACATCTGAAGCTCACTGCTTGGCTTCTCCAGTTCCCATAATTGCTAGGCATCCCTTCCTCACCTTCCCAGTCCAACACATCATTCTAGCCCACCACAAACCTTCAACTAGAAAATTGTAGAATAACAAGTGGCTAAGTGGTCACTAGACTGTAATCTTGACCCATATTCAGCACCGGTTGACAAAGTTTTAGACTTCTTAGCCTTGCTGTATAAGTCTGGCTCATCAGCCCCTACAATTCAGTTGCATCTTGCTGCCATATCTAACTTCCATATTGGTTTCAACAGCACATCACTTATGTCACAAAAACTTTTTAAAGCCTTTTTGAAAGGAACCTTAATGCTCAGACCTCCATATAAAGAACCCTCTGCACCATGGGATTTGAATTTGGTACTTCAGTCTCTTATTTCTCCTCCTTTTGAACCTTCAGCAACTTGTGACTTAAAATTCTTGTCCTGGAAAACCTTATTTTTTTAATAGCTATCACTTCTGCTAGGAGAATATCAGACAAACAAGTCTTGTCCTGCAAACCCCACTATTTGATTTTTCATAAGGAGAGGGTCTCCCTCCGGACAAATCCCTCCTTCCTACTAAAGGTTGTTTCCGAGTCAAATATCAGTCAGACATTACATCTCCCAGTCTTTTTTCCCTATGCTTCCAATAAAGGAGAATACTGTCTACATTTACTTGATGTACACAGGCAATTTACATTTCTACCTTCACAGAACGAAGGACATTAGAAAATCCGGCCAACTATTTATTGCCTTTTCTTCAGTCTCTTTAGGCAGTCCAGCATCTAAAGTTACCCCAGGTGAAATGGTTTAAGGACTGTATCACCTTTGTTTACAAAAAAGGGACTCCACCCACCAGGTCCCGTAAAAGCACATTCAGCGAGCGCTACAGCAGCATCTGCAGTTTTTCGTGTCGGAGCTTCTTTAGATGATATTTGTGCAGCAGCAACATGGGCATCTCCTCATACTTTTATTACGCATTATATACTGGACCAGGTCTCTAGGGTGTATGCATCATTCGGCTTGATAGTGCTCAGGAATATTCTTCCATGAGACCTCCCAAAATTCAGGTAGCTAGGGACTCTGTCCTACAGTCAAAGATTATGTGAAAACTGACAACATCAGATAAAGAAGTTATGTCTTACCATAACATTCCATCTGTGTTGTTGATCTTCACTAATCCTTGACATTTTCTCCCTCCTTCCCCTGACCCTTAGAACTCTTGGTGCATCGAGTATTCCCAAAGACTGACTTCACAATAGGGACACAGATATGGTCTCTTCTTGTCTGTCACTATAGTTTTCAAACTTGATCTGAAATAATTTGGTGAGGAGCATTGTGGGTAGAACTTAGCTCAAGAGTTTTTGGAAGGCGTGAGCTCGAATAACGGCCAAGTTGGTTCTGAGGCTCAAAACTGAGTCCACAGTCAAGGATTAGTGAAGATCAACAACACAAATGGAACATTATGGTAAGACATAACTTCTTTTTTTATTAAGTCACCAGCTATCAGTAACTTGCACTACTATCAGCCTCATTAATCATGTTTTTTTTTCAAAACATTAATTTTTCTTCCTTTGTTATATTAAAACTATGTTGCATAACTGGATGGCAGAGTGGTGCAGCAGATAGCATGGCTGCCTCAAAGTACTTTGTTCTCCATTGTAGTTCCCAGGTGGGGTACCTTCTGTATAGAGTCTGCATTTCATCTCTGTGGCCACATGGGTTTTTACTGGGTGCACTGTTTTTCCCCACATCTCAAAGACATGCTAATAAATGAACTGATGACCCTCTAAATTGCCCAAAGGTTTGTTTGTGTGTGTATATACATTCATTACTTCTCTGCCATAAGCTTTCTTCGTGCTCTGACTACCCATAACCCTAAGTAGAATAAAGTGAGTATAAAAATAATGAATGCATTATGCCAGAACTCATAGTTGTTGATGGTTAATCACTCAATGAGACTGACTCAAAAGCCTGAACTACAGGATGTTTACTGATATATAAACAGATGATCTTCTAAACTTCATGATATCTTATTTTATTCATCACATGTTTTTATCAAGGAACAGTAGTTTCAAATGCAATTTACTGCAGAACTTTTTTAAATAAAAAAAAAATCCAAAATAACTTATAAACATTGTGATAATAAATGACTGACATCTACAACTTCCTACCTCAGGGTTGTTGACTTCTAATATAGCTGTTGCTTTTGAAAATCTAATTTCTTAAAAAGTACAGTCCTACCAAGTCTTGAAGACTGTCTTTAAAATAACTGGTTTGACTGGCATCATCTGCTGTGAAATAAAGTATCTTTCATCCAGGATCACCATTTTCTCTACATTTTAAGAACAGTTTGGCTTATCAACCTTCACACAGCATTAGGTAACCTCTGGAAAAAAAGTTTTCTTTATCACCAGTTGTACTAAATTACCTATTTAGTTGGCCTCAGGATATAATCTGTACTTGGGTGCAACAGAATGTATAGTAAAAACTTAAAAGTTTCTTAGTTGAGGAATTATTAAAATAGTGTTTCTTAACTTTTCATAACTTAGAGTCATTGGTGAGGTCAGGCAAGGAATTCCATGTGCACCCCATCCACCTCTGTTCTCTAATGAGGAACAGAACAATACATTGGGCCTCCTCAATTGTTTATGTGAAAGCAGCAACACAAGAACAGAACATCATCTTGTATTTTAAATTCCATGTGGATGTCTGTGTGACAGTGCACGCACACATGACAGCCGTATGCGACCAGACTGTTCTTAAAGAAGAATGCCTTTAATAACAAAGATTGGAGACTGTAAAGTGATGACTGGGGAAAGTGTAGTTAAGCAGCACAGAATGGTGGTTTGTAGGATGATGTTGGTGATCAAGAAGCGGAGGAGGAATGTGAAAGCAGTGCCAAGGATTAAATGGTGGAAGTTAAAAAAGGGTGATTGTGAGGTGGAGTTCAGGGAAGAGTTAAGACAGGCACTGGGAGGCTATGAAGAGTTACTGAATAGCTGGGTAACTACAGCAGAGCTAGTAAGGGAGACTGCTAGGAAGGTGCTTGGCGTGACATCTGGACAGAGGAAGGAGGACAAGGAGACATGGTGGTGAAATGAGGAAGTACAGGAGAGTATACAGAGGAAGAGGCTGGTGAGGAAGAAGTGTGATTGTCAAAGAGATGAAGAAAGTAGACGTGTGTATAAGGAGATGAGGCGCATGGCAAAGAGAGAGGTGGTGAAGGCTAAGGATAAGGCACATAGAGAGTTGTATGAGAGATGGGACACTAAAGAGGGTGAAAAGGACCTGTACTTGGCTAGACAGAGGGACAGAGCTGGGAAAGATGTGCAGCAGGTAAGGGTGATAAAGGACAGTGAGGGAAATGTACTCACAAGTGAAGAGAGTGTGTTGAGTAGATGGAAAGAGTACTTTGAAGGGCTGATGAATGAAGAGAATGAGAGAGAGAGAAGGTTGGATGATGTGGGGATAGTTAATCAGGAAGTGAAGCAGACTAGCAAGGAGGAAGTAAGGACAGCTATGAAGAGGATGAAGAATGGAAAGGCTGTTGGCCCAGATGGAAGCATGGAGGTGCTTAGGAGAAATGGCAGTGGAATTTTTAACCAGATTGTTTAATGACATTTTGGAAAGTCAGAGGATGCCTGAGGAGTGGAGAAAAAGTGTTTTGGTACCTATCTTTAAGAATAAGGGTGATGTGCAGAGCTACAGTAACTACAGAGGGATAAAATTGATCAGTCACAGCTTGAAGTTATGGGAAAGAGTAGTGGAAGCTAGGTTAAGAAGGGAGGTGATGATTAGTGATCAGCAGTATGATTTCATGCCAGGAAAGAGCACTACAGATGCAATATTTGCTCTGTGATTGTTGTTGGAGAAATACAGAGAAGGTCAGAAGGAGTTGCATTGTGTCTTTGTGGACTTAGAGAAAGCATATGACAGGGTGCCTAGAAAAAAAAGAGTTGTGGTATTGTATGAGGAAGTTAGGAGTGGCAGAGAAGTATGTAAGAGTGGTACAGGATATGTACAAGGGTAGTGTGACATTGGTGTGGACTGCAGTGGGAGTGACAGATACATTTAAGGAGGAGGTGGGATTACATCAAGGATCAGCTCTGAGCCCTTTCTTATTTGCAGTGGTGATGGACAGGTTGACAGATGAGATTAGACAGGAGGCCCCGTGGACTATGATGTTTGCAGATGACATTGTGATATGTAGTGAGAGTAGGGACCAGGTTGAGGAGACCCTTGAGAGGTGGACATATGCTTTAGAGAGGAGAGGAATGAAGGTCAGCAGGGCTAAAACAGAATATATGTGTAAATGAGAGGGAGGGTAGAGGAATGGTGAGGATGCAGGAAGTAGAGTTGGTAAAGGTGGATGAGTTTAAGTACTTGGGATCAACAGTTCAGAGTAATGATGAGTGTGGAAGAGAGGTGAAGAAGAGAGTACAGGCAGGGTGGAATGGGTGGAGAAGAATGTCAGGAGTGATTTGTGACAGACGGGTACCAGTAAGAGTGAAAGGGAAGGTCTACAAGAGGGTAGTGAGACCAGCTATGTTATATGGGTTGGAGACGGTATCATTGATGAAAAGGCAGGAGTCAGAGCTGGATGTGGTAGAGTTAAAGATGTTAAGATTTGCACTGGGTGTGACTAGGACAGACAGAATTAGGAATCAGTATATTAGAGGGTCAGCTCAGGTTGGACAGTTTGGAGACAAAGCAAGACAGGCATGATTGCGTTGGTTTGGACATGTGCTGAGGAGGGATGCTGGGTATATTGGGAAAAGGATGCTAAGGATGGAGCTGCCAGGTAAGAGGAAAAGAGGAAGGCCTAAGATAAGGTTTATGGATGTGGTGAGAGAGGACATGCAGGCAGTTGGTGTGAAAGAGCATGATGCAGAGGACAGGAAGAAATGGAAACAGATGCTCCGCTGTGGCGACCCCTAATGGGAACAGCTGAAAGAAGATGATGAGTATTTTTTTTTTTTTAAATTAAAAAGTAAACGTGACAGTCCCTTGGCAAGAGAAGTCAAAATCCAGGGGGTGCGAGTGCATCCCCTTGCACCTGCCGGCTGGCACCCATGAATGCAAGAATGCATTGCACACATGTATTCAACAGATGTACGAACTGGACAAAAGGAAGTGATGTCATTTCCAAATTTAGTTTTGAAGAACTCTGTTGTTATCAGACCAAATTTCTTAACGTTTGTATTGGTTTGCTGGCTGTCACTTTTTGGAAAATTGCCATGTTGTGCACTTTTGGGTTCTTGGTTTTACTTATTTTTCCATCAAGAAGACAGGTAGCTCCTTCTTGGGATTTTAATTTTTTACTGGAAAACATAAACTTTGCTTTTGAAGCTGCTCATGAGGTTAATTTGAAGTTCTTGTCTTGGAAAACAGTGCTACTCATTACTCTGACTTCTGCAAGATGAGTATTTGAATTACAAATTCTTAAGTGATTCAACCATCTCTCATCTTTCACAAAAGACAGAGTAACTTTAAGAACAAATCCTTCCTTTAAGTGGTTTCAGAGTTCGCGGTGAGCCAGGCTATTCATCTCCATTTTCTCTACAGAGTCAAAAAATAAAAGAGAAGATTAACTCTGGCTGTCCACAAGCAAATACTAGACAGACAGGATACTAAACCTTTAGGAATTCTAATAAACTGTGTATTTCTTATAAAGGTAAGAAAAAGGGTCAGTCATTTTCAAAATGGACAATATCTTAATGGTTGTCTGTGCTGGCTATTGTGTTTTGTTATTCACACCATAGCAAGGCAATTCCAGACAATGTCAGGGCCTGCTCTACTGTGACTTTGGCTACTTCTGTGGCTTTTTCGAAAGAGGTAGTCTCTAGAAATATTCTAGAGGTTGCAATTTGGTCTTCTGTTCACAGATTTACCAAGGACTGCAAGCAATAGACCCAGAGCAGGTTTTGCTAGGACTGTTCTCTAAGATTCTAATGGACTCTGATCCTATTCATCAAGCTCTGGTATTTGTCCCATGTAGCTTAGGCTACTGCAACAGTGATCTCATAATGAATATAGTATAGTTGTGTAAATAAACACTATAACAGTAGATGTTCAAATAGATCACTGTTGCAATGCAAATGTCCTCCCTCCTTTCTCATTTTTGTTGATTTCTATGCTAGGGTGTGGGTTGTTGTTATTCCTTTCTTCTCCTAACAGTGCTCTAGCTACCCTCGTTCTGATGCAAGAAGTCTCTCAGAATTTGGTGCTTTAACCACTGGCTTTGTACTGCTCTCCTTAATATGTACAGTGGTTAGAGCATGTGGAGGGTGCCCTAAAGATTTGGAAGCTGTTCTGTTGTCCAATCCATGGTAGGATACATCCTTTATAGCTTAAGCTACTTGCAACACTGATGTATTTGATCATGTACTGTTATGGTAAGTTTACACAATGGCCTGGAAGACTGGATGCCGTTTTCATTTCCATGGTCAGAGATGTGTGCCTTGTGTTTACTTACACAACTGTACTTTATATACTTACCATAATGAGATGTCTGAATGGCTACAAACACTTCTTTCAGCAACCTGGACTAAAACCACCAGCTTTTGGTTAACTTGGAATTTGAAGCTTCCCCAGACTCTAGCTCCTCTCTTAAACAATGTTGTTCTGCAATATCAAAACATGCTAGAAAGATCCAAGGTGGGGGATTGCCTCAAACTAGATAAAGGGAACTTATTCATCTAAACAATGTAAAGCCATTTCCAAGACTCCTTTTTCTTTCATAAATAAACACTGGTATAAGTTATGGTGCCGTAAAGTATTGAAACTGTAGTACAACTTTTGTGGTGTATGTTGCTGAGTTTTTAACCTGCAACCATTGAATGTATGCAGGACTACTAGAAAACTTGAACATTAAAAAAATAATCTATGAAAATTGTCATGAAATTAAGAAGAATAAGAAAAAGAACAAGTTATACAAACACATCACAAAATGTACTAGTTTTAAATGTTTTATTTTTTATGTCTTAGCTATTGCTGAATCTGACATCACAGGTGGTGATTTGATGTTAAGAGCCTGCTGGCTAATACAGAACATGAGTGGCAGGTGAGACTGACTGCCACAAAGATGTCTGGTTTAAAGAATCATTAATTTTAAATATGAACTGAATAAACAAAAAATAAGGGGTAAGCTTGTAGGTGCATTCACTTGACATTTGTAAATAATTATATGTCATTTGTATATCAAGCTGATTTGTATAGATGCTTGTGCTGAAAATGTATTTGTGAGCTTTGCTTGGGCTAATTGTGTTAAAATGTGTCAACAGTGCACCCTGTTGAAATGAAAACAAATGTGCATGTATTATGGTATCTGAATAAAATGTATATGTTTTAATAGAGGACACTGGCACAGCAATTTTTAACCAGCTGGCTTATTTTAAGAAAAATAAGTGAAAAGTAAATGAGCTGTTAAATCATTGAATGTTACCCCACAGTGTGTAGGACTGGAGTAAATTGGTCTGGGGCAAAGTCTTTGTTCATTAGCTGAGTGAAAAGAGGGGAGGCCTCCAGGCAGTGCCATAAAAGCTCTAAATGTGTATTGTAGCAGTCTGCTAAAGTCATGTCTCAAATTTCAAAAGGAGATATCTGCTCCTGTATTACCCGTGGATAACTTTATTTCTCCTCTCTCTTCACTTTGCCTTAACTGATACATTTTGTGAATTCTCCTACTTTCTCTCTCCCCACTCTTCATAGTACCTAATAGTAATATCCTACTTATTCTCGTCTTCCACTAACCACTTTTTCATCTTAAACTCTCTGCTGTAGAAGCATAGCTTGTATTTACCAAATTTGTTATCACTGTAGGAATCTGTATACATTTTAACTGTGTCAGCTTGATATCAATCCTATTATAATACTTAATGTCTAAATTTGTTTTGGAATTTACAGTTTAATCTGTATATAAAATATCTGTTGACTGTAATTACTATTTTAATCTTTTTAATCTGTTACAAAATTTTTTGTTGTACTCATGGGGGTTTTCCCCCAGGCACTCTGTTGAAAATGGGCCACTGGCCCAGTTGGACTATACCACTGAACAATTGTAAAATAAATAAATTAATAAAATATTGTGGGAACCTAGAGTCAGGTAACCAGATGAGGTCATTCTCCAAGCTATTTTGGATATTATATTTTACAGGGAGTAATCCCAGCTCTACAGTATTGTGTTTGTGAGCCTGACTAGAAAGACTATTCACGTATTTCATCTTGCTTTGCCTAAGTAAGTTATTAGGGAACAGTCTTAGATTCAGTCAGGAATATAGTGAAGCTTAGTTTCAATATTTTCTGTGATTTGAACTCTGTGATTTACTGTGAATATATATTCAGTATTTTCATGTTCTTTTATTATTAGATATATTTAAACGTTGCCTTGTGGCTGGTCCTTTTTAGAAAGTATTAACCTTTGAGAGTACTTATATTTATTTGGTAGCACTGTGTGGACCACTCCAGAAGGCCTGGCCATCTTAGTGAACTACTACTATTTGTATTAGTATTAATATTGCACAGTATAATTGGACACCCTTTGTTAAGGGCCTTAGAGTAGCTGATTGTGAAGTGCCTGGTGGCAGTGATAACTACCTTATACTCTGAGCAGAAAGGGGCACAGCAGGTACATCTGTGCCAGCCTTTCTCAGGTGTGTGTATGTGTGTGAAAAATCACATCTCTCAGTATGTGTGTGTGTGTGTGTGTGTGTGTCAGCTACTTGGGGCAGGGACATGAAGCACTGGGTTTACAGAGAGGGTGCTGGAGGATTTGGCTTGGGCACTCACCTGAGAACCTAACTCTACAGCTGTACCAGTGGGGAGTCTTATTGGTGATCTGAAGGGAAAAAGAGATAGAAACCCTGGGTTGAGTGTGTTCCTTGTGTTCTCTTAAGGAAAATTGTACTTGATGCAGAGAGGTCTGCATCTTAAAATACTGAGTGTATCCATTTGTATTCCAAGTACATGTCCCTCTCCAGTGTCAGTGGTGTGGATTCAGGCTCCTTGATTACTGGCCCAGGGTATGGACTACATACATTGGTGTCCATTATATACTAGCAGCAGTGGTGGGAGTCACAGTGTACATTTGAATTTTACATAAAAAATATAGATATAGTCTACATACCTTTACTAATACGTTTTCCTAACTTACTGATCAAGAACTCTTGCCCACTAGACATTAGACCCAGCTACATACAGGCCCATTTCAATACTAAACCATCTTTGCTAGTGTTCTAAATATAATGCAAATAACAAAGGGGAAAGAGGGCACCCCTGCCTGGTTCCTCTGCTCAAGCAGAAATTATCAGAGAGGACCCCACACACTTTAATTTTTGCCTCTCATCCCTCATATATCCTCCTAATCAACCTTATATTTTTTTTCTGGAAATGCAAATGCTTCCATTACCCTGCTCATAAAGTCCCAGCTTACTCTGTTAAATGCTTTCTCTGCATCAAGACCCACCAACAGCAATGGTATTTCATACATTCTGCTTCCCTCTAGATCAACAATGTTCTGTTAATGTTGTATTTAAAAGCATAGCAAGGAGTACACCATCAAAGACTTTAGTGCACAAACAATAAATAGTAACAAAAGTTTTCAAGCATAGCTCTTTTTCAATGCATAACATCACAAAGAAAACAATGTAATTTAAACAAGTGACCATCCACTCAAGGTGCATTTAGTCACATGAAAATCAAATCACATGATAGAATCACTTAAAATCAAGTCATATGACATCAGTACCATATTCAGCTGATGGGTAGTGCCCATAATTTTAAGTTTTGTGGTATTCAGGTTATTTATTTAGGAAGACATGGGGGTGATATTAAACTACTCAATGAATTAGCAGAATGTAAATGGATAGACTATTTTAGAGCAGATAGTGGTCCAGGACTTTAGCCAGAATAGCCTTAAAGCCATAATAAAATATAGACATGATTGTATTTAAACTGGGCTTTATGTATCTATTAGATGGGTCTATATCATATATTTGAAATGCCAAAATGTTGAACACCATATGTTCGAACTTTGAATTTCAAATATTGAAAACATTGAATGCTCAGAATAGCAAATTATTTCCCAGGGAAAAAAATTGCTGTTCCAAGAAAGATACACACAAAACAAGCACACCAAAATAAATAAACCACACACATACAGTTAACAAAACCCAACCCCACACTAAACCACACATACATTACTAACTATCCACTTACCTTAATCTGCACCCTAACCCTAAGTTCCGTAACTATCGCACACATACCCTACGAAACTATACACAAACAAAGCAATAAATACACACACATACAGTTAACAAAACCCAACCCTACACTACACCATATCTACATTACTAACTATCCACTTACCTTAACCCACACCCTAACCCTAAGGTCTGTAACTCTCGCACCACAGTGGAGGAAATAGCAAAACCACAGAATGGCCCACCAAAATCTTGCCCTAGGTAAGATTTCAATGTTCCAGGGCTTCACTATTTTCAACATTCGATGTTCTGGGTTTGATGTTTTAACATTCGGCGTCGTACGTCTTCAAAATTTTGATATAGACGCTATTAGATAGTGTTTAATATAATTTTAGGTGACTTTTTATGGTAGCATATTTTTTTCATATATAAATATATTAAAAAATTTGTAGAATTTTATGTAATATCTTGTGTGTTAAGTTTTGCTCACTGGTTTAAATTGCATTGTTTTCTTTGTGATGTGCATTGAAAAAGAGCTTTGCATTACTTGTACTATTGTTTGTGCATTAAAGTCTTTGATGGTGTACTCCTTGCTTTGTCTTTTACATTTTATGTGTAGTAGCTTGTGGAGTACTTTGGTTCCAGGACATGGTGTTGGTTGTTTGCTTCTGTTAATGTTGTCAAATGTTTGCTTCCCCTCCATTAAACCACATTGACCTATATATATCAATTTCGGTATTACTTTTGCCATTCTTTTAGCCATAATCAACATAAACACTTTATAATCATGGTTTAGTATTGAAATGGGCCTGTATGAAGCTGAATCTGATGGATCTTTACCCACTTTAGGTATTATGGCTACCACTGCTTTCTTCCAGGATGTTGGTACTTCTCATAAAATACTTTTAAACAAAACCTTCCAGATCTTTATCAGTTTTTTCCCCTCCTAGCTTCCAAACTTCTACAGGAATAACATCTATTCTTGAGGGCTTTCCTATAGATTGGTTATACAGCACAAATTTTATCTCATTTCTTGCTACAGATCCCCCACCATGCCCCAGGATTCCCACTCCTCTTTTCTTGATTTACTGGAAAATATTAGAGTTCAACCAAACACCCTAATAATGGGTGATTTCAACTACAACTACCGGATCATTAACTGGGAAAACTTCTCATGTACCAACTCCTTCACTCAATGCTTTCTGGAATTCATAAATTCCAATGCCCTGGATCAACTTATCCACACCCCCACCAGGCGCAACAATATCCTAGACCTAGTCATTACCAACATGAGTGACCGGTGTTCTACACCTGAAGTCAACTCCTCATTGGTCAGATCCGACCTTAAGCTAATCACCCTAGATATCTGCATCCCGCCCTCACCCACCATTAAGGAAACCACAGTAAAAAATGTCTCCAAAGCCAACTTCATGCTTCTTAAGACAGAAGTGGTGAACTTCATGACACCCATGCAGATGGACAATACAGTTATGACTGCTGAATCTTACACAAATGCACTCTATAAGCACTTACATGAGTGCATGGATCATGCTATCCCAAACAGAACCAAGACGCTATCCTCCAAAAAAAGGAAGCCAATCTGGTGGTCCCCTGCCATAAATAAACTCTACAACAGAAGGAAGAAACTGTTGCAAAAGAGAGTAAAATCCCATGAGTGGAGGAGCTCCCTGGTCAGCCTCAGTAAGAAGCTGAGATCCCTTATAAGATCCTCCAAAGCTAGCTACAAAAACAAAATCACCACTGGTTCTAAGGGAAACCACAAAGCATTCTATAGCTGTGTCAAGAATCTCAATGGCAACACACAGATCTGCTCTGAGTTACAGCACAACAGCACGAAAATTACAGAACCAAATGATATTGCCAACATCCTGGCAGACAGGTTCAGTGCTAACTTTACCCCCCTCTCACCCCCTAAAGGGCCCATATCTATACAGGAAGAATGCAGAGTTCATGTCATCATATCTATGCAGGTAAAGGCTGCACTCTCTAAAACCAAAAACACAGCATCCATGGGACCGGGCAACATCCCAAGGTGCATTTTACACGAACTTCAGAACGAACTGGCTCCCCACCTAAGCACTATGTTCAATCATAGTCTCACTTCAGGCTTTATGCCCACTGGCACACAGCAACAGTTATCACATTCCACAAAGGAGGAGCCACCACTGATCCTGGGAACTATCGCCCTATTAGCCTGACAAGCCTGGTCTGCAAGGCCATGGAACATATCATAATGGAACTCATAAACAAAGACATTGGTAACCTCCAAATTCTGGACCCCACCCAGTTTGGGTTTGTGAAAGGCAGATCATGCCTTCTGAACCTGATCAACTTCTTTGAGGCAGTCACCAAAGCTGTAGACAAGGGTAAGGTGGCTCACACAGCCTCTCTTGACCTTGCCAAGGCTTTCGATACCATCCCCCATTCTGGAATTATAGCTAAACTCACTAAACTAGGTATAAATCCCTACGTCATAAGATGGGTTGCCAACTGGCTCACTGACAGAACCCAAACTGTAAAAGTAGCAGACTCCAAATCTGACTTTAGACCAGTAACAAGTGGAGTACCACAGGGTTCAGTCCTGGGACCTCTCCTGTTTGGTATCTACTTCTCTGAAGTACAGACTAACACAGAAGGCCATTGACTAATGAAGTTGACAGATGACTGCAAACTAGGAGCCATAGTTGAGTCCCCAAATGATGTGGACATCCTACAGAAGGGCCTCACTGAGACAGATGCCTGGTGTCAGAGGCATGGCCTCAAGCTCAGTGCCAAAAAGTGCATTGCCATCCCCTTTGGTAAAAACTCTGTACCCATGAACTACCACACAAACTCAGTTGTGACACCTCTGAACCTAACACCACTCTTAAGTATTCAACTGCGGTACCACCTTTGGCATTCTTATAAGAAAAGTGCAGTCCTGGTCTGAACTGTCTACAAACAGCTAAAGTTAACTTTGAACCTAACACCACTCTTAAGTATTCAACTGCAGTACCACCTTTGGCATTCTTATAAGAAAAGCGTAGTCTGGGTCTGAACTGTCTACAAACAGCTAAAGTTAACTTTGAACCTAACACCACTCTTAAGTATTCAACTGCGGTACCACCTTTATCATTCTTATAAGAAAAGCACAGTCCGGGTCTGAACTGTCTGCAAACAACTAAAGTTAACTTTGAACCTAACACCACTCTTAAGTATTCAACTGCAGTACCACCTTTAACATTCTTATAAGAAAAGTGCAGTCCAGGTCTGAACTGTCTGCAAACAGCTAAAGTTAACTTTGAGTATGTGTCTACCTGTTTGAGTCAATATTCATTTTCCCCTGGAGAGCACCCTGCTTTGGCTTGTAAGCAGTCCCCCCCCACACACACACATCTTCCACTTTCTCTCTTATTCCCTTCTGTTAGCAGATAGTATCCATAATCTGATCAATACTGTGTGTTTGTTAATTTAAACTGAGACCACAGTAGCCTACTGATACAAGGTTATCCTGTTTTTCCACCTGGCAAATGGTTAAGAAATGACTTACAGTTTCAGAGCAGTCCTTGGTCAATTGTGATTGTTTCTCAAACACTAACTTGTCTTTGCTTTGGCTCATTAGCAGCAGTACAAAGAACTGCCTGCTCACACCCTTGTTCTCCCCTCCCCCTTCCCTGTTTATTACCTTAAGACAATCTCAAAGTTAATAAATTTTACCTGTGGCAGGCACCATTTTTACAACTACAACCACCCTTGTCACTATCATATGTTCATTTATCAGTTAACTCTGTTACTTGATTGTTTCCAGCCCCCTCATAAGAGCAACTAACAGGGTCTCTACCTGCTTCGCTCCCCACCCTGCCCTGTATTCCCTCCCACCCCCAGTTGTCCCACCTTTATTACACTCACAAACCCCTCCCATCTTTCCAGTAGCCAACCACAGCACTAACCCAATACTACCTCCTCCATCTTCCCACTACTATCACACCTCCTCAACTAACATGTACAAGCATACCTTACCTATGCTCACAGCATGCACTCTCCTTGCATATCTTACATCCTACCAAAGCTCTATCATTCCCCCACTCAACCACTACCACTGTACTACTAGTCACACCACCACTTATGTCTCACCCTCACTCAGCTCCCCTCCCACCAACTCAAGAAACATCCCTATGCACCCCCCACATATTCTACCAACTATATTACTCAAGCATAAAGCATCCCTACAACTTTACACAGTAACCCTCCCACCATACCTATTACCCAAAGAGCACAATCATAAAGTTTCCCTTATAAACAAACACATTCAAAAACTGAGAAAACTAATAACCTCATGCATATCTAAACTAGCCCTAAGTGGAGATATCCACTCCAACCCTGGCCCTACCATCTCCAACCCCAATACTCATAATCAGACTAGAAACCACAACTTCTCCCATATTACAGCCAATAGAAAGCCAAGTGACTTCCTTCTACTAAACTAATATTAGAAGTATATCCAACAAAGTCCATGAACTCCATGCCACCATAGACTTGTACTCCCTAGATATAGTCATCCTGACAGAAACCTGGCTAAAACCTCACATTACCAGTGAGCAAATACTCCCCACAGGTTATGGCATACTAAGAGTACAACGGCTAAACAAGAAAGGAAGCGGTGTAGCTATAATATTTAAACAGCATCTAAACATCCAGATCTTAAAATCATCAGCTTCACAAATAGGCATTGAAGAAATAATATATACCAACCTCAAAATAAACCAAAACAAAACCATCTACATAATTGGATGCTACTTCCCACCTGGCCTAAACATCCCTCCACTAGAAAACCTCCTCAGCTGGTCTACCCACCATCTCCCCCAAGAAACTATAATTTTAGGTGATTTCAATATTGACTGGCAATCCTGTTCTGGCAACCATCCAACCCATCATGTAAACCTTCATGGCTTCACCCAACTAGTCCAGTCGCCAACCAGGATAAATAAAAACTCCAGCAAGCACACTACCCTGGACTGGATACTAGTCAGTAAGAGCCCCCAGTCATATATAACAGGCTGCTTATCAGATAGCCTCAGTGATCACTCCCCAACATTCCTACTCAAAAAATACCTATACCAAGCTAAACCTGTCATCTACCATCAAATACGTAAAAAACTAAACTTTAATCCACTCACATTCATCTCATCCATCAAAGAATGTAACTGGCATCCTCTAAAATACCTCAGCCTTGATGACGCAGTTGAATTTTTTAATACTACCTTCCTGAGCATCCTTAATTACCATGCCCCCATAAGACTTTCCAGAATCAAAGCACAACCCTCCCCATGGCTACAGAAAACCACTAAGTCAGAAATGAAAAACAGGGATAAAGCCTGGGAGCACTGGTGCAAAACCAAAACCCCCTCAACTAGACAGAAATTTCTAGAACTATACAATAAAGTCAAAAAGCTAATAAAACAGGACAAATTCCAATACTACCAGTCTGCCCTAGACTCCTCTCAACACAGCCTCAAACAATTCTGGTCCTCCACAAACTCCATCCTCCACCCAGGTAAAGTCAGTACCCCTCCTCCTAACATCCCTCACTCCTCAGAAAATATTGCTACCTCATTCAACACACACTTCACACAAACCATATTATCACAAGCTAAACAACACAACCCCCTCCCCTCCAACCCACACCTTCAACTAGTAATCTCCCCACTGCCTTCTCTTTTTCTCCTGTACCTACCTCCAACATAAAAAAACTCTTAACTAAACTTAAGCCCACCAGATTAGCAGCAGACAACCTCCCAAGTGAATACCTACAAATCACAGCTGATGCTCTGGCCTACCCAGTATCCATCTTGATTAACCGATCTCTGTCAGAAAGTTACGTTCCCACACTGTGGAAAGTATCACATATAATTCCCCTCCACAGAACTAACCAATTACTGCCCCATAGCTATTCTCTCTCTACTCTCCAAAATGCTAGAGAGATGCATACACTCTCAGGTCTCAGACTACCTCCTTACTAACAACCTCCTTTCCAATACTCAGCATGGTTTCCTACCAAACCATAGCACCACCACTGCCTTACTCTCCTTTACTAACACTATCCTTCAGCATAAAAACAATGGCTATCTCTCCTCTGCTACTTTCCTAGACCTATCTAAAGCATTTGACATGGTCCCACACAAACAAGTTTTCTCTGTCCTCAATAACCTATCCTTCTCACAATCGGTCACCAATTGGTTTCAGAGTTACCTGTCTGACCGCCAACAATCCATTGTATGGCAGAATGACATATCTCCCCAACTACCTGTCTCCATAGGGGTTCCCCAAGGATCCATACTTGGACCCCTACTCCTCTGTTTTCACCAATATCTAGCCTCTGCCACCAAACATGGCACACTCATACAATACGCAGATGACTCCACCATCATCTCCTCAACCCAGTCCCTACCCAAACTGCAAAAAGTCACACAGGAAGCCTTTTCCTCTGTTGAAACTTGGTTATCCGATGCCCGATTAATACTGAACCCAAACAAAACTAAACTACTCATCTTCCAACCCACCAAACATACTCAAAACAACTCTCACTTTAACATCACAGCAAAAGACAACACAACTATATACCCAACTGAACACACCAAATTGCTAGGAGTGGAAATAGACAATAAACTAAAATTTGACATTCACATATCCTTGACCATAAAAAAAGTCCACAATAAACTAGGAGCGCTATACAGAAAAAAACAACTTCTCACCAAAGCAGCAAAGATTTCAATATCAAATTCCCACCTTATTTCCAACCTACTTTATGCCTGTCTAATATATACCAAGCTAAGGTAATGCGATTTAAACAAGCTAGAGACCTGCTACAACAAAATTGCCAAATTCGCCACAGTGGCATCCTACCATAGTCACTACTGTCTCTCACTTGCTGAACTGGGCTGGCCTGAACTCCCTCACCTCCTTCAATGGTATCAACTCTCACTTGCCCTCAAACTAGTAAATCATCCACTAAATGTCCCATCCCTCCAGAATCTACTCCAACCCTATCGCATCACCAGACCACTAAGATACAGCAATAAAAATCACTTGCAGATCACTAAAGCCAATAACTCTGCCGGTGAAGCACTATTCTCTTGCACCATAGCCAAATTATGGAACTCCCTTCCACCCACAATTACCTCCATACCATCATGCACCCACTTCAAAACTTTACTAAAAGCGCACCTAAAAACATGCTGGCTATGCCCTTGCAACTCCCACTCTAATATCACCCACCCCATCCAAACACTACCTTTCTTTCCACTCCACTAACTACCTTGATTATAGCAAGCTCAGATACTCATAAGCCAGTACTTATTATACAGCAGGAAATTCTTCTTATAACATTTGTTAATGTCTGTTATGTACTTCACAGATAAAGATTCTAGTTGTCTACTGATGTACTATGTTCTTCATCTGTAAATATGTTGTAAGTAATTGCTATCTTAAATTGTTAATCGCTATGTAATCCAATGTAACTACTGTCTGTTTATTTTAACTGTGGAGCTTTTCTCCCCGGGCCGCCGCTGAAAATGGACCTACGTCCAGTCGGACACTCCTGGTCAACAAATATAAATAAAAACAAATAAATAAATAAATAAATGGCAGTCTACTTAACGCCAAATGTGTGATGAGAGACCTTGGGACTCAGGGGGACAGTAGTCGCTCCTTTGATAATCACATTGCCACAGTAGTCAGGAAATCTTTCTATGTGGTACACCTCATCACAAAAGGGTTCTCATCCAGGAAAAAAGAGATCATTGTTCACCTCTTCTCGGCACTCATTAGACCCATTATAGAGTACAGCGCCCCTTTTGGAATGTACCTCACAAGACATCTGCAGCAGCTGGAAAGGCCACAGAAGTACCTCACAAAGACGATTACTGGCCTCAAACAGATGTCCTACACTGACCGTCTCAAAAAACTCCAGCTTTATTCTGTAGCGTATCACCTACTCAGAGGAGATCTCTGCCTAATGTATAAAGCTATGACAAACCCAGAGCTGTTGGACATGCTACACCTAAAGAAATCCCAATCCCTCCAAGTTACACGCTTTAGGGACCTAGACCTTGTCACCACAATAAACAGGACATGCTGGAGGGATAGATTCCTGTCCCAGAGACTTCCTATACTCTGGAACAAGCTACCCATCTATGACAAGCAAAGTTCCTCATTAGCACTCTTCAAGAAAAATCTTGATGAGTGGATGGGAAATAGGAAATACACCCCGGGGATCACTTCTGTGGCTCTGCTCGACAGGGGCACAGGAAATTAACTTTCTTGTGTGGCATAAGCCAGGGAACCTTGTTGGCTAGGCTTACTTAGGCCCTTAGGCCTATAGCCTAGTACCTACCTATGAACCTATGAACAGAATTCAGGAATTTTAACCCCTTCACAGGAACCACACAGATTTTTCAGGACCAGATCACTCTTGCAGGATCATTACTTAATCAGATATATTGTTCATCTGCACATCTATAGAGATAATTCCACCAAAAGAGGAAGGAACAGGGTTTTAGTTCAGACTTTTGGGCCCAAGAAAAGATAGCAATTGAAGATGTACTGGATGTCTCCATTATGAATAGGCTCTTGGACTTAAATTTTAAGATGTTCACCTTCTAGTCTCTGTTGCCCTTGCTGATGTTTCAAGCCTGAATAGGCACACTGGATAAGAAGAATGCCTGCCTTCATATCCACATTTCAAGACCACAGGACATTTCTAAGTTTCCTGATATTCCTGGCAAGATCCCAACACTTTTAATTTACCTTCTCAGCCTAGGGAGTCCTTACTGATCTCAGGGTATTTAAATATTTAGCTCCTGTATTTGTGTACATACTTCCAGGGGTACACATTTGCCCATGCATGGATGAATACCTAAATTAGGCTTGATCTCAGGAAGATTTCAGGGCAGCTCTTAAGTCTTAGTATCTCCTGGTTTACTAGCTTAGGGATCTCCTTCAACCTCTAGAAGTTGAGCCCATCATCTGCCAAAGTCAAGCCATTTCTGGCAAGTTACCATAAAAAATGGTGCTCCTCTCTCCAGACAAGGTTACTTTCCTCAGCTTTGCCAAGAGAAGTTACCTGTCAGCCCTGAAAATGTTGAGAGTCTGTGGGCACATATCAGCTTCTATACTTCCCTTTGGCAAAGTTCCAGATGAGGAAGATCCATTGATACTTAAGGGACAGTATAGTTGTGTAACATAACTTACCATATTATTACAGTAGACATTCAAATAGATCACTGTTGTAGTAACCTTTAGCTATATGAAACATATCCTGCCAGAGCTATTAGATATCTGGCCGGTCTACAAAGTTTTGGGCTCCTTCCATGTGCACTGTCCTTCTAAATATCCAAGTGCATGCCAGTATATAAGGCATGTATAAATAAGCCAAAAGTCAGAACTTTCTTGCCTTAAAGAGAAAGGCTGAAGCCTAACGGTATACGTAAATAGTGTCATCTACGAAAAAGTCATGTCAGAAAGTTCTAAGTTATGTGACAAGGACCCCACCCAGGCCTGGGAAGACAGGAATATAAAAGGGGGAAGGTAGGAGGGTGTTAATAATGCAACAGTGATCTACTTGAACATCTAACATTATGACATGTTAACTTATACAACTGTACTATGTTCGTTACTAGACCTCTGCTGTAGCAGCCTTTAGCCATATGTGGCAACTGCCAAAGTTTAGGAAGAAAGGATGGAGAAACAAAGGTGAGAATCTATGAGACCCTGAAGACTAACTCTAGCAAATCCCACTCTAGCTCCTGAAAATGAGTCAGTTTTATATTGTGCAGTGAAAGTGTATCCTGAAGAATATACATAGCTGCCTTTAGAATGACTCCAATGGCACATCTTTCCAAAAAGCCCAGAAGTGCCCATAGCTCTGGTAGAGTGAGACTTGACATTCTGATGGCGACTTTTGCCATGATTAGAGTAATAAAATCTGAACAGCCTGAGACAGCCATCTGGAGATGGTGTGCTTAAAAACTGGCTGCCCTTTTCTGCCATCAAAGGAAACAGACAGTTGATCATATTTTCTAAAATGTTTATTCTTGTCCAGATAAAATCTGAGTTGTCTGTGGACATCTAAGGTATAAAGAATTTTCTCTCCCTGGTTTGGGGTTAAGGAAAAAACACAGAGAAATGAATAGTCTAATTTGAAGTGAATTCAGAAACAATCTAAGGCATAAAGAAGAGTTGGCTCTAAATTTTAAACCACAATTATACAGTGTTTCTATATATACTAGCTAAAGGAACGGAAAAGGTGTTGCCAAAATTGATTGATATGTATCAGTGTGATTTTGTGGAGGGGAGGCGAATATTTGACAACATTAATATGACAACAATGATCCAGAGGGAAGCAGAATGTAAGAAACTACCTCTGTTGCTGGTGGGTTTTGATGCAGAGAAAGGATTTGACAGAGTAAGTTGGAATTTTTGGAGTATAGCATTGGAAACATTTGCATTCCCTGATGCAATAATAAGATTAATTAAAAGGATATATGAAGGCTTGGAGACATGAATTACAGTGAGAGAGTTCCTCTCAGATAAGCCATATTTGAACAGAGGAACCAGGAAGGGGTGTCATCTTTCCCCTTTGTTATTTGCTTTATATTTAGAACCATTTGCAAAGAAAATAAGGGACTTGGAAATACAAGGATATGATAGGTATGATAATCAATAAATGTTGGCTTTATTTGCAGATTATTATTATTCTGTACCTGATAAATGCAGAAAAAGGACATTTCAGTATTGTGGAACATTCTGAAAAAGTTTCAAGTCTTTTCAGGATATAAAATTAATGGAGATAAAACAAATGCTATTGCCATAAATTATGTACCCACACACAAATTGAGTCAGCAGTACCCATATTTATGGGGACATAATAATATGAAGTCTTTATGAGTATGTATTAAAAAGGTTTCTGTTATGGCAGGCAAAGATATGTGGGAAGTGACTAAACAAAAGAATATAACTTGAGAAACTGGAATCCGTTGTTTATGAATATGGATAGAAAGATACAAGCATAGAAAATGTTTTTAGTCCCTTTGGTCTTGTATATGGGTCAGGTATACTTTTATCAACCTGATGAGAAATCATGGGCAATAATTAATAAAAAAAATTGAAGGAATTTATCTGTGAGGGAAAGAGGGCAACAGTTAAGTGAGATAAGTTGATCCTTCCAATAGAACAAGACAGTTTAGTTTTACCTGATTTGAAGGAATATTTTAGAGCTACACAGTTAAGGCTCATATACACAACACAAGCAGAAGGTTATAATTCAAAGAGGAAAGGGATGATGACGAAGCAAGGGGGAAGTTCAAGAAATAGAGTGAGTGGAAATTTGGATGCAGATCCTTAAAAAGAACAAGAACAAACATACAGAATAATATTTTAAGAACTTAGCCAATACGAGAACTTAGAAAATATATTTTGCCAAGTGGAATGACTGCAAGTAGGGGTGCAGACAATAGGCAAGAGGGGGTTGGAATTTACTGGAGAAAAGTGGCAAAGTAACCAAGATACTGGGAGCAAATAACTCAAGCAGGAAAGATACTAGAGTGGGATGAGGCCAAGAAGACATTTTGATTGCAGGCTAGAGACTGCCTTTCCTTCAAGGGCTTGATCTCAAAGTACAGGCAAAGAGAAAGGGATAGGGGAATTTTAAGTTAAAAACCTGCTTTTAGAGTTTTTAATTGAATCTAGTGCAGAAACTGCCATTACAAAGGATAATTAATGCTATAGTTAATCTTACAGCCTCCTTTTCCTCCCCTCTACCAAGGAATCACCACCTCAATCCCTCCTCTCCTCATCTACCTCACAATATGGCAGCCCCAAACACATTCATACAAAACTGTAACAAAACTTCCCCCCAACTTGAATTTAATCTCTCCCCTATCTCCACTTCCTCTATAAAATAAACTCCTGCTAAACTTAAAGCTCTGTTCCAATTCAGCTGACAAATTTTCTCCCAAATTCCTTAAGATTGCTGCTGATGCAGTAGCCTTTCCTATCAGTATCCTTATCAATCAATCTAACCAAGAATCATATGTTCTTTCTCTTTGGAAAAAAGTGATTATCTTACCCCTTTATAAAGTTGGCCCTTCCTCTGATATTTCAAATGTTCGACCCATAGCTCTTCTATCCCCCATATCTACAATTCTGGAAAAATGTGTCCAAAAGCAAGTAGTCTACTATCTGCTAAATAACATCCTCTCTGCAACCCAACATGGTTTCCATCCAGGGCACAGTACTTCTACTGCACTAATCCCCTTCTTAGATACTATTAACAAAATATGTGACTCCAGCCATATAGCATCTGCTCTCTTCCTAGATCTGTCTAAAGCATTTGACACTATATCTCATTCTATCCTCCTGTCTCAGCTTTATTCCATAAGTCTATCTTCTCAGTCTCTCAAATGGTTTAAGAGCTATCTCTCAGATAGGCAACATACCACTAAATGGCAGCATTCTGTCTCTCCCTAACTCCATAACCCTACAGGTGTCTCACAAGGTTCAAAACACCTCCCTAGTCCAGTACGCAGATGGCTCAACCAAAGTCTGCTCTGCATCCAACTCCAACCTCTTGCAACAAATTGCGCAAACAGTTTTCTTTACTGTTGAATCCTGGCTCCACAAAAATCATCTCTCCTTAAATGCCAAAAAAAAAAAAAAAATTATGCTGTTTACCCCCAAAAATACTGCTATCAATAAAGAAGACTTTAGCATTGTCTTACTGAATTCAATAAAAATTGAACTAGTAGCTAGTACCAAACTTTTACGAATCATAATAGACGACAATCTAAAATTTGATCTACATATCCAATCCAACATATCAAAAACCCATAAAAAACTAGTGCTTCTTTACAGGCATAATAGATTTCTCTCTGTATCAACTAAACAAGCCTTAGCCCTCTCTTATCTACTCCCCTCTTTAGCCTACAATGCACCCTTATTAATTAATCTGCAGTCCTCCCTGAAGCTAAAACTAGAATCACTGTGTGGCCTTAAGAAATATCCAATGGCTCGAATTCCCAAATTACCTACTAATCCTTCAACTAACTACCCCTCAAAAACTAATTTACAAACCACAAGACTGCCCTACACTCAGCTCCCTATTTTTCCCCTATTCCCCCACTAGACCACTACTGTCAGAAAATCAACACCTACTACAAATTCACTGTCTGAGAGCCAGCTGGCAACCCATTATGCAACAAAGGGTTTTATGCCTAATTCCCTGAGCTTGTTTACAATAAATGAGTGGTGTATTGTATCAAATGCCTTGGCCAGGTCCAGGTAGGACGTATGCATCATTTTGTCCTCATTCCTTGCTTTGGTGACCTTCTCAAAGAAGTCTACCAGACTGAATATGCATGATCTTCCCTTGACAAAGCTGCTTTGGGTAGGATTTAGCATCTAAAGGTTTCCAGTGTTAATACTAACCATTTACGTGATAATTCTTTCCATGGCTTTGCATTTGAGACTAGTCGGACTAATGGGTCTGTAGTTTCTGGGGTCAGTAGAAGGCCCACCCTTATGCAGAGGGATGATTATTGCAACTCTCCATTTGCGTGGCATGAAGTCTCACTGGAGGTTATGGATAAATAGTGACTCCAGTGATCCTGATAGGTCATGTTATTTTTTAAACACCTTTATTGAATTATCATTTATGACCCAGGCAAACTTACATTTATTTAAAAGAAATCAAACCATATTAACAAGTTCACATTTACTTTTTTTTTTCTTTTTTTCTGATAGGTCACGTTTTATGCTATTTAGGAGGCATCTGGGGATATTGTTAGGGTCCATCAATGTGGTATACTTGGCCTTGGAGAATGTGTTTAGGACCTGTACCCTAGTGATGATTAGAGGATTATGCCCAGTGGTATTTTCTGAGGAGTGACTTGGGGAGAAGGGGATAAAATTTGTCAGCCAGTAAATCTGTTATATTTTCCAGTTTCATATAGGTGGTTCCATTCACAATGATCTCTGCACATCTTTGGACAGACATTGAGGTTACTGACATAGGTAAAGACAACCTTTTGGTTATCCTTGGCCTGGGAGGCTATTTTTACCTCAAAATTAGCTTTGGAATATATGGTTTGCCTCTGAGTTGTTTGTTTAGATTGAAGAAATAATAAGATGGAACTTATAGATAGCAAGGATAGGGTATAGGACTTTGCCTATGGTAATTTGGAAGTGGAGAAGCTCAAGCTCATCATCCTATTTGACCAGCCTTGGTGTGATCTTGTTTTTGATGTTGATTTCTTTTTAAACACCTTTACTGAATTATCACTTGTGACAAAGGCAAATTTACAATTATATAAAAGTAATCAAACTGTATTAAGAAGTTCACGTTTAGAAATGTTATACTTCACATATATTGCTATATATCATATAACGTAAGCAACATTACATAAATTATTCAGTTCCTCCCCTTTTTTAAACAAGAAACCATCACTTATGACATAGAACAAGAAACCATCACTTATGACATAGACAGACATTTATATAAATGAAAACAAACTACACCAAAATAATCCCAGTTGCAAGAGTTTTACGTCACAAAGCATACTGAAACAGTCCCAGTTGCAAACATTATACACCGCTTATAATGTACCCAATCATTTTCATTCAAACATAACATAGCTCATTTAAGTCCTGCCCTTTTAAAGCTCATTCCCCCCTGTATGTATTGTTCTCACAATTCACATTTTTTCCTATGTAGTTTGCTCCTACCCTTTTCTAAAGATCTCAATTCCAGTTGTTTTATCTCTGTTACTATATTCACTACTTCTAGTATATTTTATTTAGATTTTGATTTCCATTTTCTAGTAATTGTTTTTTTGGCAGCCACCTTAATTAGACACAAGGCCTTACCATGTCTGGACAGTTCCGATTCTGTATCATACTCAGAAAAATCATCTTCCTTATCACACTAATTTGCCCACCCAGCATCTCCAACAGTGCATCCTGAAGGGAATCCTTAAAGTCCGCCAATTCACCACACTCCCAGAAAATATGTTCCCAATTATCTCTTTCTTCCCCATCATGCCTCCAACATTTGATGTCTACCAGAGGAAAAATTCTCAGGAGTCTACTTGGAGTATAAAAATATCTATGTGAACATTTCCAAGCATAAATCCTAAATCTTCTAGATGTTGTTGCATATTTGGGAGACATACATATATCCTCCCATTGTTTCTTTGTGAATTGCTTACCCAATCTCTCTTCCCAATCTTTTCTAACATCCTCTAATTGATTCTTATAGTTATCATGCAATATTTTATATGCTCTATTAACTATTTCTTTTTTAATGGCAGCTTCTGTTCTAGATTCTACTAAAAACTCTACTAGTGCTGGTCTTTCTTTTAGCCCCTCCCCCCATTTCTTTCTCTTTGCCTATACTCTGATAGGGAAGGCAGTCTTTAACCTGCAGTCCAAATAAATTCTTGACATCTTCCCGTTCTGTCATCTTTCCCTCTCTAGTTATTTGCTCCCAATCCCTTGGTTCCTTTGCCAGTTTTCTCCAATAAATTCCAGCCCCTCTTGCCTATTGTCTATATCCCTAATTGCAGTCATCCATATCGGCAGAATATCCTTTCTCCATTCCTGTGTTAGCTTAGTCCTTTGGATACTTTCTGCTACTTTATGGATATAATATTCTGTATGATTATTGTTATTCTCCTTAAAGGACTGCATCCAAAATCCCACTCTGTCCTTGTTTCTTGATGTTCCCCGTTTCATCATTATCCCTTTCCACTTTGAATTATAGTTTTCAGTTTGTGTTTTATACAGGAGCCTTAACTGTGTAGCTCTCAAATACCTCTTCAATTTGGGTAATCCTAATCCACCCTGTTCTACTGGAAGAATCATCTTATCCCACTTGAGTCTTGCTGTCTACCCCTCCCAGATAAATTGTTTCAACTCTTTATTAATTGCTATCCACAACTTCTCTTCTGGTTGATAAAAATATGCCTGACTTGTGTATAAGACTAAATGGACTAAAAACATTTTAACAGCTTGTATCTTACTATCCATATCCATATAACAAAGCTTTCATTTTTCTCAGTTTTTGTATTATTTTTTCTTTAGTCTCTTCCCACATATCTTTAGCTGCTACACCAGAATTATTTTAATCCATACTCCTAAATACTTCATTTTATTAATTCCCTATAAATATGGATATTGCTGAACCAATTCATGTGTGGGTACATAATTTACTGCTATTGTCTTTGCTTTAGCTTCATTAATTTTGTATCGCAAAAAGATTAGAAACTGTCTCAAAATATCCTAAAACACTGAAATGTCCCTTTCTGCTTTTTCAGGTATAAAATAATATCATCTGCAAATAAAGCCAGCTTTTCCTAACTACCATAACAATTATATCCTTGAATTTATGAGTCACTTATTTTCTTTGCTAATGGTTGTAACTATAACACAAATAACAAATGGGAAAGAGGACACCCCTGCCTGGTCCCTGTGCTCAAGCAGAAATTATCATAGAGGACCCCACTCACTTTAATTTTCACCTTTGATTCCTCATATATCCTTCTAATCAACCTTATAATTTTGTCAGGAAATACAAATGCTTCCATTGCCCTGCTCATAAAGTCACAGTTTATTCTGTCAAATGATTCTCTGAATTAAGGCGCACCACCAACAATGGTATTTTTTTACATTCTGTTCCATCTTGATCATCAGTGTTCTGTTAATGTTGTCAAATGTTTGCCACCTCTCCACAAAACCACATTGATCCATATGTATCACTTTTGGCATTACTTTTGCCATTCTTTTAGCCATTATAGACATAAACACTTTATAATCATAGTTTAGTACTGAAATGGGCCTGTTTGAAGTTGGATCTGATGTATAATCTCTTTAGGTATTACACCTACCACTGCTTTCTTCCAGGATGTTGGTATTTCTCCTCCTCTTAAAATACTGTTAAACAAAACCTTCCAGATCTTTATTCATTTTTTTCCTAACTAGCTTCCAAACTTCCACAGGAATACCATCTATTCCTGGGAACTTTCCTGTTGATTGGTTATACATCACAATTGTTATCTCATCTCCTCCTATCCTAACCATTAGTAATTGAGCCTCGTCTTCCTCTAACCTTGGCATATTTAATTCTTCCATAAACATTTCAATTTGTATCGTTTCTTGAGTTCCATATTCCTCTGTTTTATACAGACTTTCATAGAATTTCAGAAATATTTCTAATACCTCTACAGGATCTCTTGTTACCTTCCTTGTTATAGGCTGCCTAAGCTTGGAGACAGCCCTTTCTACATTCTGTTGCCTGAGTTGTTGTGCTAAAGTTTTTATGGTCTAGTGTTATTATCAAAAAATTGTTTCTTAACAACAGTCTTTCTAAACTCATGCATAATTCCTTATTTTCTACTTAGCATTCTGCAGTAGATCATCTTCTTGTTCTGTGAGATTTCCCCTATTCTGCAATACTTTAACATTTGTCAGTCCCTCTAAATAATTCTTGTTACTTCTTAACCATAGCTCCCATTCTTTTATTTCCATTTATTTTTAAACTACATCTTAATTTTATCCTACTCCCTAGCTATATTTTCAGAATAAATTTCTATCATCTTGAATAGCTACTGAATAATATCCACTACCCATTCCTTAAATTCCTCACTTTTCAACAGATAGGTGGGAAAGCTCCAGTGTCTCATTTTTTTATTTCATTACCCTGTATTTTTATTTTAATTATTATTTGTGCATGATCTAAAATAGTTACTGGGTGTGTATCAAAACCTTCAATTAAATGTACATGTTCATGTGAAATGTAAATTCTATATAACCTAGCCCAGTTTTTATATCTTGGAGAATAATATGTAAATTCACTCCAAACTCCTATTACTGAATTCAAATCTTCCTTGCCAAATGTTTTCAGGAAATTCTTCAAAAATCTACCCTCCTTTGTTATACTTTCCCTTCTGGGCTTCCCAGATACATCTTCACTGCTGCAAATCAAATTCCATTCTCCACCTATAAGTAATTTTCCTTGCTGAAAACTGACTATTTCTCCCTGAATTTCCTTAAGCTCCATTATAGAAGTTTTAGGTGGAATATAAATACATGCCAGTGTAATCCTCCTCCCTTGCCAGTAGCCCCTTATCACTACAAATCTGCCATTATTATCTTTTGTATCCTCCTTTATCACTATTGGCGGTCCTCTTGCAATTAATATAAGTACTCCTCTTTTCCTTTATCCCAGATATTCTGTGAATAACCATCTGAAAACCTTTCTTTATCAAATTCACATGTTCAGTTCTTTCCATGTGTGTCTCCTTTAACATAGCTATTTGCACTCTACATGTTTTAATATAGTTCACTACTCTTTCTTTTTTGTATTTATCTGTGAGACCATTAACATTTAAAGACATTACACAAAGCATCATTGTATTAAAAAATGTATTTGTCCTACCTTTTATGTATGTATAACACCCTTGTTGTTAAATGTCTAGTTCCAACTTTTGTGTTACATGCATACACTGTTTGACAGGTTGAACTTTTATACAGTTGTTTCTTGTCATATCCATTTGAGCCTATTCCACATCTTACAAAACTTTTTGTTTTATTGAAAGCCATTAAACAAACAAACACCCTGGTATTCCCTAAAACCTGTTAACTTAAAGCTAACAACCACAAAACTACGTACATCTTAAAATTTTGAAGTTTTACCCTCCTGGTAGGAACAAATGTCCAAAATTGACAGCCACACTCACAGAGTTGAGTTAACCTAAAAGAAATGGTATCCATGCTAAAACGCATGATGCAGCCTGTGCTTCTAAGTGCTAACTGGTTTTGTCTTATCTTTATAGCTCTCCCAGCTGGGAAAAAACCCTGAATGCTTTCAGAAAACATTATCTCCTAGTCAGTTTCTCTTTTCTTTTTTCCCACAGCCAATCATTCTCCACCAGACTGTAACCAATTTCTCTTTATTCGATTGTTTCCATGGAGACATGAGGACCATATACAGAATTGCTACTAAGCATACATTCATATGCTAGAAAAAGCATCATAATAGTTAATATTCTTTTTCATTTTCTTGCTTTCTCTTAAAACTTATTACTAAATCAATCTAAGGTATTTAATTCAGTCATTCCCCCATGCAAGAATGAGAAAAATCACATTTTTGTTATGCTCTTTTAACCAGGCTTTTTTACATTGCAGTGCCTTCATTTCTTAAAGCTGAATCAAAAGAAAGAGAGAAGTGAGAAAGAAAAGAAAAAAAGAACAACAGTGCATGTTTACAATCTCCATTACACTTAAAAATAACTGAGAAAACTTTACTTTACAGCATGCAAAGAAAACCATATAATACAAAAATGGAGTTATTAATAACAAAAATTCCTTTACTTACAGTTAACTTTCTCTCCTCTCTTCCCCTCCCCAAAGAATTTTTCTGAACATTAATGACACAAAGTAGGACATATGCTTTAGAGACTCCCACAAATCCAACAAATTCTGAAAAAGTCCAATATATCCTGATTGTCTTGTTCTGTCACACTTATATAATTATTCCATTGTAATACCACAGTGATACTAGTTTTATTACAGTTCATCTCCGTCTCTCATATCCTGTCTCTGCTTCATTACCAATGTACTCTTGATTCTTCTAGTCAACTCTCATGCTCCCTTCCTTCTCTCCAACATTTTCCTTTGAAATATTGGAAAAAGTTTCACCAGTACAGTCTCTCTGTGGTCTTTATTATTAGAAGAACAAGAAGTAGAATCTCCTTCTGTTTCACAGCTCACTTTTGGTTGGACAAACTTTTGTATTTTCTCCTTAGTATGTACTTCATCAAAAAATGATTTTGTCCCTACAGGGAAGAATACCTTGAAGATAGTTGGATACAGCATTTGAATCTCACACCTACGTCTCAACATTCCCTGAATAGTGGAATAAATTTACTCCTCTTCTGCCTCATGTACAATGAGTAATCATTCTCCATAAACACTCTTCTGTCTTATACTTTTAGTACTTTGTCCTTCTGCCACAGTTTTGTCAAAAGCAATTGCTTCTGTTGGTAGGATTGCATCTTTACTATTAAAGGTGTAAGTTGCTTTCTCATAGCCAGGTTTGGAGCTTACACACAATGTGCCCTTTCAACTAACAACTCCTGCTGTGGAATACCAGTCCAGTTATTTATTTGCTTATTGATGTGAACATCCTCCAAGAGGGCATTATCCAAACTAATGACTGGTGCTAGAAGCATGGAATCAAACTTAATGCCAAGAAATGCATCATTATCCCCTTTGGGGAAAATGTCATCCCCACTAATTATCACATAAATAACGTACTAAGCATGCAATCAGTCATGAGAGACTTGGGCACCCAGGTTGATAGCAACCTGACTTTTGACCACCACATTGCCTCAGTTGTATGGAAGGCTTTCTACATGGCCCACCTCATAAATAAGGGTATTTCATCCAGGAACAAGGAGGTCATAACATCCCTGTACTCTACCTTTATCAGACCCATTATCAAGTGCAATGCCCCCTTTGGCATGTACCTTGCCAAGCACATGCAGCAGTTAGAGAGACCACAGAGGTTCATTACCAGGAATATCCAGGGTCTCAAACACCTATCCTATACAGATAGGCTAAAAGCCCTGTCCCTCTACTCAGTCTCATACAGACAGCTCAGAGGTGACCTGTGTCTGGCATATAATGCCATTTCAGACCCAGCCTTGATGGAGTTGCTTCATATCCATAAGACAAACTCCGTTCATGCAACCTGCACACAAGGCCTTAACCTGGTCTGTGACATTAATACAACTAGTTGGTGGGATAGATTTGTGTCCCAAAGACTCCTCCATCTATGGAATAGTCTCCCTGTCCATGCCAAGCAGATTACCTCTCTAGCCCCTTTTAAGAGGAACCTGGACGACTGGATGGGAAACAGAAAATATATCCCTGGGATCCCACCTGTGTCCTTGCTAGACAGGGAAAACAGGTGCTGACTTTGAGGGAACATGGGTGAAATTCTTGGCTAGGCTTATAAGGGCCTCTGGGCCAATACCCTAGTATCATTCCATGAACCTATGAACCTATTTGTGCTTTCATAAAATTTATGCAGTCTGTTCCTTCCAGCTTCTCTGGTATAGCTGAAAATCTCACATTTTCTCTACATGCTCTCTCTTCTAATTCTATTATGTTTTGAAACATCTCTTCCTGAGCAGTCTCATATTCAGCCAACCTTTTCTTCATTTCAATCTCTGATTTTTGCAGCTTTATCACCTCATCTGAATATCTGTTTAAAGCTTCTTCCATTTTTCCAGCTATTTTGTTTTTTGTGACGATATACTCCATCAGTATTTCATTTCTTTTAACAAAGTCTGTGTGCAGTTGTCTTATATCTTCCAGTAGGTTACTTGAAGTCATGCATGGAGGTTGCATTGCTTTTTGCTGATCAGCTACAGAACTTTCCCCAGTCAGTGTTTCTTCCTCACATTTTGTAGCTGATTTTTTTCCAATTCCTCTGTATGTCTTTTTTCCTGGCATTTAGGCAGTACACTTACTAGCCAATTACTGAAATTTACCCATAAATACAGAAGTCTACTGGTCTTCTCTGCTGAGTTTCTGTCTTCATACTGGGAGAGCTAGAATTAAGCTGTTACTGAATGGGCAGCCATCTTGGAAGCCCCTGTTTTGATGTAGATTGAGACACCTCCACTTTTAGTCCTTGACTGCGCAGTAGCTGGCCTAAGTGTGTGGAAAACATTGCACCCTTGTACTGCTGGGGTTCTGTCTTCTGTTTTAAACCATGTCTGAGTAACTGCACACCATTGCATTCTCCAGGGTAAGGAGGGGTTGGAGGGAATGTAACTCTTAATTATTTGTTGTTGAGCCTCATCTGCCTCTAACCTTGACATAATTTGCCAGAGTCCCATTCTTTTTGCTGCCTTACTTTTTGTTGGATAAACTTTTTATTTCTTTTTCTCCATAACCTATTTTATATCCCAAACATTTATTTGATCCCCCCTGGAAAAAATATATTGAAAACAGCTAAATACAGCAGCCTGAATCTCAAACCTACCTCTCAACATTCCATGATTGCTGGGATAAATTTGCTTCTCTTCTGCCTGTGTATAGTGAATAATCATTCCCACAAATAGATGGCTGTCTCCAATTTTTAAAAATTCCAGTTTTTAATACTTTTCCATTATGCCACGATTTTGTCACGATCAATTCTTTTTGATGGTATGATTGCATTTTTACTAATTTAGATCTTGTTTGCTTTCTCATAGCCAGATTTGCAGCAAACACTTGATGTGCTCTTTCAATTAACAAATCTTGCTGTGAAATACCAGTGTAGTTGCTTATTTCTGTTTTCATAAAATTAACAGTCTGTCCCTTTCATTTTCTCTGGTACAGCAGAAAACCTCACATTTTCTGTGCCCGCTCTGTCTTCTAACTCTATTTTTGAAACTGCTGTTCTTGAGAAGCCTCATACTCATCCATCCTTTTCTTCATTTCAGCCTCTGATTTTTTCTTCTATTGTTTCTAGCCTTTTGTTATTTGAGTTGATATATTCCTTCAATATTTTATTTATTTTTTCCTCTAAATTACTTAAAACCATCTTGTGTACCATAGTTGAAGCTTGTATTGCTTTTTTGCTGAACAGCAGCAGGATTTTTCCCAGTCAGTGTTTCCTCTTCATATTTTGTTGCTTATTTTCTTTCAGGTTCTCTAAATTTCTTCTTTGCTGGCAAACTGGCAGTGTACTTACTATCCAGTAATTAAAGTTTACCCAAAATGGCAGCTTTGCTAGCTGTAATATCTCAGTTTCTGCTTTCATACTGGGTGAGCTAAAATTAGTGTGCAGCCATTTTTGGAAGTCTCACTGCAATAAATGTTGTTGTATAATGCAGTGTATTGTATTTTTGGGGGTTTCACATGAAAAACAACCTTCATTTCACATTTGTTTTTATTACCTGGGTTAACAAATATTACATGTGCATTTTACTCTGTTGAATTTCTAGTCTCCACATGAAATTCTTTTTCTTAGACTGAGAACTTCCATTTGCTTATTTGCTTACAGGGTGTACCAGTAAACAACTTTTCTTCAACAGCCTATGTAACTCGTGTATATAGTTGAAAATGGAAGAAAACGACAATAGAATGAAGTGAAGTAATATTTAAAATGTTTGCACTGTACAAAGAATGTGTATAAACAAGATCAAGAATTTATGCTATAAAAATTTCATTAAGCAATGAAGAATATTGCCCTCTTCCTAGACCTTTTGAGAAATAAAATGAGTGATGCACCTCAATTTTATGTGATAGTTAATAACCACTTAACAGATTAACACATATAAAGCTTTTGCTGAATTATGTCCTTGATTTTGCTCAGTAGCCCTATCAGTGATAAACGCCGTGCTAATATCCAGAATTCTTCATCTACAGCCCTTCTGAGTCTGGTCAAAGGGGGTGTTTTGAGAGGAAAAATTGTAGGTGCACTTGTCTTTCTTTTTTTTAATCCCTTTCTTCTCCCACAGAACTGACCTCCTCTGGACTAGCTCTGATTACGGTTTGGGCAGGTGAGGAGATTGAAGCATCATGGGATAAGTGTCACATTGCTGCCATGAGAGTAATTTCTATTTCACTTCCTTGCCTTTGCATGCATCCAGTAATACCTTTACCTTGAAGATGGCACATGCAATAGTTGTCAACACTAGATTGCCCCTCACTTTTGGAATGGGCTGATGTGAACAAGACACCCTGCCCACCCTCAGGAAGCATTTTGTGGTTGTTATCCATGTCTCCATCAGAGAAATCAAACCACAACTTGTTACTCGAGTGCCCACTTCTCTCTCCTCCCTTTCCACCCACCCTGGATGGGTGCATGCATCCTTCCCTGCCAGTGCCTCAAATACCTGAGCTTCTAATTAAACACTGTTCTCCTGGGCCATATTAAAGGCTTTATCCCTCTATGCCACAACACTGGCTAGCTGCACTTATCTTGAGGGGAGAAAGGACAGGAAAAAGTGTGGAGACTAGCAGATAAGGGAAGGCTCAGGTGATGAAACAGAGTAGAATTAGGGATCAGTATAAGCTTCAAGGAGATGAAGAGGTTTCATAGGTTCATAGGTTCATACTAGGCTATCTGCCCTAGGGCATTTATAAGCCTAGCCAGAGTGTGTTTGGCTTTCGCCACCCATTTTAAATGAATTTTGCTATGCCCTTTTTCGAGGTTAGTATACTGTGCCTCTGTCTAACAGTGACACAGAAGCGATACCCGGGGTAAACCTATGATCTCCCATCCACTCATCAAGAATCCTTTTGAAGAGAGTCAATGAGGGACTCTGCCTAACCTGGACTGGGATTTTATTCCAGAGTGAAGGGAGCCTGGGTTATGAATCTGTCCCTCCAGCATGTCCTATTTATTTCAGTGCTGAGGTTCAAGTCTCTCAAGCGCGTAGCTCGATGGGATTTGGATTTTCTGAGGTGCAGCATGTCCATTAATTCCGGGTTGGACATGGCTTTATACGTCAGGCACAGATTGCCTCTGAGCAAGCGGTATGCCACTGAGTAGAGCTGGAGTTTCTTTAACCGGGCAGCATATGGCATCTGTTTGAGCCCTTTGATCCTCTTGGTGAGGTACTTTTGGGCTCTTTCCAGTTGCTGCAGGTGTCTGGTAAGGTACATCCCAAAAGGGGCATTGTACTCAATTATGGGCCTGATGAGGGATGAGTAAAGAGGCATGATGACCTCCCCTGATCTAGATGTGAATCCCTTCATGATTAGGTGGGCTATATAAAATGTTTTTCTATCCACTTTGGCCACGTGGTTTTCAAATGAGAGATTGCTATCAACTTGGATCCCCAGGTCCCTAATTACTTCTTCCATACTTAATGGATTACCACCTATGTGGTAATTTGTGGGCACTTTGTTTTTGCCAAAGGGGATGACTATACACTTTTTGGCGTTTAGCTTGAGGCCATGGCTCTGGCACCAGTTGTCTGTTTCTATGAGGCCCTTTTGTAGGATGCTTGCATCGGCTGGAGAGTCGATTATGGCGTCTAGTTTGCAGTCATCTGCGAACTTGGTCAGCCACAGTCCTTCCATGTTGGCCTGTACCTCCGAGAAATATATACTGAACAAGAGAGGTCCCAGGACTGAGCCTTGTGGGACGCCACTTGTAACTGGTTTGGGGTCTGACATGGCTCCAGCAATTCTAACCATGTGGGTTCTGTCCTTGAGCCAGTTTGCAACCCATCTAGTGACATAGGGGTTTATATTTAAGCTGGTGAGCTTATCTATAATGCCCGAGTGGGGTATTGTATCGAAGGCTTTTGCGAGGTCCAGATAGGCTGTGTGGACCACCTTCCCCTCGTCAATGGCCTTGGTGACTGTTTCAAAGAAATCGACCAGGTTTAAGAGGCAGGATCTGCCCTTAACAAAGCCGAACTGGGTAGGATCCAGTGTCTGTAGGTCCCCAATATCTTTATTTATGAGGTCCATGATGATCCTTTCCATAGCTTTGCAGACCAAGCTAGTCAGGCTTATGGGGTGATATTTTCCAGGATCCACTGAGGCACCACCTTTGTGGAGAGGGACCACTGTTGCTGTACGCCACTCTTTGGGTACATATCCTGTAGTAAGTCTGAGATTGAACAATAGTTTTATGTTTGGGTTTAGCTCTTCTTGGAGTTCATGTAGGACGCAGCCCGGGGCACCGTCTGGTCCCATGGATGCTGTGTTTTTTGCTTTGGAGAGGGCGGTTCTTACTTGAGCATCTGAGATGTCAGGAGGGCAGCACTCTGCTGGGATAGATATTTGCCCTTTTGGTGGGGAGGGGGGGGTTTACGCTGAACCTGTCAGCTAGGATGTTGGCAATGTCTGTGGGTTTGGTGTATTTTTTGTCATTTTGGACTAATTCTGAGCATATCTCAGAATTCCCACCCAGGTTCCTAACATAACTAAAGAAAGCCTTGTGATTATCCTTAGTGTCCTGTGCAATTTTTCTCTCGAAGCTGGCCTTAGACGATTTTATGAGTGCCCGTAGTTTTTTTGCTAATACTGATCAGAGATGCCTTCCCTTTTTGGGATTTTGCTCTATCATGTAGTAGCTTCCTCCTTCTATTGTATAGTTTGTTTATGGCTGGGATCCACCAGACAGGATGCCTGCCTTTGGAGGATTGGGTCTTGGTTTTATTTGGGATGGCATGATCCATGCATTCCTGAAGGTGTTTATAGAATGCGTTTATAAAGGATTCTGTGGTCTGGGCCATATTTTCCACAGGCCCGGGGGCTTTGAAGGATTCCACCTCAGTTTTGAGGAGTGTGAAATTTGCTTTAGAGAAGTTTTTCACTGTGGTTTTCTGGGCAGGGGGTGGGGGTGGGATGTGAATATCCAATGAGATTAGTTTATGGTCTGATCTTACCAGTGAGGGATACACTTCTGGTCTGGAGCATAGAGCCCCCATGTTGTTGATGATCAGGTCCAGTATGTTTTCCCCTCTTGTGGGAGTGGTAACAAGTTGTTCCATAGCATTTGAGTTTATAAATTCTAGGAACCTTTGGGCTAGGGTGTTGGAGCTAGAGTAATGCTCCCAGTCTATGTTTGGGTAGTTGAAGTTGCCCAATATAATGGTGTTTGGAGAGACCTTCATATTTCCCAGTGTTCTCAGGAAGTCCGAGTGGGGTTCCTGGGTTTGGGAGGGTGGTCTGTAGCAGGCTATAAACTGGAAGGCAGTTTTACCCACTGTTAGTTGCACATGGATAGTCTTTGATGCTTCGTGCTGTGCCACCAACCTGGAGGTGTGGTTATCTTTGACGAATATTGATACTCACCCTCCTTTTGTGGTTCGGTCCAAGTTTTGGGGCTGAAAAGCATGGTATGAGGTATAACCTGGTAGTGCTGGGGTGCTCTGGGAAGCCTTGAACCAGGTTTCTGTTACTGCACAGATATCGATGTTCTCCATGCTAAGGAGAGTTTCAAGTGCATGCATCTTGAGGTTTAGACTTCTGGCGTTGAGTAGCATTACTCTTAGTTTCTTATCCCTTGTGATACCTATGGAGGTGGGTTTGTCTTTTGAGCCTTGCCTAAAAACGGCACTATGGAGGTGGCAAGAGCCTTTGCCAATATCCAAAAGCCCAGGGGTGACAGGTGCAAGCCGTCCCTAGCGAAGCATTGTGGCTTGTCAAGCATGTTATCCCAGGCTGACAGGCATTGGATCCCCTTTGAATGACACCAATACTTAAGCCAATTGTTGAAATTGATCATCTTGTCTTCATATTGTGGCATCATTCTTGGTGAGGGTAAGATGCTACTCAAGGTCAGGGTCATACCGGCCTGGGCCACATGCTCAGAGAGCTCCTCTATGTCTCTTTTCATGTAGTCCAGGGAGGTACGTCTCAGGTCATTCACACCAGCATGGACAATGACTGAGTCATATTTGTACTTGCCTTGGACTGACCTGAGTGCTTGTGTTATGTGGCGGATCCTAGCGCCCGACAGGCAGCTCACCATGACCTTCTCCTTGTTCAGCCTGGTGAGCGGGACGTCAGTGTGCCTGATGATAGAGTCACCTATTACAAGTGTATCAGGTGTGTTGTTTAGCCTTAAGGGCTGTGACTGTTCGGCACACTGGTTTTGTGAGCTATGTGTTGCATGTGTTTTGTTTTGGGGTAGCGGTTGCTTGGGTGTCTGCTTTGGAGGTCTCTGCTGCTTAGGCAGATTTTTATTTGGAGCCTCCAAGTATGTTTTTGTGTGTTTATGTGTTTGGTTTGCTGTCGTGGTAGGTCTATGTGAGACTGGAATTGTAGTGAGTGTGGTTTCCTTCTCCTCCTGACTGGTTATGCCAGTACTGAGTTGAGAGAGCTTAGCCTACAGTTTGGCTATATGGTTGCATCTCTCGCATGTGTTGGAATTTGTTGGGAGGAGGAGAGGGTTGTCTGTGTACATGAGGCAGTTGTAAGCTGTTAGTATAGCCCATGTCTTTAAAGTAAAGGTACCCAAGAGGCTATGTTCATTTATGGCTTTGAGTGGGGGAAAACAACAACAGCTACAAAAGAATGAAGCTAGGAGTTCATGTTTCTCAAAAATGTTTCTCACATTTGTTTTGCCTTTCCCTATAAGACTTAAGTTATACTGGTAGACCTGCTGCAGTCATGCAACAGCCCCAGAGAGCACAGAGTTTTTTCTGTTTGCTACACTAACTGCACCCTCAGCAGCCATGCAGGCTATCTCGTGAACACAGCTTAGGAGATCCAAACTCATATCACTGACTCATATGCAGAATGCATACCATACACTTTTCTCTCCACTTACTTTAAGGGACTGGGCCATTACCCTCCTACCAGGATGGGCAAGCTGGCATCAGCTGCTGCTTACTCCCATTTTCTTTTGTCAACTTCTAAATGTCCTGGGTTATTAACCAATCATCATCAGGGTCACAGTCATGGTTTTATTTCCCTGTGCCACAGAGCCAGCAGAGCACCTTCTTTGTTCGTTTTTTTACCTACTGAATTAAACTGTTGTGATCTTAATCCTGCAAAGTCCACCAGTATGTCCTCCTTAATTGTCTAGCAGCCTTTTTACTTATTATAAGTTTGTTTAACTTCATTGTTGATAACCACTTAATTTTATATATTGCTAACTTGCACAGGTCACTGCTCAAAAAGGTGCTTTTTTCTTTTGGAGGGATATTTTTGGAGACATAGGTGGAAACGGTCTGAGGGTTCAACTTTTAGTCTTGGTAGTTTGGTCTTCAGGTTCCTCTGAACTGTTTTTGATTTGGGCTTTGATGTGTGTGCCATCCCTTCTATAATACCTGCTTTTTGTGACGGCATTGATTATTAGAGTAAGCAGATAGTATTGGAAGTTTTATTTTTCTGAAAATGCAGTTTAATGCAAATCCTACTGTTCTAACTGATGAGTATAAATATTTAAAAAAATGACCCTGATTCCTGAGGTAACAGACTGAGAAATGCTATGTGCCTCTGTAGGCTAGAGATATTCCTAATCATCTTTAAAGCATGAGAGATCCCACTGGCCCATAGCTGTTTTCTTGAAGCCTCCAAGTTGGAGAGATCATGTGAAGATGTTTGGTAAAATATTCCCTGAATGTAGTTTCAGTTAGTTTATTGAATAAATAAGCAGGTGTCAGTTGCCATCTCTTATAAAATAACTTTGATTGCCCAATTGTGTAGCTAAGCATATGCCATGAATGCCAACATCATTTATTTTGTGGAGTGACATAAGTCAGAATTTAAATGAAAAATGTTCCACCCACGCCCACTGTTTTATTGGCTATTTTTGTTTTTCCTTTTTTTTAATTTCATTACAGGTAAAGACCTACTTTTGATACCAAAAAGAGACTATCCAGATTAGAAATTGTAGGGCCAGGAACTACATTTTAGACACTGTTTTGAAATTTCAAAAATCCAGGCTTACTTCATTGGGGTGCCTTATTTTGTACTTAAAAATAAGTCAGAAAACTGCCATTATTCAGGAAAACTTCTTTTTCCCCTTTAAGCATACCAAAACACATTTTTAAAGTTAAAAAATGGTGTCTTGAATCAGACCCAGCTAACAGCTTCCAAAACAGGTATAATTTTAAATACTACTTTAACATTCATTTAAAAGGTTAACAGAACAACATTTATGCAACAATATACATTTCCTAAAGAGTAAGAAGTCTAGAACCATAATATCTGGGTTTATTTCTTGATTGTAATCCTCAGAGATCTACTAAAAAATCAAAACATTTATGAGGGACAGGACAAAAATAGGAGGCAAAATCAAGAATATTTGCCAAATTCTGGACACTTCTGAGGTATCAGCAGCAGTGAAAGTGAGAAGGAATGTACAATGACTATCTTTTATGACTAGCATAGATCCAATATTTCTGTTTACTGGTAGAGTAATTGAAATAAAATTCCTAAATTTGTAACTTTGTTTTATCTGAAACAGTTAATCGGTCACTTCCCCATACAATTGAACCTCTGTTTATTTACTTATTTGTTTATTATACTTATGAACTATAAATACCTGTACCTCTACAAATGTGTACATCTGGACTCTTATTATTTTTAGAAAAAGAAGTTATGTCTTACCATAATGTTCCATCTGTGTTGTTCATCATCACCAATCCTTGATGGTGGGTTTGGTTCTGAACCCTCAAAACCGACTCGGCCATTATTTTTCCAGCTCACGCTCTCCAAACTCTCAAGCCTGGTTCTATCCATAATGCTCCTCACAGAGATTACCTCAGACTGAGTTTGCCAGATGGCAGCATATAGCCAGATTTTAGAAAATTATAGATATATATACATATACAAGTATATACAAAGAAGACAAGGCCATTTATGGATTACTGATGTGAAACTGGAACAGAATGGGTGAGGCCTACTATAAAAAAGTTTTAAGATGGGGGATGGTGGGAGGTTATGTCAAGGATTGATGAAGATGAACAACACAGATGGAACGTTATGGTAAGGCATAACTTCTTTATCTAATGTTGTTAATCTTCACCTAATCCTTAATGGTGGGACAGAATCCCCAGCAACTTATGTACCTTGTATCATGGAAGAATATTCAGAAGCACCATAGAGCCAAAGGATGCTCAACCCCTCGAGATTTGGTCTAGTTTGTAGTGTGTAATGAAGGTATGGTGAGAGGACCAAGTAGCTGCTGCACAAATATTCTCTAGAGAGGCTCTTGCATGAAAAACAGCTGATGTGGCAACAGACCTCGTAGAATGAGCTTTAACCGTTTTGTGAAGTTGGAGACCTTGAGATTGATAGATAAAAGAAATACAGTCTCTCAACCATTTAGCCAAGGTAACCTTTGAGACTGCACAACCCATTTTTAAGGTAGAGAAGGCCACAAATAATTGGTCAGATTTACAGGATTCCATAGTTCTGTGGAGATAAAAATGTAACTGTCTATGAACATCTGGTAAATGCAGAAGGTATTCTCCTTGATTGGTAAAATTTGGGAAAAAGGTTGGGAAATGTATGGCCTGATTGATATTGGATTCAGTAACCACTTTTGGCAGAAAATATGGATTTGTTCTTAATTGAACTCTGTTTGTATGAAAAATCATATAGGGAGATTTGCATGATAGAACCTGTAACTCAGAGACTCCTTGCAGAGGTGATGACTACTAGAAACAAAATCTTCCAAGACAAACATTTTAATTGACAAGACTCAGCTGATTCAAAGGGGCTTTGAGTTGAAGCCTGTAGGACTGTAGTCAAATCCCATGGAGGAACCAGATCTTTAAAAGGGGGTCTGAGTAAGGACAATCATTTAAGGAAGGCTTTGGAAAGTTTATGGCACATTATGGAAAAGTTATTTTGATCAGTATGAAAGTTAGAAATTGCTACCAATTGAACTTTTATAGTGGAGGCAGTGGAACCAGATTCAAAGAGAGTATTCAAGAAGTCTAATATGGATTCAGTTGAGGCATTGAAGGGACCAAGTCCCTTATTAAAAGCCCATATGGAAAATCTTTTCCATTTGTTCAAATAAAGTTTTCTAGTTGTAGGTTTGTGATGTGCAATAACAATACGTTGGACTGGTGAGGACAGAGAGGCTTGCCTGGCAATCATGGGAATTGGAGGAACCACACCGTCAGTTTGAGGTGTTGCAAGTTTGGGTGAACCATGCCTTCTGGGTGAGTTAGCAGATCTGGAGCTGGGTCCAAAGTCCATGGCTGCTGTAGCAGACGAGGCCAAATGAAGGGAAACCAGACTTGTCGAGACCAGAATGGGGCAATGAGGACTATGGTATTCTTCATCATTTTTGCTTTCTTCAGGAACTGAGAGATTAATGAATCAGTGGAAAGGCATATAATAGACTGGGAGGCCAAATATGTAGAAGAGCATCCCTGGGTGACTCCCCCAGTGGAGGGATTAGGGCAGAGTAACTTCTGCATTTATTGTTTAGGGGAAAGGTAAAAAGATCACAGCAAGGTTGGCCCAATCGATGGAAAATCTTGTCCACCACTACTGGGTTCAGGGACCACTCGTGAGGCATGAGAATAGTCCTGCTCAATTTGTCTGCTATCACATTTGAAATTCACGGAATATGCATTGCAATGAGAAAGCGGTTGGAAGAAATTGCCCATTTCCACACACTGAGTGCCTCTTGACATAGTGGATATGACTTGGTTCCCCCTTGTTTGTTGATGTACCAGACCACTGCCATGCTGTTTGTTTGAATTGCAACTGTTCCAAGAGGAAGGAAATCCTGGCATGCTTGCAACGCTAATAGCACTGCCCTTATTTCTAGAACATTGATGTGCAAGTTGGCCTGCAGTTGGGACCATGTGCCTTAAACTGTCTTCCCCATATAAAGCCTCCCCCGCCCTATCTGGGAAGCATCTGTGGTCACTATGGCTATGGGTTGAGGTACAGTGAAGGGTCAGCCCAGGAGAATCTGATCTGAATGAAGCCACCATTTAAGGTCCTGTTTTCAGAGATTGGTTACAAGAATTTGAAAAGACATTGGTTAGTGAACTAGAGACCACTGCGTTGCTAGTAGCCACTGTAGTATTCGCATTTGGAATCTTGCAAGGGGAACCAGAGTAATTGTGGTGGCCATTGAACCCAAGGTTTGAAGAACTAGTCTTGCTGGGACTCTGTTGTTCTGAATAATCTGTCTTACCAGAGCTCTGATGTTTAGAAGTCTTTCTGGAGGGAGAGAAGCTATTCCTGAGACAGTGCTCAGTTGCTCTGCTATGAAAACCAGACATTGTGTGGGTTGCAACTGGGATTTCCTGAGGTTGATTGAAATACCTAGGGATGTGCAAATAGAGAGGGTATAGTCCCTTGCCTTCTCTAAGTGATGTCTGGTGGTAGCAGTGAGGAACCAGTCATTGAGATATTGGAATATTTGAAACCCTTGCAGTCTGAGATGAGCTGCAACTACTGCCATGCATTTGATAAACACCCTGGGGCCTGTGGTTAGTCTAAAGGGAAGTACTCTGAATTGGAAAAATTGGAAATGACTGGCCACTAGCCAGAAGCGTAGAAACCTCCTGGAGCTTTTCTCCATCTTTATGTGGTAATAAGCATCCTTGAGGTTTATCGAGCACATCCAGTCACCTTTTTTCCAAGAAAGGAAGTATGGTTTGTATCAAGACCATCCGGAATTTGGTTTGGTGGACTGATTTGTTGAATTGGCTGAGATCCAAAATTGGTCTCCAGTCCCCTGGTTTTTTTGGACACTAAAAGAATCTTGAGTAAACCCCGAATCCTATTTGGTCTGTGGGACTTTTTGGATGACTCTTTCATCTAGCAGCTTTTGGATTTCTAATGCTGCTGTTTCCCATTGATTGTGTGGAACATCTGGGAGTTTTTCTGAGATTTAGGGTTCATGAACAAGGGGATTTGGTAGCTTCTGGATATTGTTCTGAGCACCCATTTATCCAAGGTTATTAATTGCCAGGCAGGTAGGTGCAGGATAATCACTCCCTGACTGCTTCCAGAGGAAGACAATCGGGCACCCCTTCAGGGATGCTGATAAGGAGTACCAGAGAAGGATTCCCTGCACCCATGATTTTGTAGTCCATTCTGGACCCTAGGCCATTGTTTCCCTTTCTGCCCCGGGGGAAATCTTTGCCACGTGAGTCATAGAAAGGCCCTTTGGATTTTTTTAACCATAGTCTCCCACTCCTCTGATTCTTTGAGTAGGGTCGCTGAGGAGTAGAGAAATGTATGCCCACAGCAGATAGGGTCTTGCCATCCTGCTCACTTCTGGTCAGAGTTTCCTTAACTTTTGGGCCAAAACGGGTAGAGCCATCAAAAGGTGCATTGACAAATGATGCTTTGAATGGCTCCGCGAAGTCACATAAGTGCATCCAGGAATGCCATCTGATGGCTATGCCTGAATCCGCTGCTCTAGATGTCCCTTCGGCTGCATGTGCTATAAGCCTCATGGACGAACTGGAGATGGATTCAAGGGATGCAAGCTGGGAGGAGACTTTATCCTGAACCTCCACACCAACTGCTCCTGCCAGAGTGTTAGAAAGTTCCTTAATTAAGTCTCTTTGTAACCTGGTAAAGTGCACCATGTAGTTCAATGACCTTAAAGCGAAGGTTGTTGAAGCATAAACATGCTTTCTGAATCTATCCAAGGTCCTAGACTCCTTGTTAGGGGGATGGATAGTTTGACTCTCTTCTGCGAGTTCTTTTTTGGTGGCTGCTGCTACCACTACGGCATCAACAGGGATTCCTTTGGACCAATGTGGTTCCTCTTTTGGTACAGACAAAATACGGCCAGTCCTTTTGGGAATAGGCTCTATGGCATCTGCTAGTTTCCAAGCTCGCTGAGCAATTAATTTTACAAGTTCATCAGCGGGAGGAGAAATCCAAGAAGTGGAGGGTTGGGTGCGAAAAGCCTCCAGGTATACTGATTCCTCTGTTGAAGGTTGTTTGGATGACTAGTCACCCCTCTGTTTCAGTATCTCAAAGATGTCCCTGAAAGAAACATCTTCAAGGGGTGACATTGGGGAACCTTTGCCTTCATCGAAGTCAGTATCCTCTGTGTAAGACTTCTCTGGGGAGTCGAGGTGCTTCCTCTTGCACTTCCTCTTTACAGGGACTTCTTCGGGGGGAGGTTCTGGAGAAGTATCTGAAGAGGAAACTACCAGGGTGGGAGTTACCTGGGGCTTTTGCACCCTCTGTCTGGGAGATGAGGTCAATGGCAGCTCCGTCCTAGAGGAAGGGGAAGATATCTGTCCCGACAGGGAAGGCAATGACTGAGAATCTCGAAGAGTTAGTGCCTTCTCTATGATACGGAAGGCAGGCGCTCTTGTAGAGGGATGGGAGCCCAGAACTGAAAGGGACTGCTTCAGAACCGGGGTCACATCCCTCACCGAGGAGACTGCCTCTGCACCTGGAGCCTGAGTCTGAACTACAAGGGCTGAAGCTCCGAGAGGCATGGAAGGCTAAGATGGAGCCGAAAAGGTATCATGCATCCTGGAACCGACCGTCAAGTCCTGACCGCGGGAGTTCCCCACTGCAGAAGATCTGGAGAAACTCAATGCTGTAGTCAGAACCGAAGACTGGAAAGCTGTCGGAACCGACTCAGTCAGAGCCAGGACTGTTGGAACCGAAAATTGCAAGAGCTCAGGTAGAGTTGGAGGAGGAGTGTAAGTAGGAGTTATAAAATGAGCCGTTTTGATGCCAGGTTGGCTCGGAATCAAAGTTAATCCTCTAGCCACTAGGAGCTGGTCGCTGGTCCACTAACTTCATAATGTCCTATTACGATAAACGTTTAGTAGATCTCACCAAAACAATGGAAGGAGATCTGGAGCATCTGACTTCCACGGATGGGGTGTCCTTAAAAGGGTCTGTAAAAGGAGAATATACTGTCCTCGGTGCAGCAGGTAATTCTGAAGTCCTAGGAACCAACGGTTCAGATGGAGCCGAGGCTGAGGCATCAGAGTGTAGCAAAAGAGTTTTGCTAGGCACCGACAATTCCCGGAACCGAACCCACCGTCAAGGATTAGGTGAAGATTAACATCAGATACAAAGATGTGACTGTTTCAGTTTCTGTTCTTCTTGCCTGAAAGAATGAATGAGAAGGAAGAAGACTTAAATTTTATAGAATGTCAAACTGTATTGGCATGCCTCTCAAGTGTACCTAATTATGAGGAACGTTCATTTTTTTCAAAAATCTTTATTTTGTTTTACCAGTTTTTAGCAACAATAACAAAGACAATTAATTGCCTGAAAGAGATTGCCATACTGTGAGAATAAAAATTATATTCCTCATTTTGAGTCTTAAAAAGTTCATGATTGTTCCATAGTTAAGTGAAAGGGTCTCTCACACACTGGGCCACATTTCAAGAGTTTCTCTCGTAAGACTACTCGGATTCCGAAAGACAAGCTCTCCTATCTATAAAAAGGTTTACTATGGGGACCAAATTCCAAAACACCTGCTACCACTTAAACTAAGAGCAAGTCTTTCGGAATCGGGGCCATTCTGTTTTAAGATTTTTAGTTGATATGCGTGGTAAATTAATTCATCAAAGGAACTTGTTATGAGTTTAATAAAACACATTCAGATTCAGCCGTTCTGTGAGCTTCCCAGTTGAATCTCTTGGTAAGTGTTCAACTTCCACATTATGAGCCGTAGTGATTCACGTTTCGGAGAAGGAATGTTGAGTGCTGAAATCACGAGCTCATTTTTTTAACAAGTTCTTAGAAAGCTTGCACACTGCACAGCACAGTCCTTGTAATTTGTACGTCTTGTCTAGAAAACGTTTTACGTGCGTGTCTTGGAAGGGGGCGTGACCCCTCGTGTTACTACAATTGCACAGTTCAACGAAATTCGTGAGCAGATTTTGCGCATCTGTCTGCCAGACGCGGGAAGTAGCAGTGAAGGGCTGTTGTTTCAGAAGCGGCAATGATTCGTTCTGTAATACGCAGGTTACCTCAGGTTGTCTGGCTGCGAGCTGCATTCACCAGGCCCTTTTCTGCAGCTGCCGTCCCAGCTCCAAACACCGAGCCTGAGATCCATTTCAACAAGGTAAAATTAGCGAAGTGCTTAGCAATGCACAGTACTAGTCTACAGTTAGCACTGGCAATGTCATGTAGTGTTGGCACCAAGAGCATTCTCAGAGCGTTTCCAGATGCAGGTCTCTGTTTAATAAGAGGTGTGCAATTTAATTTGCTGTTAATTTTGATTGTTCAACCAGAATGTGGCTTATTTTTTTCTATGGGGAGATAATTGATAGGCTGCATATAAAATCAAGTCGTGGGAGAAAGGACACTTTCTCGTTTCCCAAATGTTTATATTTTATTGAAAGGTAATATAAGTTACGTTTACGCCCGTGCGCCTGTGTAAATAAATATGTGCGCGTGATAAGGCTGATTTAAAAATGTAAATTCGTTTATATTGTTTATTGTATACCTCTCAGCGCAAGAAATCTTGACAAAACCAAAAACAATTGGAAGAACAAAGGTCCAAAAATAGGGACAGGTTTTAAATATTGCTCCTATAAACTTGAAAAAGAAAGTTGCTAGAAAAACAGGTTTTGCGTTTTTATGTATTTTCTGAAAGATATGACGTCTGAAATTGAACATGTGCTGTCTTTATTTAGTATTATTTGGTGACCGATCCTCAGTGATTTGTCAGAAAACCACAAATGTTATGCAGAACAGACCGAAAATATGAGGCAAAAACCTGGCCAGTTGACAGGTATAAGGGTACAGCTAAACACGCGGTAACGGTTTATGTATGGTTGTGTGTAACTAGACAAAACTAAATGTGCTCTTTAAATAAAACTGTATTATAAACGTCTATTTGCGAGTCATTTTTGTTTCTTGTCAGTTAGAACGACAGTAGCTGTAAATAACTATTACCCATTTCGCAGAACTGGATCTAGATTTCCTTGGCTGAAGAGACCCCACAACCACGACAGAACTCTGGTGTATTGTAGTGCCCGTCATCACATTATTGCCCTGGAACACTGTATTCTGTGACTGATGCACCGGTTTCTTTAAAAAACAAAACCAAAAAAAAACAGTAGTATTTGGAGCATATGATATCAGGGTAGGCAGAAACTAAACTGGACTGGCAGGGGATGTTTGGTTTTCTTTTATCCCTGTATGTGTGTGTGTAGACACACGTGCACACATATACTACAGAGAAAGTACAGCTGTGTACACTTATGTAGATGTTCTGGTGTATTCACTGTTGCAGTCATTACATTAGGGTTATCAATACTTGCAGTAGCCCTCAGTCAGTCTGATTAACAAAGTCTTGAGTCCTGCGTCAGTTGCTGCCCCTTCTTCCATGACGTCAGGTCGTCAGGGGTATAAAACATGCAGCCGGCGCCATTACATCAGTTTTTCTTGCCCCAGATGTCAGGTGCCCCCCCAATGGGAAGCGATTAAATCTATAAATACAAGGATATACCTCCAACAAAAAAGCAAATACACCAAAAAGCTTTTTTAGCGTAGTAAGTGAGAGTAGAGGTATAGCCAAAAGAAGAAAGGGGGCTGGAGGCAGGGTAACCAGGACCGTAACAGTGAATACACTGGAACATCTACATTTATGGTAAGTGTACACAACTGTACTGTTTTTTATTTCACTGTTGCAGTCATTACATTTTGGTAGATTCCCAAAGCTAAGGTTGGGAGGAGGAATTTAAATAGAATTAGGACCAGCTATAAGGTCCTGCAAGACTGCAGTGGCAAAACCAGCTCTGGATTTAGCGAAAATTGGCAAATGATAATGCTTGGTGAAAGTATGCACAGAACTCCAGGTAGCAGCTTCTAGGATGCCCCTAGTAGGGATGCCCCTGAGAAAGGCTGTAGAGGTAGATGCAACCCTGGTTGAATAGGGTCTGATGCCCTGTGGGATAGTTTTTCTATGGTGCTTATAGCAGAAATGAATGCAGTGGCCTATCCATTTTGAAATGGTTTGTTTTGAAATAGCTTTCTCCTCTGTCCCTGCAGCAAATGCCACCAGCGGTTGTTCAGATTTCCTTTGAGGTTTAGTCCTGTCCAAGTAGAATCTAAGCTGTCTGTGCACATCTAAAAAGTGCAATATCCATTCCCCTTTGTTCTGTGGGTTAGGAAAGAAGGTAGGCAAATGAATGGACTGATTAAGATACCACCTTGGGCATGAAGAAGGGATTGGTTTTGAGGGACACCCTGTCCGCATGAAAGATGATGAAAGGTTCCACCGCAATAAGGGCCTGTAATTCAGATACCCTTCTTGCAGAAGTGATTGGTAGAAGGAAAGCTGTTTTCCAAGAAAGAAATTTTAAATCTGCAGTAGCAGCTGGCTCGAAAGGAGGAAGAGTGAGTTTCTCAAAGACAAAATTAACATCCCAGGCTGGAGTTGGAGCTCTTCTGGGTGGCCTTAAATTTTTGGCCCCTCTGAGGAACTGCTTGAGCAGTGGGTGAGAGAAGAGGGGAGGCTCTGTGCTATAATGAGCCGAAATGGCTGAGGCATGAATTATGTTGGAGGAAAAAGACAAACCCTTATGAAGCATCTCAGTCAAGTATTGTAGTATCTGAGGTAAATTGGTTCTGGGCACAAAATCTTTTCCATTTTGCAGCATAAGATTTTCTAGTACTAGACCTCCTTGCCTCTAAAATGATATCCATCACAGATTTACTGAGGGATGGTAAAGGAGAGATTAGGTAATTAGCCAGGCTGCTAGGTTCAGGGTTTGCAGCTGAAGGTGCAGAATCTGGTTCTCCTGCTGAGACAACAGGGAAGGAGTCTGAGGCAGGTGCCATGGAGCCAAGCATGATGCACTGCGCAAGAGTGAGTGCCAGTGTTGGTGAGGCCAGTCTGGTGAAATTAAAATCGTCCTTGGCTTGTCCTGTTTGAGCTTTAGTAGTACCTTGGGGAGCAGAGGCAGAGGAGGAAAGGCATAAACTGATAGGTTTTTCCAGCTGAAGGATAGGGCATCCACTTTCCAAGCTAGCTTGTGGGGAATCCTTGTGTAAAATTTGTCTAGTTGATGGTTCTGGGGGGAGGCAAAGAGGTCTATATCTGGGCTCTCCCATTTGCTTGTCAACATGTTGAAAATCCTTGGTTCCAGTTTCCACTTGTGTGGGTCCATGAGGTTTCTGCTTAGTCCGTCTGTCAGTGTATTTAGTTTTCCTGACAGGAATTGAGCTTGTAGATTCACTTGATAGTTCAAGGATGTGTTCCACAATGCCATGGCTAGTCTGTAGAGGGGGTAAGAATGTGTACCCCCCTTCTTGTTTATGTACCACATGACAGTGGTGTTGTCTTTCTTTACCATTAGTTGTCCTGGAAGAATGTGGTTCTTGAAGGCTGTCAGAGCATTCTGTACAGCTAACATTTCCTTTTGATTTATGTGTAGGTGCATTTGACTTGGGTTCCATTTGCCCTGGATGCACTTCTCTGCCAGGTGAGCCCCCCCATGCATAGTCTGATGCGTCTGTTGTTAAGATTTGTGCGGCAGGGGTAATGTGAATGGTAGTCCCCTGTTTTGGTGGCAGGCCTCTGCCCACCAAAGGAACTCTAGGTGTAGGCAAGGTATGATAGGAATCCTTGCTTGTAGATCCATTGAATGTTAACACCATAGGCTTTTGAGATACCATTGTAGTTTCCTCATATGCAGCCTTGCATATGAAATTAGAAGAATGCAGGGGGCCATGATCCCCAAGACTTGCAGTATTTGCCTTGCAGATAGCTGAGTTTTTGTGGCCACTTGTTTGAAGTAGGTTGTCAAATGAATCCGTTTCTCTGGCGTGAGGAAAGCCATCTGGGAAGTTGTATTCAAGCTTGCTCCCAGGAACATCATTTATTGACAGGGTACCAGGTGTGATTTCTTTTCATTTATGGTGAACCCCAGACAAGTCAGTACCCTTTGAACAAAGGCCAGATGATTCAAAAGACTGTCCCGGCTTTCAGCCTGAATTAGACAATCGTCCAGGTATGGGTATATTTGAATATTTCTTTACCTGCAAAATGCAATGACTGGAGCTAGGCACTTTGTGAATACCCTGGAAGTAGGAGATAAGCCAAAGGGCAGTGCAGAGAACTGATAGTGCATGTAGCCTGCTTTGAAGCGTAGGTATCTTCTGCAAGACTCTCCGATAGGGATGTGCGGGTATGCTTCTTTTAAGTCTAGTGTTGCCAACCATGCATCTTTTCCTGGCATAGGAAGCAGCTGGTGAAGAGTCAGCATTTTGACTAGTGACATAGGTCCAGGATAGGACACCATGTATTGCCTTTTCTGGGTACCAGAAAAAGTCTCGAATAGAAACCTTGTCCTTTTTCCTCTTCTGGTACCAACTGAATAGCCCCCATGTTTAAGAGAGAGAGAGAGTACTTGATTTTGGGCCTCTGCCCACTGATTTGGGGGTAGATCTGGCCACCTGCTTGGTGTTGGTAACGTGTGGAAGTGAAATCTGTATCCTTGGGACACTATATTTAAAACCCATTTGTCCTAGGTAATGAGTTCCCAGTTTTTGGCTAACAGACCGATCTTTTCGCTTAAAGGAGCATTCATTTGGGAAGTGCTTGGAAGTTTTAAAAGCAAGTCATTGAGACAGTTGTCCATAGGGGGGGAGTCTTACTATTCCCAGATTTGGTTGCAGAAACTCCCCACTGCTTAGTCTTGTGTGTCCCTTGGGACTGAAACCTGGGGTTTCTGCTGTGTCTGGGTTTGGCTTGAGAAGACCTGGAAGGGGCTGGAAAAGACCATTTTTTTGAGGGCCAGTGCCTACTAAATCTAGGAGGCTGAACTTGTAAGAAATCTTTAACAGTTTGCATAGATTTAGCCTTATCTTCCATCTTTTTAAGAACTTCCTCAGCCTTGTTGCCAAACAGGCAGTCCTGATTTAAGGGAGCATCCAACAATTTGGCTTTAACATGATCAGGCAAAGATTGCTCCTTAAGCCAAGCATGCCTTCTGAGCACAGACCCAGTAACAGCAGCCCTGCAAGAGGCCTCTAATGAATCAAATCCACATTGCAAAGTATGTTTTCCAACCTGTTCAGCAGAATGCATTAAATCCTGTAATTCTTTATTTTTAGCAGTCAGGAATCAACATCATTTTCTGTTTAAGCAATCCAGTAACATGTTGTTGATACTTTAGCATATTAAACTGGCAGTTTAAAGCCCTAATGGCCAAGGTTGCAGAAGTGTAAACTTTCTTACCCCATCTATTCAGCGCCTTGGAGTCTCTGTCAGAGGGGGGTAGGATTTTTAGCAGTAGAAGCCTTAATGCCCTTGGGTCCCTGTGAAATAGTCTCTGGATCCGGAATAGGATTTTTAAAAAGGAACTTGTGTGAATCAGGAACCCCGTAATATCTGTCAGGTTTTGTAGGAGAGGGAGGTAGAGAATTAGGGGCCAAACTAGATTCTGAAAAGGCATCATCAACAATATCTAGTACAGGAGGTATAGCTAAAGGCCTATGCTGAGGCAGGAGTAAGAAATCCCTAAGCCTCTTTTTTGAATCAGAAAAATCCTGGCTTTCCCATTGGAAATGCTCCCTTAGAGTATGTAAGGTTTCACCAAAAGAAAAATCCTCTGGAGGGGAAGCAGAGGGAGAAGAGTCCTCTGCATCAGAATGCTCATAGGTAGATAAGGGCAAATCCAGATCATCAGAAGAATCAGAAAAATCAGAATCCTGGTCAGAAGATTCATAAACAACTTTAGTCTTGGGTCTCTTAGAAGGGGGAGGTTGTCTTCCCCTGATTAGAGTTATAAGATCTTCAGCCATTCTTATCATTTGTTTTTTAGGCATAGAGGCCTGAGCATGCAGCCTGGGCGTCGGTTTCTTAGGCATGGTTCAAGATTTTGCCCTAAATGAAGAAGGAGGTGTCTGTTTAATATGCAAGTCCGTAGACCTGAATACACCCTCTGAAGCCGGTGCCTGCACAGCGGCTCCGGACCCATCCAAGGTAGAGACATCCACAGGTTCCGCAGTTGAAGCATCACGCGGCATACCGGACTCCGAATGGGTCTCAGTAGAGGCCTGCGAGTCAGAAGTAGCTGGTATCAGGGGCTGCAAAAGCGCCTCACTGAGTCCCATCGAACTGTTGACTGGCTTAGGAGAAGCATCGTTGGCAGCTTTGGACCTCGGCGGCCTATCTCTGTCTTTATTTTTGCATTTTTTTGGAATGCAGTTAGCCGGAAGGCTAACCGATGAAATTTCTGGATAATTAAACCGAGAATCGAAATATTTAGAGGCGAAAATATACCAACGACGTATAGAGCACTGATTAAATAAAGCACAAAACTGACAGCCAGGTACGTCGTGGTCAGGGCCTAGGCAAGGAATACAGTACGAATGAAAATCTTTGTGAGGTATTTGCTTTCCACAAGTAATGCAATTAGTAACTTTTACTGACATCGGTGAGGAGCAAGAAAAAGTTTCCCCCAACGGGGTACTTAGCTTTAGTTGAAGACTTCGGTTCTGAAACTCGAAAACGAAAATTTCAGGAGTCGGCCAATCGGCACTTGCGAACTGCTTCTGCTTTGGGCACCGCACGGAAAGAAAGACTGATGTAATGGCATTGGCTGCATGTTTTACACCCCTGACGACCTGACATCATGGAAGAAGGGACAGCAACCGACGCAGGACCCAAGACTTTGTTAATCAGGCCGACTGAGGGCTACTGCATGCAGATAACCCTAATGTAATGACTGCAACAGTGAAACACGAAGCGCATCTGCACAGTGGCATTTGCTCACAAAAGCAAGCAGAGTCAGTTTTTTTTTTGATGACTTAATGCAGCAGTTAAACCGATTGGCTTCTTTATTATTTCTTGCAATACTGGTTGATGAATTCTCTTAAACAAGTCATTTCATGCTTAGTAAAAACTGACATTTTACCTGTGTTTGTAGACTTGGTGACATCAGGATTCACCCTTTTCCTTTTCCCTTCTCCCTGAACGTTGGTCAGTGATGTTGTGCTGATAATTTTACTTATAGTCGAATCCTTGATTTCTGCTTCGTTAAACTGCAGGTTCCTGGGTTCATCTTCCATCTGCAAGCTTGTTTTGGGAAGTATCGTTATTTTAATTTTTTGACTCACTTCACTTATTAAACCACATTCCATAGTATGTTAATAATTTCAAATGGGTCAAAAACAACAACTGGATGCTTGTGTGGTTGTCAAACAGAAATTCAGTTATGGGAAGTGTTGCACCCAAGCCCAGGAAATCTAAACAAGCTACAGTTCTTAACAGATTCTAGTTACAAGCACTAAAATCCGTTATCCCAGTGTAAAACTCTGTTGAACGTACGTACGTTTCAACTGTCCAGAATTTTGCCTCATTTTGATCTGTTGAAATTTTAGGTTTAATTTGGTTGGATTTTCACTTAAAGCAGTACTGTGGATATTTAGTGTGTTTATATTTTTTCTTTTACAAAATAAATTGAATATTTTTTAAGGCTCTTGGACCCATGAACATTTAGATGTAGTGCGATCCTATCTCGCCTACATTCGTAACTGATGGGACTTGGCCGATAAACTAGCACGAAGTCTCTGATTGGCTGGGCCAACCCCTCTATCCCAGGATGCACCACACCAAGCCCCCAGATCTCGTTTGCCCCTTCTAGAGATACGATGTGGTCTCGAGTTGGCTGTGGCTAAGTACCCAATTTTTTTAGTCAAAATTTTGGCTTTTGGTGGTTTTCTTCTTAAGAATGAACCAAAAACAGCTATTTTCATAGCTATCTTGTTGTCTGACTGTGTATTGATTGTTTTAGGTTAAAGTTTGTTTTCTGTGGTAAATTCCAGGTGTTTGGGGGGACTTGTCTGCTTTCTCCACAGCATAGTTAAATGACCATTATGGTAAGAATTTTCAAATAGCCGTACCTACCCGTCAGTACTACTGATATCCCTGCAACAGTGTATGCATGATTAGTAAATAATTATTTTCATGCAGTATTTATAACAGCTTCCATTCATGCCAACATTATATAAAATATTCAGTTCCTGTCATCCCTTAGACCTCACTTTTCTTCCTGAACATTACTCTGGGTGTATTGTTCCTACGAATTCCATTTATTTCTATGAAATGTGCTCCTTCCGTTTTGTAAAGAGAGCACCTCCCTTTCTTTCATTTCCTTTACAATATTTAGTACTTCAGTTACACTTGGTTTAGGTTTTGGTTTCCAATTTCTCATAGCCAATAGCCATAAAGTTAGTAAGGCCATACTATTTCTCGGCTCTAATGAATCATTTCCTTAATTGCAGCAGCTTGCTCTCCCAATATTTTTTGAGAAAGTACTCAGTAGTTTTTTTTTTTTTTTAAATCCACCAAATTATTATATTTCCCAAAAAACATTTTCACAAATAAATCTATATTCTCTGTCACACCTCCAGCATTTGCCGTCTACCTGAGAAAAAAATCCTATGAAGTCTGCATGTGGTATGACAGTACATCTGATTTTGTAAATCTTTGTTTATTCATTACAGATAGGACCTCGGTTCTGTCCTCGGAACCAATACGGCCGTTTCCCAGCTCACACAAGCCAAAAACTCTCAGCTAAGAACCTACCACAATGCCCCTCTCCTAGTTACTCCAGAACTTAGACCCTTTCTCTATGCCTATTCAAAAGATCCTACAATACCTGACTACTCCTTTACATGCAGGAGCCTCAGCTTCAGTGATCACTGTACATTTAGCAGCTGTTGCCAATTTTCATAATGGTCTTGATAATTTTTCAATTATGTCTCACCGCCTATGCAAGACCTTTTTGAAGGGAGTATTGCATGTTAAACCTCCGGTCAAGCCTCCGTTAGAACCCCTGAGACTTGACTCTGGTGCTTCAGTCTCTCACAGGTTCTCCCTTCGAGCCCATTTGAAATTTTTGTCATGGAAAACCATACTTCTAGTAGCACTCACCTCAGCGAGAAGAGTATCTGAGTTGCAGGCCTTGAGTGTCAAGAGTCCTTATTTGATCTTCCGCACGGATAGGGTGTCCCTTCTTACTGACCCTTCTTTCTTGCTCAAGGTAATTTCTGGCTTTTCCATTAACCAATCTATTGACCTGCCGGTTTTCTTCCCAAGGCATTCTAATAGATGTGCACCGGCAGCTTAGTTGTCATTTGAACAGGTCTAAATCTTTCAGGAAAACTGACCAATTGTTTGTGGCCTTTGCAGGACCCAGATTGGGTAAATCTGTTTCCAAAGTGACTTTATCTTTTTGGCTTAGAAACGTCATTACCTTTATCTACCAACAGAATAAGCTATCCTTACCTTCCAGAATAAAGGCTCATTCTACCAGATCTATGGCTGCTGCTGTAGCTTTTCATTCCAGAGTCTCTATGGATGATGTATGCACAGCAGCCACTTGGGCAAGATCTCATACCTTTATATCTCATTACAAATTGGATTTGGCCTCCAGGGGACGAGCATCTTTTGGTTCTATGGTGCTCAGGAATATCCTTTCTTAGGGCCACCCAAGACTCAAGTAGCTGGGGACTTGGTCCTATCTGTGATGAATAAACAAAGATTTACAACATCTGCCTTTCTAGAGACACTGGAAAACATGAAGGTCCTACCGAACACCCTGATATTGGGCGATTTCAATTACCCTACCGTTAACTGGGAAAACTACTCAAGTACAAACTCCCAGGTCCAGCACTTTCTGGAATTTATCAACTCAAATGCCCTGGATCAGCTGATAAACTCCCCTACCAGAGGTGAAAACATATTGGACCTGGTCATCACCAACATGGGCGACAGGTGTTCTGCACCGGAAGTCAACCCGTTACTGGTTAGATCAGACCATAAACTAATCACTCTGGATGGCCACACCACACCACCACCCCCAACCAAGGAAACCACAGTGAAAAACTTTTATGTAGCAAACTTCACCTTACTTAAGACAGAGGTGGTAAGTTTCACAGCCCCCAAGCTAAAGGATAACAGTGTCCAAGATGCAGGAACCTTTACAAATGCACTCTATGAGCACCTACAAGGATGCATGGATCGTGCCATCCCTAGCAAAACCAAGACTCACTCCCCTACGTGAAGGAAACCAGTCTGGTGGACCCCTGCCATAAACAGGCTATACAATAGAAGGAGGAAACTAGTTCAGAAAAAAGCAAATCCCAAGAAGGAAAGACATCCCTGATCAGTATCACTAAGAAATTAAGGTCCCTCATAAAATCATCCAAGGCAAACTTTGAAAGAAAAATAGCCAATGATTCGAAAGATAACCACAAAGCCTTCTTTAGCTATGTCAAGAATCTAAGTGGTAGCTCACCGATATGCTCTGAGCTAGTGCAAAATAGCACGAAATATACTGAAACTACTGATATTGCCAACATCCTGGCAGACAGATTCAGTGCAAACTTCACCCGCCTGTCAGCCCCAAAAGGGCCCACAACAATACCGGAAAAGTGTAGTGTCCCGGAAATCACAGATGCACAGGTGAAAACAGCCCTTTCAAAAGCCAAAAGCACAGCGTCAATGGGGCCAGGTGGTGTCCCAGGCTGTGTCTTGCACGAACTACAGAACAAACTAACCCCCCCACCTAAACACACTGTTCAACCTCAGCCTCTCCACAGGCTATGTGCTCATAGAATGGCGCACAGCAACGGTTATTCCGCTCCACAAAGGAGGGGCCACAACTGACCCTGGTAACTATCGCCCCATAAGTCTGACTAGCCTGGTCTGTAAGGCTATGGAGCGCATCATCATGGGACTCATTAACAAAGACATTGGGAACCTCCAAACACTTGACCCGACCCAGTTCAGCTTTGTTAAAGGCAGATCATGCCTACTAAACCTGGTTGACTTCTTCGAGACAGTCACCAAGGCCATAGATGAGGGGAAGGTGGTTCACACAGCCTTCCTTGACCTCCCCAAGGCTTTTGACACCATTCCCCACTCAGGAATTATAGAAAAACTCACCAGCCTGAACATAAACCCCTACGTCATGAGATGGGTTGCCAACTGGCTTACAGACAGAACTCGCATGGTAAGAATAGCGGGCTCCAGGTCAGACTGTAAACCAGTCACAAGTGGTGTCCCACAAGGCTTGGTCCTGGGACCCCTACTGTTCGGCATATACTTCTCAGAAATACAGGCAAATGCAGGAGGACTATGGCTAACCAAATTTGCTGATGACTACAAACTGGGAGCCATAATTGACTCTCCGGCTGACACGGACATTCTCCAAAAGGGCCTTACTGAGACAGACACCTGGTGTCAAAGTCATGGTCTCAAGCTAAATGCCAAAAAATACATAGTCATCCTGTTTGGGGAAAACAAAACACCCATGAATTACCACATAGGTGGCAGCCCCCTTAATGCAGAAGAGGTAATATGGGATCTGGGGACTCAGGTAGATAGTAATCTCTCCTTTGACAATCATATTGCCAAAGTAGTTAGGAAATCCTTCTATGTAGCCCATCTAATTACTAAAGGGTTCGCATCTAGAAGTAAAGAGGTTATAGTGCCTCTCTACTCGTCACTCATCAGACCCATCATATAGTACAGTGCCCCATTTGGGATGTACCTCACAAGACACTTCCAACAGCTGGAAAGACCACAAAAGTACCTCACCAAGAGGATTACTGGCCTCAAACATATGTCCTATGCAGCCCGACTGGAAAAACTCCGGCTGTACTCAGTGGCATATCGCTTACTCAGAGGTGATCTCTGCCCGACTTACAAGGCCATGTCCAACTCAGAATTGATGGACATGCTCCACCTAAAGAAATCCAAGTCACTGCAAGCCACTCGCTCTAGTGAGCTAAACCTCGCCACACCAATAAATAGAACATGCTGGAGGGATAGATTTCTGTCACAGAGACTCCCCATGCTTTGGAACAAAATTCCTAACTACATTAGGCAGAGCCCCTCACTAACACTCTTCAAGAGAAACCTTGACGAGTGGATGGGTAACAGAAAATACACCCCTGGGATCACTTAATTGGCTCTTCTTGACAGAAGCTCAGTTAATTAATGGGGTGGCAAAAGCTGACACAGCTGACACACTCTGGCTAGGCTTATAAATGTCCTCAGGCAGATAGGTTCATAGGTAGGTATTGGGTTGTCAGATAAAGAAGTTATGTCTTACCATAACATTCCATCTGTGTTGTAGATCTTTGTTCATTCATTACTTCCCGCCCTTCTTCCCCCTGCCTGGACTCCTGGTGGACTTTAGGAACTCCTAGTTAGGGTATTTGTTCAGACAGAGCCTTCTGCTATTTTTTTCTATTACATCTTTTAACTAGGGTGGGCAAACTTGATCTGGAGTAACTAGGAGAAGGGCATTGTAGGTAGGTTCTTAGCTGAGAGTTTTTGGCTTGCGCGAGCTGGGAAATGGCTGTATCAGTTCTGAGGACGGAACCGAGGTCCTATCTGTATTGAATGAACAAAGAGTTACAACACAGATGGAACGTTATGGTAAGACATAACTTTTTCCACAGACACTTCCATGCAAAAGTCCTCTACCGTCTGGATTTTGTTGCATATACTGGAGCCTTATAGATGTGTTCCCATTGTTCCTTTGTAAATTGTCTTTCCATTCCATTTTTCAATCTTTTCTAACCTTCTTTGAGTGATTTTTGTAAGTTATGCAATATTTTGTATGCCTTACTAAATATACGTTTTTAACAGGAACTTCCTTTCTAGACATGATTACAAACTCTAGCTGAACTGACCTTTCACTTAGTACATCCAGTTTCTTACTCTTTGCCTATAATGTTACCAATCCCTAGTAGGAAAAGCAGTCTGTAACCTGCAGTCCAAACTTCTGCATAGCCTCATCCTACTCTATTATCTTTCCTCCCTAGCTATTTGTTCCTAAAACCTTGGTTGTTTTGCTAATTTCCTTCAGTAAATTCACACACCGCTTGCCTATTTTCTATACCTCTACTTCAAGTCATCCTTGTGTGTAAACTCTCCTTTCTGCCTTCCTGTGTTGGCTTAGATTTTAGAATACTTTCTGCTACTTTATGAATACAGTGTTCTGTATGGTTGTTTTTCTGCTTAAAGACTTACATCCAAAATACTACTCTCTTTGTTTCTCAGACTCCCCTATTTCTTCATTGTCCCTTTCCACTTTGATTTATGTTCTGCTTGAATTATCTATACCAGCCTTAACTGTGTAGCTGTAAATCATCCCTTCAAATCAGGTAATCCTAAACCTACTTGATCTATGGGGTGAACCAACTCAATCCCACTTAACTCTTGCCCTCTTCCCTGCCAAATATATTCTATTAACTCTTTTATTTGTTATCGTTATAGGTTGTCAACAACTCTAAATAATTCTGTGGTTATTTAAACACCCTTATTAAATTATTATTTAAGACGTTTTGCACATATGCATTAAGAGAGAAGACAACAAACCATATTTTTTTTTATTTACATACCTTATATATTTCATATTTTTTGTTACTTTATAGCAGCTGTTATTTATCCAATATTAAATAATCTGTTCAGTTCCTGCCTTCCCTTAAACCTCATTCCTCCTTCTAAACATTATTCTGTCTATTGTTCCCACAAATTCCATTTATTTCTGTGTAATTTGCTCCTTCCCTTTTCTAAAGATCCCACTTCCAGTTCTTTTATCTCATTTACAGTATTCAATACTTCAAATGCAGTTGGTTTAGATTTTGATATACATTTTCTAACTGTTATTTTTTTGGCAGCTGATAGGGTTAAATTTAATAAGGTGTTACTGTGTCTAGGCAATTCAGATCCTGTGTCACAGCTCAAAAGAATCAATCTGATGTTAATCTTCGTTTATGCCTTACATATGGGATCTGGTTCCAACTTCGGAACCGAGCTGGCCTTTTTTCAAGCTCTCGTCAGCCACAAACCTCTCGAGCTAAGATTTTACCCATCATGTCCTTCTCCCTGTTACCTCAGATTTAGTTTACTGCATTGCTGTTCAGCCGTGTCCAGTCATTCCTCTCCAGCTAAGTGTATTTTTTAGATAATTTTTCAGATTTTTCTGAAAGATTTGTTAATTTTTTGACTTTATTAAGTAGTTTTTTTCTTATTCTCTACCTCTTGTACCTTTGTGGTATCTCTACTACCAATGTTGGTAGTCTTTTCTTACTATTAGTGTATAGGTGGCTAAAGTATCTATTTTTAATTTTATGTTTTGTGTAGATATAATGTCTGAGAAGAAAGGGACTACAGGTTTTAAGAGGTGTTCTGAGTGTGGACACAAACTGCCTCACTCTGACACACATGACTTGTGTATTTACTGTTTGGGTGTGCCTCATCTGACACTGACGCCACCCTGTTAGATTTGTAAAGGGTTTTCTGCCAGGACCTTGAATGAACGTAAAAATAAACTAGTACTAAAGGGTCTCCTTTAGACCACTTTCTGCGAGGCTATTTCTGGGTCAGAGGATTATTCTCCTACTTCCAGTCAACTTAAAAGGTCGAAGTCCCTTCCATTGTCTCCTTCTAGAGACCCTAAGGAAGTGAGACATAAAAAGGCTAAATTGTCAGAGTCGTTGGTACCTGTTGCTTTGGCTCCATCTCACTTGACTCTGTCTCCGATTATGTCTGCTGGTTCTTCTACATTGTTGCTTTCGGTGCAGACATCATCCTTCTTGGTACTGACTAGTTCGGTGCAGACTTCCTCGGCACCGATGGATATATCGGCACAGTCATCTTTGGCACTCATAGAAGTCTCGGCGCAGACGCCTTTGGTGCCTACAGTTTTCTCCGTGCAGACGCCTTTGGTGCCAACAGTTTTCTTGGCGCAGACCTCCTTGGCACCGACAGTTTTCCCAGTGCAGACCCCCTCAGCACAGACAGTTTTTTTGGCTCAGACCCCATTCGGCACCAACAATTACTTCGGTGCAGGCTTTTTCGACACCAGTGGTTTCGGTGCAGGCAACCCCCTTTTTGACATCCCTTGTCAGTGGTTGCGCTAGCCCTTTTTTGGACAGGCCAGAATCGCCTTCAGGGTTTTCAATGAGGTCTACCAGAAGCCTTTCTGAACATGATGTGGTACGTCTTATAGACCAGCTGCTTTTGGCCAGAGGAATACCTGCCCCTCCAAAAGTGCATCTCCCCTCCGAAGTTAATCACCCTTCTCCACAGACTCCTACCTATTCTCCTTTGACCTCTGTGGAGACATCGAAGCATCCCTCCTTGGGCGGACCGACCTTACAGTCCTTGGGAAGGACATTGGTCGTTGCTCCTTGGCCGCCTCTGTCGAGGACTACTACTTCCTCTGAGCCTCAGCTGTCTCAAATCACAACCCCCGCACATCAGGCGCAGGATTCTCAGGACATTCCCCCCTGGAAACTCCGTCTTTACAGTCTTCCCGAGAGTCTTTCACTAAGGAAGCTCACCGCAAGACTGCATGTAAAAGGAAACATATGTACTCCATGGAGGAGTCATTGACCGAAGACACAGACTACGATGATGGGGAGGGGTCCCCACGTTCACCTTCTGACAAGGTTTCCTTTGGTGACATCCTTGAAATTTTAAAACAGAGAGGTGAATGGAAATCCTCTAACCCTTCCTAAGAGGAGTCTGTGTTCCTGCAGGCTTTTCACGCCTGACCCCCGACTTCCTGGTTATCCCACCTGCCAATGAGCTTGTCAAGTTCATCGTGCAACATACGTGGAAGGCACCGGACTCTGTGGAAGCCATACCTCTTAGGCCAGACAAAATCCTTTTTCCCCCAGAAGAGTGCCCCCCATTGGTCGAAAGTCTCCCTGTAGATGCCGTGGTAGTGGCAGCTGCTACAAAAAATGAGCTGACAGAGGAGAGCCAGACTGTTCACCCGCCAAATAAGGAATCCCGGGCGGTGGATAGATTAGGGAAACAAGTCTTTGCGTCATTGAAATTTGCTGTTAGGTCCTTGAACTACCTGGCACATTTCACAAGGCTACAGAGAGACTTGGTGTCTGAACTCTCTGAGACCCTAGCAGGAGCAGTTTCTGATGAGGTCCATGACAAAGTGGCCTCTCAGTTAATGACCCTAGAATTGGTTTCCAATTCCTCAATGCGTTTGATATCCCATGCTACTCAGGGAGCGGCAAGAGCTGCGGGTGCAGGCATAGTCATGAGACGCCATGCCTTGATGCGCATTTGTGATTTTGTGGACCCCTTCAAGGCTTCCTTCCTTAATGCCCCTATTGAGACCACTACTTTGTTTGCGCCCAAGGTAAAAGATACATTGACCAGATGTGAACAAGACGGTAAGGCCCTATCTTCCATGGGTGTCCATTTATCTTCTCCTCAGCAGTTCTATTCCTGGAATCAGAAGAGTGGGAAAATGTGGCACAAAAAGTCCCAGGGTCCTTTCCGTGACACTCAGGCCGAGTTTTCCCCCAGAGGCAGAGGGGGGAACACTAAGTGAAGACACCCCTTTCAGGGCAGGGGAGGTTCATGAAATCGGGGCTGCAGAGAATCCTTCTCTGGGCAGCCTTATCAGCGCTCCTAGGGAGCAGCCCGATTGCTTTCCTCTGGAAGCTGTCGGGAGTTATTTTTCCTTGTACCCTTCCGCCTGGCAGACCATAACCTGCTTGGGTACAAAGGATCATCACCAGAGGATACCATATTCCATTATTATCCACTCCTACCTTACCCAAAAGCTTACCCGATGTGCCACCCAGTCAAAGGGAGGCCGCAGCTATAGAGATTTAAAAGCTGCTTCAAAAAAGAGTCATCCATACGGTCCCCCCAGACCAGACAGGATCTGGCTTCTACTCAGGATTCTTTTTGGTGTCTAAAAAGACCAGGTACTGGAGACCAATTCTGGATCTCAGCACCCTAAACAAATTCGTAAAGACAGGAAAAATTCCAGATGGTCACGGTTCAGTCTATTCTTCCATTTTTAGAAAAAGACGATTGGATGTGCTCCATAGATCTTCAAGGCGCATACTACCACATAAAGGTGGAAAGGCAGTCAAGAAGATATCTTCGCTTCCGGGCGAGAGCCAGTCATTACCAGTTCCGAGTACTGCCCTTCGGACTCTCTACAGCCCCCAGAGTGTTCACAAAGTGCATGGCAGTAGTCACAGCTCATCTGCGGCTTCAAGGGTTCCAAGTGTTTCCTTACCTAGACGACTGGCTTATTACTGCCCCAACAAGATGTCTACTGGATCAGGCTTTGACTTACACTCTTGGTACTGCTCAGCAGCTCGGAATAACGGTAAACTGGAAGAAGTCACACCTTGCTCTGAGTCAGTCATTAGAGTACATTGGAGTAATTCTGGACACAATGACTTGTACAGCCTCCCTACCAGATCACAAAATTCAGAGGATCAAGCAACAGGTTCAGGCAATACTGTCACAAAATCTAGCCTCAGCTTGATCTGTTCCTCAACTGCTAGGATTGATGGCAGCCTCCATCACCATAGTTCCCCTAGCAAGGCTACATATGAGGCTTCTTCAATGGCTGCTTCATATTCAGTGGTACCCATCCCAGCATCCCTTATCTTGTCCGATTCGAATAACCAACATTTGCAAACAGGACTTGCTCTGGTGGATGTCAAACAACCCTCACCAGTGGTCTTGCCCCTTCAACCCTCCTCAGCCCAACGCCACAGTGACCACAGATGCCTCCCTGATGGGGTGGGGGGGACTGTTTCAGGGAAGGACAGTCCAAGGCACTTGGTCACAGATGGTGGCCCATCTGCATATCAGTGTCCTAGAACTGAGAGCGGTGCTACTAACGTTACAAGCATTTCAGTCGTTCCTTCCGTCGGGGACTATTGCAATTCACTCAGACAACATGGCAGTAGCCTGGTACAGCAACAAACCAGGGGGAAGTAGATCATACCCACTCTGTCGAGAGGCCATGAGAATTTGGCAATGGGCAATAGCCTCCAACCTTTTTCTGATAGCGATGCACATTCCCGGGAACTCCAACGTGATAGCGAACAAATTGAGCAGATGCATTCTACAGCCTCACGAGTGGTCTCTCAATCCCCTTGTGGCGGGAAAGATTTTTGACCACTGGGGCCAGCCTTGCTGCGATCTATTTGCATCCCTGTACAATCAGAAGTGCAGCAACTACTTTACCCTGATCCCCCCTCGGGGACACTTACCGAGAGATACTCTAGTCAACGACTGGCCCTCGGGTCTACTATATGCCTGTCCTCCAATACCCCTCATTCCCCTGTTCCTCATGAAAGCACGTTGGTTGAAGAGCAAAGTGATCCTCATTGCCCCATATTGGCCTCGACAAGTTTGGTTTCCATTCCTGTGGCCTCATTTGTTAGATCAACCATGGATTCTCAATCCAGCTCCAGAATTGATTTCTCACCCACAGAACCTGGCTCATCCAAACCTATCCAGCATGAAACTGACAGCTTGGTTTCTCCACTTCCAGTGATTGTCAGGTAGCATGACCTATCTTCCCCTGTGCGTAACATTCTAATTGCCTCTCATAGGTCATCCGCCAGACTACACTACCGCAGCAAATGGAAGAGGTTTTCTCTCTGGCTACAAGATAAATAAATGGACCCTTTTTCAGCCTCTGTTGTTATTGTACTAGAATATCTTTCAGATCTTTTTAAATCGGGGGTAGCAGCCTCCACAGTTTGTGTTCATTTGGCTGCAATTTCTAACTTTCATAATGGCTTCCAGGGCTCTTCCTTAATGTCACACAGACTTTGTAAGACCTTCCTGAAGAGTGTAGCTCAACTAAAACCTCCATTCAGAGAACCTGTTCAACCTTGGGACCTGGCCTTAGTCCTTCAAGAGTTGACAAATTGTCCATTTGAGCCTGCATCTACCTGTGATCTAAAGTATTTATCATGGAAAACATTATTCTTAGTTGCTGTTACCTCTGCCAGACGTATTTCTGAATTACAAGCCTTGTCTATCAAGCCGCCCTACCTCATCTTTCACAAGGACAGAGTTTCATTAAGGACCAATCCGACCTTCTTGTCTAAGGTTGTTTCTGAGTTATCTATCAATCAGTCTATTGATTTCCCAGTGTTCTTCCCTAATTATTCTAACAGAGGGGAATATTGCCTGCATACCTTGGATGTACATAGACAAATTTCTTTTTACCTAGACAGGACTAAATCTAATAGAAAATATGACCAGCTGTTTTTAGCCTTTTCTGATTCCAGATTGGTTTGCCCAGTTTCTAAAGTTACTTTAGCCACTTGTATTAGCTTAATTTATGGCAAGAATGGTATCCCTTTACCAGGCAGAGTAAAGGCCCACTCCACAAGATCGGTGTCAACTTCAGCATCCTTCCATGCTAGAACATCTTTGAATGACATTAAGACCCTTTCTGCCGTAGGTGTCCATTATTCCCCTCAACGTGCTTTCTCCAGAAACCAGTTGAGTGGGAAGATATGGTACAGAAAGTCTTAGGGTCCTTTCCGTGACACACAGGCCGAGTTCTCCCCTAGAGGCAGAGGGGGAACTCACAGGGAAGATGCCCTTTTCAGGGCAGAGGGGGTCCGTGTAACCAGGGTTCCAGAGACTCTTTTCCTGGTCAATCCTATCAGCGCTCCTGAAGAGCGGCCCAACTCCTTTCCTCTGGAGGTGGTTGGGGGTCGTTTCTCCTTGTACCCTTCTGCTTGGCTAACCATCACCACCGACTCTTGGGTACAAAGGATAATAACCAGAGGTTACCATACCCCCTTCGATCTCTGTCCTGCCCCCCCCCAACAAACTTACCCGACGTTCCACCCAGTCAAAGGGAAGAAGCAGCACTAGAGATAGCAAAGATGCTAAGAAAAAGAGTCATCCAAATAGTCCCTCCAGACCAGATAGGATCCAGATTCTACTCAAGAAAAAAAAAAAAAATCTGATGTCCTGGATTGGTGTTCATTTCATGAAAATAGTGACTGCAGTAGCCGTTTTGTTCTGGTTCACTTGTGTTTTATATTTGCATTCTACTCAAGACTATTTTTGGTGCCAAAGAAAACCGGTGACTGGAGACCAATTTTGGATCTTAGTGTATTGGACAAGTTTGTAATAGTACAAAAATTCCAGATGGTCACAATACAGTCTTTGTCGAGAGGCCATGAGGATATGACAATGGGCGATGGCTACCAACCGTTTTCTTCCAGCAACGCACATTCCTGGGAGTTCCAGCGTGATAGCAGACAGACTCAGCAGGTGCATTTTACCACCTCACGAGTGGTCCCTGAATCCCTTGAAAGCGGCGGAGGTCTTCCACCACTGGGGCCGTCCTTGCTGCGACCTTGTTGCATCCCCGACCAACTACAAATGCAGCAACTACTTCACCCTGATTCCCCCTCCGGGACAGTCACCCAGGGATGCTCTAGTCCACAATTGGCCCTCGGGTCTTCTTTATGCTTTTGCATCTCTTCCCCTCATTCCCCAGTTTCTGAAGAAAGCCCGTCGGTTGAAGAGCAAGGTGATCCTCATAGCACCATATTAGTCTTGTCAGATTTGGTTTCCCTTTCTTTGGCCTCACCTGCTAGATCAACCATGGATCCTGCATCCAACCCTGGGGTTGATCTCCCATCCGCAGAATCTGATTCATCCCAAATTGGACAGTCTGAAGCTTACAGCTTGGCTCCTCCAATTCCCTGGATTGCCAGGCAGAATGATCTTTCTTTACCAGTACGGGACATTCTTATTGCATCTCATAAGTCTTCCACTAGAATTACTTCTGTAAGCAAGTGGAAAAGATTTACCTGTTGGCTGAAAGAAAAGCAAGTAGATCCTTTGTCAGCACCTGTGTCGATAGTACTAGAGTATCTAGCCGATCTATTCCAATCTGTTCTATCGGCCTCTACTATTAGAGTTCATTTGGCTGCAATATCTAATTTCCATGAGGGTGTCCAAGACTCCTCTCTTATGTCACACAAATTATGCAGGACCTTCATAAAAGGTGTGAGTCATCTGAAACTCCCTTTTAGAGAACCTGTTCAACCATGGGACCTGTCAATAGTTCTACAAGCTCTGACACTGCCACCTTTCGAACCGGCTTCTTCATGGGACCTCAGATATTTGTCATGGAAAACCTTGTTTTTGGTCGCCATTACTTCTGCCAGACGTATCTCTGAGCTTCAAGCCTTATGCATCAAGAGTCCATACTTTATTTTTCATAGATATAGAGTGTCTTTAAGAACTAATCCTTCCATCTGAAGTTGTTAATCGTCTTCCATTCCTCACTGATGGGTACGGTTCCGAACACTCAGAACCAAGTGGGCCAAATACCAAGCTTACGTACACCAAACTCTCAAGCCACGCTACTACCCACAATGCCCTTCATCCCATACCTCAGATCTCGTTTGCCGTGCAGCCATGTAGCAGCGTTTTCACCGAGCTCTCCAGCTAAGTACTCGTGACTTATTTAAACTGTGTATTTCTCCAATAATTTCTCTACTAGTGTCTTTCTCATAGTCTAGCTCTACCCACAGGTGTTCCTTTCTTACCATTGTAGGTATTTTCTTGCCTTTCCTTACTTTTTACCACCCTCGTGGTAACTCTTCATACCATTGCTGGTAGTCTGGCCTTTTTCTCCTTCTCTTCTCTGTCTGAGTGAGTGCAAGTATGTCTGAGAAAAAGGCTACTTCAGGTTTTAAACACTGCATGCCGTGCAGAGACAAATTACTGAACAGCAACATACATTTTAAATGAGTTTGTTGCTTGGGAGTTTAGCACCTTTCTGCGACTCCCCCATGTGAGATTTGTGCGGGTTTTAGTCAACGGACCTTGAATGAATGGCACAACAATTTGATTTTGAAAGGATTGCTTTCCTCTCCTTTCTCGGAGGCTATTTCTGCGGAGGTCTGAACCCCTCCAGTCAAGGATAAGAAACATCCCCGCTCAGACCCCTCTTCACCGGCCGGTGATATGGGCAAGAATCATCGATCTAAGGCCTGTAGCTCTTCCTCCAAGCATCGGCTCTCTGCCTCGGTGCCACCGATTTTGGCGCAGAGCGCAGTTTCTGGGAAGTCTGAATTGTCGGTTCCGGGCTCGGCACCGACGACTACTGAACTGCTGATTACTTTGGTTCCAACCAATCTGGTTCTGAGCACTTCGGCACCGAACTCACCTTTGCAGACACCGGCTGTGATGACCTCGGATCCGATTTTGACTACTACCCCGGTGACTTCGGCTCCGAGTTCCCTCTCGGTGCTGACCTTACCGTTTACTCAATTCAAATCAGAATCCTCTGCTCCGTTGAGTTCCTTACCATGGACCAGGTATTCGTCTTTTGTGGATCCATTTGCCGGGTAAGCCTACAGTCCCTTTCTGGACTGGCCTGAATCCCCTTCCATGATATTGGTTAGGTCTGCCAGGAGCATGTCCGAAATAGACATTGTTCGTCTCGTGGATCAGGTATTGACTGCAAGAAGAATTTCCAGACCCTGTTCCGCTCCGGGTGTTGGGATTTTTCCTCCTTCGACTCCTTCGTATTCTCCTGATGGGGATCTTTCGGTTCCAAGGCCCCCTTGCCCATTGCTTTCAACAGGACCCCTTCCTTTGGCACCGACTACTATGATGCCTGAAGCATCTAAGCCCTGGTGGGTGTCAGTTCCGACGACAGCCCACCTTACTGAACCCCTTGCTTCGGGGGTGGAATATTCGGTTCTGGCCCCGGCACCGACGGTCTTTTCGGTTCCCGTCTCGGATCCGAGAGTTATATCCGCACCAAACCCCTCTCAAACTGCAGTCTTGGAGGTGGGCCGTTCGCAGCAGGGTGTAACCCCGGTTCCGATTCAGTCCTCTTAAGTTCCGGGCTCCCATCCCTCTTTGAGTGGGCCCACCTTCTGGATTATTGAAAGGGCGCTGGTGGCTAGCAATCCTCCTCCTTCAGCTCCGCCTTTGGTTCCCCCCTAACTCAGCCATCGCCAGCCCTTAGCAGGGGACCACTAATCCAAAGCACCCCCTTTCTGAGGCTTCTTCGGACAATCCCACCGAAGAGCCCCCTCGGAAGAGGGTGTGCAAAAGAAAACACATGGACTCGCCTGAAGAGTCCCTTACTGAGAATACGGATTACGATGATGGGGAAGTATCCCCTAGATCACCCTCTGACGATGTTTCCTTTGGGGACATCTTGGAGATTTTGAGTCAGTGGGGTGACTGGAAATCTTCCACCTCTTCCCCGGAGGAATCCGTATTCCTACAAGCTTTCTTTTCCCAGCCCACTACGTCCTGAGTGACCCCTCCTGCAGATGAGTTGGTCAAATTCATCGTGCAGCGAGCGTGGAAGTGTCCGTATTCAGTAGAAGCTATCCCTAGGAGATCAGACAAAGTACTTTCTCCTCCAGAGGATCAACCCCATTGGTCGAAAGGCTTGCCAGTAGACGCTGTGGTGGTGGCGGCGGCCACAAAGAAGGACTTGGCAGAAGAGAGCCCTGCTGTTCATCTGCCCAACAGGGAGTACAGGGCGGTGGACAGGTTAGGGAAGCGAGTTTTTGCTGCAGCAACCTTTGCCGTGCGTTCGCTGAATTTCCTGGCACACTTTACGAGACTCCAGAGAGACCTTATTTCTGAACTCTCTGGTAGCCTCGCAGGTCAAGTGTCGGATGGAGCATGTGACAAAGTGGCTTTCCAACTTGCCACCCTTGAAGCGATTTCGAATTCCTCCATGAGGTTGCTTTCCCACGCAACTGAAGGAGCAGCTAGAGCAGCAGGTGCTGACATGGTTGTCTGATGTCATGCCTGGATGCGCATTTCTGACCTACCGGATTCCTTCAAGTCTTCCTTTTTGAACGCCCCTATTGAGCCCTCTGTGCTCTTTGGTTCTAAGGTCAAGGATACTTTGGCCAGGTGTGAGCAGGACGGAAAGACCTTGTCTGCCATGGGCCTGCGCTTCTCCAAACCTCAGCATTCCTTCTCCAGGAACCAGAGGAGTGGAAAGTTGTGGCACAAGAATTCGCAAGGTTTCTTTCGTGACGCATGTGGCAAGGACTCCTCCAGAGGCAGAGGGGGGTCTGACAGTGGAAGACACCCTTTAGGGCCAGAGGGAGTTACCGGAACCCGGGCTCCAGAGATTCTTTCTCCGGTAGGCCCTATCAGCACTCTTAAAGCGTTGCCCGATTGCTTTCCTCTGAAAGCAGTAGGGGCGCTTTTCTCTCTGCATCAAACAGCCTGGTCCTCCATTACCAACGATCTATGGGTGCAGAGAATTATCACCAGAGGCTATCACATTCCCCTCAAATCCTTTCCAAGATCTCAATTCTCCCTTCCTGATGTACCACTCAGTCAAAGGGAGGAGGCAGCTTCCGAAATCAAGAAGCTTCTTCTAAAGCGAGTCATCCAAAAGGTCCCCCCCAGATCAGTGCAGATTAGGGTTCTACTCCAGACTCTTTTTGGTGCCAGAAATGACCAGGGACTGGAGGCCCATCCTGTATTTCAATCTTTTGAACGAGTCAGTTATACAGACCAAGTTCCACATGGTCACTATTCAGTCCATTCTTCCATGCCTTCGGGAGGGTGTGTGGATGTGCTCTCTAGATCTCCGGGATGCGTATTACCACATCAAAATAGACAAACGCTCCAGGAGACTTTTGCGCTTCCGGCTGGGAGCCAGTCATTTTCAATTCAGAACCCTGCCTTTTGGTCTGTCGACAGCCTTCAGAGTGTTCACGAAATATCTAGCAGTGGTGACAGCTCACTTGAGACTTCATGGATTCCAGGTGTTTCCTTATCTGGACGACTGTCTCCTCTCCGCCCCCATCGAGCATCTACTGACCAGGGCCCTTCGCCACACTGTCTCTGGTGGAGTCTCTGGGTATTAATATCAGTTGGGAAAAATAAAACCTTCAGCCCTCACAACAACTAGAATTCATAGGGGCTATGTTCAACACAGCTCGGCCTTATATCTCTTCTTTATCACAGGCTCTTAAGACTGAGAACACAAGTGCAAGTGATACTTGACCGCAGGAAAGTGTCTGCAAGGGAAGTTCTGCAGGCTCTGGGTTCCATGGCAGCAGCCATTCCCATTGTTCCGTTGGCCAGGCTTCATATGCGCCTGTTACAGTAGCTTCTTCAGACTCAATGGATACACAGTCATCCCTTGAATGCACTAATCCTCATCACCGAACTCTGCAAACAGGATCTCCTCTGGTGGATGAGAATGGACGAAAGTCTTTGGTGTCGCCCCTTTCAACCTCTTCAGCCCAGCGCCACGGTGACTACGGACGCTTCCCTGATAGGGTGGGGGGGCTATTTTCTAGGCACGTGGTCTCCTCTAGAAGTCGACTTACACATCAACATTCTAGAGCTCAGAGCTGTGTTACTGGTGTTACAAGCTTTCCACCCTCTTCTTCCTCTCGGACCGATTGCTATCCAGTCCAACAACATGTCTGTGGTCTGGTACATCAACAAGCAGGGAGGGACCAGATCTTACCCCCTTTGCCGCGAAGCTATGAGAATTTGGCAGTGGGCGATAGCTTCCAACCATTTCCTGATTGCTACACACATCCCAGGGAGTTCCAACGTGATTGTGGACAGGCTGGGCAGATGCATCCTGCTTCCTCACGAGTGGACTCTCGACCCGATAGTGGCGGAGGAAATTTTCAGCCGCTGGGGCCGGTCTTGCTGCGATCTGTTTGCCTCCCCCTCCAATACGAAGTGCAGCAGTTACTTTGCCCTCTTTCCTCCGCAGGGGGAGTCCCCGAGAGATGGTCTGATTCTCGATTGGCCCACGGGTCTCCTGTACGCTTATCCTCCCATCCTCTTGATACCCTTGGTCTTAAGGAAAGCTACTCGGTTGAGAAGCAGAATGATTCTCATTGCTCCGTTCTGGCCTCAACAGGTCTGGTTCCCCTTCCTTCAGCCACACCTGCTTCAACCTCCTTGGATTCTAGACTTCCATCAGGATCTCATTTCTCACCCCCAAGGGTTGTCGTCTCCAAATCTAGCCACACTCAAACTGATAGCTTGGTTGCTCCACTTCCGTTAGTAGCCAGGCTTGAATCACTCTCTTCTCCGGTATGGAATATTATTTCGGCCTCCCACAAACCTTCTACCACAAAACTTTATAAAGACAAGTGGAAACATTTTTCCTTGTTGGCACACGAGCTGTCTCTGGATCCTGTTTCTGTTCCAGTAGCTACGGTTCTTCAATACCTGACTGCGCTTTTCCTTAACGGGGCTTCTGCATCCACGATTTGGGTGCATCTAGCTATCATCTCCAATTTCCATGATGGTTCAGACGGAATTCCTATTATTTCTTCTCGTCTGTGTAAGACTTTCTTGAAGGGGATTTTCCATTCTAGACCTCCCATTAGACAACCTGTGGAATCATGGAATCTGTCTAGGGTGCTTCAAACTTTGATTCTACCTCCCTTTGAGCCGGCTGCAACCTGTGATGTGAAGTTTCTGTCCTGGAAGACCTTGTTTCTGGTGGCAGTTACTTCAGCCAGACGTGTCTCAGAGCTTCAAGCTTTATGCATTAAGAGTCCTTATTTGATTTTCCATAAGGACAGAGTATCACTTCGCACCAATCCCACTTTCTTACCCAAGGTAGTTTTGGAATTCTCTATTAATTAGTCCATTGAGTTGCCCGTGTTTTTCCCTAATTGTACCAACAAAGGGGAATACTGTCTCTATTCCTTGGATGTCCACAAACAGTTGCGTTTTTATTTGGACAGGACAAAGTCATTTCGAAAGTCAGATCAGCTTTTTGTTGCCTTTGCAGGCTCTAGAAAGGGATCGGCAGTGTCTAAGGTTACCTTGTCTAAATGGCTTAGGGATTGCATCTCCTTTGTTTATTCTCTGGAGGAGGAATCAGCTCCTGGCCGCATTAAACCTCATTCCACTAGAGATGTGGCTGCTTCTGTTGCCTTTTATGCTAGGGCTTCCATGGACGATATTTGTGCAGCTGCCACCTGGGCTAAATCCTGTACCTTTATCAAGCATTACAAATTGGATCTGATCTCCAGGGAAAGAGCTGCCTTTGGCTCTATGGTTCTCCAGAATGTTCTTCGATGAGGGCCACCCAGATTCTGTAGTAGCTAGGGACTTGGTCCCATCAGTGAGGAATGGAAGAAGATTAACTACTTCAGATAAAGAAGTTATGTCTTACCATAATGTTCCATCTGAGTTGTATATCTTCTTCCATTCATCACACCCTTCCACCTTCCCCCGCCAAAGGCTCCTGGCAGATCTTCGGGTCATTTTGGTGTGTTAGGGGGTTTGCGCAGAGATGGCCTCTGCCTTTGTTTCTGTTTCTTATATATGTTTCTACTGTATGTTCTGCAAACTCGATCTGAGTTATAGGATGAAGGGCATTGTGGGTAGTAGCATGGCTCGAGAGTTTGGTGAACGCTAGCTTGGTATTTGGCAGACTCTGTTCAGAGGGTTTGGAACCGTACCCATCAGTGATGAATGGAAGAAGATCAACAACTGAGATGGAACGTTATGGTAAGACATAACTTCTTTTTTCTGCCAGAATTGATCTCTGAAATGTCCATTAATCAAACCATTGAATTGCCAGTTTTCTTCCCCAGTCATTCAAACAGAGGAGAGTATTGCCTACATACCCTAGATATTCAGAGGCAAATTCACTTCTGCTTGAATAGGACTAAGGCCTCTCGTAAATCAGACCAGTTATTTTTGGCCTATTCTGGACCTAGATTAGGATGTGCTGTTGCTAATTTCACATTGGCTAGATGGTTGAAAGACCTTGTGACCTTCATTTATACACAACGTAATATTCCTTTGCCGACTACCATCAAGGCTCATTCGACAAGGTCGGTGGCACCTTCTGCTGCCTTCCATGCCAGAGCTTCTTTACATAACATCTATGCAGCTGCAGCCTGGGCTATGCCTCATACCGTCATCAATCATTACAAATTGGATTTGGCCTCCAGGGGAAGAGCATCTTTTGGTTCTATGGTGCTAAGGAATGTCCTTCCATGAGAGCCTCCCAGGGATAGAGGTAACTGGGGACTCTGTCCCATACGTAAGGAATGAATGAGGATTAACAATATCAGATAAAGAAGTTATGTCTTACCATAACGTTCCATCTGTATTGTTGATCCTCGTTCAGTCATTACGACCCTCCCTCCTTCCCCCTCCTGTGGCTTCTAGTGGATCTCACCGTCCGGTTGTTTTAGGTCATTTGACCAGAGGTAGCCTCTACCTTCTTTTGGCTTGCAAACTCAATCTGAGGTAACAGGGAGAGGGGAATTCTGGGTAAGCGTTTTAGCTCGAGAGTTTGTAGCTGGTGCGAGCTTGGAAGATGGCCGGCTCGGTTCCGAGGTCGGAACTGATACCCATACGTAATGACTGTACGAGGATCAACAATACAGATGGAACGTTATGGTAAGACATAACTTCTTTTTCTCTTTGGGTGGTGTGTTGGTACTTGAGCCCCTGTATTCTTTCACATCCGGTTGTATTTTTATTTCCTTGGTTTTTTTTTTCAGGAAATCGAGTGAGTCCAAAATAAAGGAGGGAAGACTCTTAGTGAGCTCTTTAATCTAAAAGTCAATGTAAATGGATATAGTTTCAGTGGCTGAACCACCTCCTGCTATTACTGGGCGATAAGGAGGGTTTTCCACATTTTTGTGAGGTTTTGGGATGCCAAAAAATTACGGTATCCTAGGGTGGGGAACTGTCAGAAAACTAAACAAATCATAGTCTAGAAGTTCCTCTGAGTTAAGTTTAGCAAGTCTGAAGTCAGTGACCTTGTAAGCTTTTGCGAGTTGTTCAGTCTTTACTCTGTTGTAGAAATTCAGATTCCTTAGCATCTCTTCAGTGCTGTGATTGTATTTCTCAATGTCTTTAATGAAGATGCCACCAACCATGTCTGCTTTCATAATCCTTCTTATCTTGTCTTCACTGAGTCATTTTAGAGCTGACTATTCTTCTTGTGTGAAATTACAAAATTTCCTCTTGCATGGTTTAGCTAGAACTCTACTTATATCGTCCTCACATTTCTCTTTACATGCCTGGATAGTAGGATGAAGTGGGGGGCAGAATTTTCTAGGTTTTCTGCATTTGTTCATCATTGCCTGCTGCTCTCTCCCTAGATCATTGCCTTCTCCAAGCTGTTTCTCTTTTCTCTCTCATGAAAAAATATTTTAAGGTTCAGTTTTCTACAAAACAGCTTAAGGTCATTACTGTAGTAACAAGACTGCTTTGTATTATGTGGAATAAAGGTAAGCCCTTTTTCTAGTACTTTGGTTTTGCATCTGTTAATGGTATCCTCGAATGATTCCAGATTTCATTCTTGCTCGTGTTTGGGGAGGGCTGGTCCGGTCCTGGCTGGTGTGTGCTGTCATTTTCGCTTTGTATCCTGGAAATCCCTTGTTGCCCTGTCTGCTTGACATTATGTCCTTGGGGCAAGGGGTTCTTCTGTAAGTCTTTCTCTTGTTGTTCTGCTGTTTGGGTGTTTGCTGCTGAAATCATACTTGTGATGTCCTCCTCATTTGTTGATTCTGTGGAGTTTTGTCTGATGGCAATGCTCTGCTGACTATTGGAAAATCCTGCTGTGGATTGTTAAAGCCATGTGCTAAGTTTACTTGTGTGTCTGAGGAAGATTTACTCAGGTAAGGATGGTAGTTTGTATCAGTTCGACTTCTACAAGCGCTAGTTTATGAGTCTTCAGATTCTGCATCGTGTTAGTTGCCAGGACTGTCAGAAAGGCAGACATTATTGCCTGTTGATATTCTCTTTTTTTTTGTTAGATTTTTGTGGCTGTAGTCATTTTTGTCTTTTGCCAGCTTCCTAAGTTTATTGGTTTTGATATTTTGCTCAAATTTGGCCACCCTTTCTTTCATGAGTTTCAGTTTGTCTGATGTGAAAACACTTTCAAATTAATGTCTAACTTTAGTTTCCTGTTCCATAATGAATGCTTCCAGTATGGCTTGCTGCCTTTTGTTGTTTTCCAGTATGGTTGGTTTCAGTTAGTTTCAATCCTGTTTATTCCAATATATTATATCATTTCTTGTTGAGATCAGGCTCCACAATATTCCATATGGGTCTTTTGTTAATTCTAAGGCCTCTGGGAATGAGTTTATTTTCCAGATTTGTGCTTAGGTGTATTTCCTCCTATTAGAGGTTCTTAATTTTTTTCAACTGTCACTCAAGTGTCTATTTTGAAATATGCTGTTATTATATATATAAATATAACTGTGTGTGTGTGTGTGTGTGTGTGTGTGTGTGTGTGTGTGTGTATATATATATATATATATATATATATGTATGTATATAATGTGCGCGTGTGTGTGGATATAGAGATTATATATATATATGTGTATATATATATATATATATATATATATATATATATATATATATATATATAGATGTATACGATATGTGTGTGTGTATATATATATATATATATATATATATATATATATATATATATAGATGTAGATGTATATGTGTGTATATATATATATATATATATATATATATATATATATATATATATGTATTTGCAGTTTTTACACATGGATGTATTATATCTAATTCACATCTAAAACACTGAGAGGCAGTCCACTGATGTCCGTGTGTTGAATACACAGATACCGAAAACAAAACCAATCATTATAGAAAAAAAATCGCAAAGTGAAAGAAAACCTTTCCTTTTGTATTCTTATAAGAAGAAAAAAATCACTATCACAGTCACACCAAAATTGTTTGAATAGTGATAGCATTATGGAAATTGTTTTTTAAGGTAAGGTGCAGGGTTAGAATCAGGGTTAGAGTTAGTAGTTGCCCTGCACCACTTTAGGAATACCTGCTAATCCTGCCCCTAACCGTAACCTTGTAACTTACCGTAGAAAAACTCTTTCTGTAACACTGTCACTACACAAGACAGTTTAAGAAACATACCATATGCACTAACATATACCCATAAGACTCAAAATATCTATTTAACCTTTATCTTAACTCTGACCCGCATATGATAGTGCATGCACACACACACACACACACACACACACACACACACACACACACACTTAACTCCACAAACCCATAACATTCGGTCTGTACCCTTACTTAACTCTTACCCCAACCCATAAGTAATTGGGCACACACATTCCTAACCCATAATACTGAAACTTCTGATAAGTCTGAAAATTTCTCCATCAAAATATATAACCCCATTTCTTTATCTACACACACCATACTCATACCTTTGATAAAACCACATGTTGACAATCCACACATTTGATGTACTTCCACATTAGGGAATACTTGACCATGCTGCATGGATCCATATATGTGTACGCGTGTGTATATATATATATATATATATATATATATATATATATATATATATATATATATATATAGAGAGAGAGAGAGAGAGAGAGCGCGCAAAATAAATAAGTGCGGCAGCCAGGCTGTCAGGCATACACATGCACTTTAATAAAATCCAAGTAAAATCCAACGAAGTAAACCTTTCGTGTTCTGTCCAGCCCTTCTTGAAAAGGTGTGTCTGAAGTATGTCATTGATTGGCTGTTGCCTTGCTTAAATAGACTTTGGAGTTTAGTAATATCAGATGTGATGAAGGGTTAGATAGGACCCAAAAGCGCTCATCCCTGTGTTTTATTTTGTTGGACTTCATCTACTTTTGTGGATTACTTCAGTGGACTTCACTTGGATTATCTTTGCGTTTTACTTTGCTGGATTTTAGCTAGCTTTGTGGTTTACTTTATTGGATTTTACTTGGGTTTTAATAAAGTGTATGTGCTTGCCTGACAGCCTGGTGGCTGCACTTATTTATTTTGTGCTATGTATTTACATTTTCCTGTGCTTTAACCTTCGCTCCTTATTTAGTGTTATTTGTATGTTATATATATATGGGTGCATATGTTGAAGTATGGAAATGCAGTGTCATCAAAACATAGGTGTTCGATGCTGGCATTTAGAAATACATCTACCAGAATCTCAACACATCAAAACAAAATTAAAACAGTTTCCTTTTTTCAATTGGTTAAGCAGAATTCTACCACTGACTTCTGACTCACTTTGTGTAACTAGTGTTAGTGTTATAGAAAGAGTTTTGCTAAGCTAAGGTATAGGGTTGGGGATGAGGGCAGGGGGGCACTTTACCAACAAACTGTTGATTCAGTAGAGTAAAATTGAACCCTTATAGCGTAGAATAATTCACACGTCTGTATCTCGTGGAATATATAGAATCAAAGGTCAATTTATAGTTGAACTGATATACTTAAATTAATTATTGATCATAAAGGTAAGTCTAAATCAAGTTATACATTAATGCTATAATTTGTAACATGGTACAGTGTTAAGTTTATCTGTGTTCAGTCGAGTTAATCTAAAGGAGTCATACTTAATCAATATGTTGCATTAAAAGTTGAAAATGGAAAATGTGAAAATGACAAAAAATATTTTTTCACAGTAGGCAGCCCACATGTGAGGTGTTGTCTTCCCTAATTGCAGAATTCATTGATGCACAGCAGTTGAGAAAGTGAAAGACCACACTGCAGTGTACTTTTGGCTCACAAAATATAGCTTGTTGCAGTTTTGAAAAAATTAGATCAAAGAAAATCACAGAAACTACACTCACTTGAGTATTATAAGATAACCATGGTGACACAGTATGATATTCATCATTTCAGTGTGTCCTTATTATTTCAGGACTGGTCTGTTCTGTTTCTGACTTGAGAAAGGTGGCATAGTAGTTTAAGAAGGTTTAAAATGAATAGGCAAAAGGCAGGAAATGTGCTGAGAACATGATCTTTACTGTAAGTGCACTGTGTGACAGTGATGTGACATGCGGCCCCTTGTGTTAATTCTCATATCACAGTGTGCTTCAGATGATGTTAGGAAAAACCTTCATATTTATAAAACCACAGGGGAGGTACGTGTCCAACTCTGTGGCACAGACATAGAGGGATAAAGCCCTGACTATGGCACAAGTGACCCCAGTCCAACAAGTAGCCTGACTGCCTGTTACAGCAGAGCAAGGAGGATTGTAGTTAACTTTAACTGCTTGCTCGACTGGGAAACCTACTGGGACCACAAGGTGTTTACCCTGTCAAGTTCTGCACCAGATGAGCTCAGTTTACTACACTGCACTCACATTAAGTAGACAAGAGGAAGCAAGAATGCAGAAGCATGTTTCCACTTGTAAGGTAGCAAATGATGGCTCTGAGGAGTCGCCGAGGGGGAGGATGCTGTTCAGGAGGAGAGAGGGTGAGTTGCTCTTCCCACAGGACCAGCAGGCTGATTCTTCTTCTTACCTCCTAACTTTCAACAGGGAACAGATGGCTTATAAGGATTCCTGAGAAGGAATGAATGAATGGCCAGCAAGGCTCTCACCTAGCCTTGGAATACCAAGCTTCCATTCCCACAGGAATAATGGCACAACTAGGGGGTAGAGGACACTTCAGGCAAGGTCCTTGTGGGAGGGGAAGAGAGAGAGAGATGTATGGCAAATAAGGAGACATTTTGTGTATCAAATGTATGGATGGTAATGAGATACTTGTTTAAACAGTATTTTATTTCTGCATTTTGCCCAGTTAACAAGTACCATATTTTTCCCATGCAACTGTAAGCTTTGCAGGAATTCACAGGCTTACCATACTCATCAAGCACGAACAGTTAAATAGAATTTGTGAAACTCCCGTTTTTAGGAATCATATAATTTTTACTTTGTGTGTGTGTGTGTGTGTGTGTGTGTGTGTGTGTGTGTGTGTGTGTGTGTGTGTGTGTGTGTGTGTGTGTGTGTGTGAGTGTGTGTGTGAGTGAGTGAGTGAGTGAGTGTGTGTGTGTGTCTGTTTTGTACTTCAGACGACTGACTGCTAAGCTGCTTGTTAGTGAAGATGATCCTATTCTTTTTTAATACCTTTATTAAGTTATCACTTAAAACATGGGCAAACATAAATGAACATAAAGTAAAACAAAACATATTAACAGTTTTACATTTACATACATTATACATTGCATACATTTTTTCTTGGTAACTATTATCAGTCCAGCATTACATAAATTACTGAATTCCTGCCTTCCGTCAAACCTCAGTCCTCCTCCTGGGCATTTTTCTGCATATATTATTACCATAGTTTCCATTTATCTCTATGTAATATGGTACTTCACTTTTCTAAAGATCCCTCTTCTAGTTATTTTATTTTTTATAATATTTAATACTTCAAGTTCAGCTGGTTTACATTTTAATTTCCATTTTCTTGTAATTACTTTTTTGGCAGCTAGCAGAACTAAACATAACAAGGCCTTGTAGAGGCAATTCAGATCCTGTGTCACAGTTCAAAAGACTCATTTCATTAGCTGCATCCATTTTTCATCCAATATTTCTGACAGAGTACTCTGTAAGGAATTTTTAAAGCCTGACAACTCATTACACTCCAAAATCATATGTTCCCTGACACCTCTTTCTTCTCCATCACACATCCAACATTTGCTATCCACCTGGAGAAAAATTATTTGAAGTCGGGGGTATAAAACTACCTATGCAAACACTTCCAAGCAAAAGTCCCAACATTGCTGGACTTTGTTGCATACTTCGGAGCCATACATATGTCCTCCCATTGTTCTCCTGCATATTGCTTTTCCAGTTTCTCTTCCCAGTCTTTTGTAACATCCTCTGATTTATTCCTATAGTTGTTGTGCAGTATATAAATACTCTACTAATTATTCCTTTTTTAATATCAACTTCTGTTGTACATTCAACTAAAAACTCTACCAGAGCTGGTATATTCACTTAAGATTCCCGTCCCTTTCTCTTTGCTTATACACTATCAGTCACTGGTAGGGAAGGCAGTCTCTAGCCTGCAGTCTAAAAGTCTTCTTGGCCTCATTAAACTGTATCATCTTTCCTCTCTGTTTATTTGTTCGCAAAGCCTTGGTTCCTTTGCCAGTTTTCTCCAGTAAATTCCAGCCCCCTATTGCGTATTTCTATACCCCTACTTGTAGTCACCCCGTAGACAAACTGTCCTTTCTGCATTCCTGTTTTGACTTAGTTCCTAGAATACTTTCAAGTACTTTATTGATATAATATTCTGTATGGTTATTATTCTCCTTAAGGATCTGAGTCAAAAATCCCACTCTCACTTTATTTCTTGAATCCCCCCACTTCATCATCATCCCTTTCCATTTTGAATTATAACCCTCTGCTTGTGTTATGTGTCTGAGACTTAACTGTGTAGCTTTTTATCCTTTCAAATAAGTTAATCCTAAATCACCCTTTTCCACTGGAAGGATTACCCCATCCTGCTTAACTCCAGCCCTCCTCCCTACCCAGACAAGTTACTTCATCTGTTGATTAGTTATTGTTCGCAACTACTCCTCTGGTCAATAAAAAATACGCCTGACCCATGTATAAAACGAAAGGGACTAAAACCATTTTTGTTGCTTGTATTTCACTATTGATATCCATTTTTGGGATGGGAGGGTTAAGGTGTTTGCCTTACAAACACAAGGTGCAGGGTTTTAGTCTCATAAGGGATAATTGGCTAGGCTTAAAATGACTTGCAAGGGCAGTTAGCTTAGTACTAACCTATGAACCTATTAACAAAAGCTTGCAGTTTCTCACTTTTTGTATTATCTTTTGTTTAGTGTCTTCCCACATATCCTTAACAACCACAACAGAAGGCTTTTTAATCCATACTGCCAAATATTTCTTCTTATCTTATCCCCATAAATATGGGCATTGCTGAACTATTTCAATGGGTACACAATTTATGGCTATAGCTTTTCTTTTATCTTCATAAATTCCATGTCTCAGAAAGACTGGAAACTGTTTCAGAATGTTCCATAATACTGAAATTGCTCTCTTCCATATTTATCAGGCACAAAGCAATATCATCTGCAGATAAAGCCAACTTTTCTTGATTACTGTACCAATTATATCCTTGCATTTATGTGCCCCTTATTATCTTTGCCTATGGCTCTATATGTAAAGCAGATAAAGGAGAAAGAGGACACCCTTGCCTAGCTCCACTGCTCAAATGCAACTTCATTTAATCCTTGCTTCTCACCCTTCATATATCCTCCTAATTAATTCTACTGTTGTAACAGGGAATGCAGATTCTTCCACTGCCCTCTTCTTAAAGTCCCAGCTTACTCTGTAGAATGTTTTTTTCCTCATCAAGACCCACCACCAGCAATTTGCTTACATTCTGCTTCCTTCTGGATCATCATTGTTCTATGAATGCTGTCAGATATTTGCAGTTTCTCCAAAAAAACACATTGATCCATATATGTCAGTGTTGGCAACAGTGTTGTCATTCTTTTAGCTACTATAGATATAAAATCTTAATAATCATTTTTTTAAATTCAACTGGGTCTATATGAAGCTGGGTCTTTCCTGGATTTGGGTGATGTAGCCACTACAGGTTTCTTCCAAGATGTTGGTGATTCTGTTCCTTTTAAAATATTGTTAAATAAAATATTCCAGATCTTTATCATGTTCTTCCCTGCTAACTTAAAAATTTCCACAAGAATCTAATCTGTTCTTGGAGACTTTCCTTAGGATTGATTATACATCACAGTTTTTATTTCATCTCCTCCTGCATTAACTGTTAGTTGTTGAGCTGCATCTATTTCTAACCTTGGCATAATTAAGTCTTCCATAAATATTTCCATTTGTATTTTTCTTGCTTTCCACATTTCTCTGCTTTATTCAAATGTTCATAAAATTTCTGAAATATTTGTAATACCTGTATGGGATCTCTGGTTATTTTTCTTATTGTATGTCCTTTAAGTTTGGCAACAACCCTTTCTACTCTCTGTTGTATACGTCATTGTGTTAAACATTTTTGTGCTCTGGAAATATCACAAAAAAGTTGCTTAACTACAATCTTTCTAAACTCATACATATTATCCAGATACTCCCTTATTTTCTCTTTAGCATTCTGCATTTTTTAAACTCCATTTTTTCCCACTCACTAGCTATAACTTCTGAAGATATTTTTATCTTCCCTAACACGGACCAGGTAATTTCCACTACCCATTTCTTGAATTCTTCTCTTTTTAACAGGTAAGTGGGAAAGCAACAGTGTCTCGTTTTTATTTCCTTATCCTGCATTTTTATCTTAGTTTTTATCTGATCTGAAATAGATGTTTGTTGAACCTTTCAATTAAATGCAAATGTTCCGGTGAAATATAATTTATGTTTAGTCTAGCCCAGTTATTGCACCTTGGAAATAATATGTAAATTCTGTCCTAGTTGCTACTTCTGATGTCACATCTTCCATACCAAATATGTTCATAATTTTTTTTCAGAAATCTCCCCTCATTTCTTAATTTCCCTTCTAGGTCCCCTGCTGTATCCTGCTGAAAGCTGATAATTTCTCCCAAAAGTTTCTTAAGCTCCATAATAGCAGTTTTGGTGGAATATATACATACCAGCTTAATCCTCCTTGCTTGACAGTAGCCCCACATTACTACAAATCTACCATTATTCTTTTTTTCCCCTCTTCTACCACTATTGGAGCCTGCCTAGCAATTATTAAAATTTTGCCCCTTTTCCTTTGTCTCTGTAGTTCAGCTGAATATCCATCCTGAAATCCTTTTTTTTGTTAAATTCACATGTTTGTTTCTTTCCAAATGTGTCTCCTGCAGTACTGTAATTTGCACTCTGCATTTCTTAATATAATTTAATACTGTTTCCTTTTTTCTCTATAACTGTAAGGCCATTTACATTCCAAGATAGTACGGATATCATTGCCATTATAATAAAAATCTATTTTTCCCATCTGTTATACATGACAGTTTTTTTTTTGATTGTGCATGTCTAACTTTCATGTTACATACACATACTAATGTTTGGCAGCCTGATCTTTTATACAGTTGTTTCTTCTCATCTCCATTTGAATCTGTGTCACATTTTTCAGTACTTTTTAATGAAAACTCTCACATAAAAATAAGTACATTTTCAGAATATCACCATTCCCTTTTAACTTAGATCAAACACACAAAACTATGTCCATCTTCAAAAAGTGAAATTAACCCTCTAGATATGAACAGTTGCCCCAAATTGACAGCTGCAGCTAAAGGCATTACCTAACCTTAAATTACAGTTACCCATACTAAAATGCATGCTACAGCCTTGTTCCCACTTACAATGATTGCTCTCTGTTCTTTTCTAATATCTGTTCCCCTCCCATATGCGAAAAGAAGCTTGTATGCTTTCGTAAAACATTAACTTTTAGCCCTGAGCAAAACTGCAGCAGCTGTTTTTAAATAAAACGGAATTGTTGACTGTTCTATTAAATGCATTATAGTATAGTATTAGCAAATCATGTACAGAACTGTCAAGATTAGTTGCTTGCACGTGCAGATAGCTTGTCTCCATGTAAAAGTAGTCAGCAGTGAATCTTTGTAAATTTCACTCAGAATAGAATGTACAACTGCCTTCACCTGCAGGCTTATTGACTCACATTGAGCATGTGAGTCAATTTAAATTTCTAGTCTCCCACCAGGACACAAGTGCTTTCAGCAATTACATTCTGCTAGCCGAGCACACTCAAGCAAATCTGCAGTCTGCGGCTACCACTCCATCTATACAGTGTAGGAAGGAATCAGTATTGCAAATTAAACAAGGATATACATTTTGAGCCTCAAGAACAGGAGCACACTCGAGCAAATCTGCAGTCTGCGGGTACCACTCCATCTATACAGTGTAGGAAGGAATCAGTATTGCAAACTAAACAAGGATATACATTTTGAGCCTCAAGAGCAGGAGCACACTCAAGCAAATCTGCAGTCTGCGGCTACCACTCCATCTATACAGACTCAAGCAAATCTGCAGTCTGCGGCTACCACTCCATCTATACAGTGTAGGAAGGAATCAGTATTGCAAACTAAACAAGGATATACATTTTGAGCCTCAAGAGCAGGGTCAGTCCACCCAGGCATTCTACTTGTATGTTTTATGAGAGTGAAGCTATTACATTAGCAGTATTTCTTAGTAGTTCTCAGCTTGCTAATAAAACTGACTGTTGTAGCCTTGTGCCCCGATAGTACAGTAATCCTAACTGTCCAATAGACAGTATATATTTAATTCACATCCCTGTGACTAAATTAAATTAACCATCAAGCAGCCCTCTCAGTTCTTTCTGCCTTAGTTTGTATCACTTGGAGGATCACCTGCTTATTTGCATCTCTATCATTGCTAATGTATCTCCCTACTCTAATCTGTGCACAAACTGGTTACTAATCAGCAAGTCAATGTAAATACACACTCCCAACCTTAATAAACTTTGCTGTCTCTTCTCTCCTTCACTTTACAGGTAGTTTGAATTATTACTTACCCTCTCTGAGGCCTTCACTTATTTCCACTGATTGCCTCTCTGGTTTCTTTGCATTCCACCTGGTTTACACCCCTTGTGCTATCTCCCTCCCCCAATACAAAGTCTATATTAGAATCCTGCTGAGCATGGAGCCATCTTTAAATTTCTAGTCTCCCACCAGGACACAATTGCTTTCAGCAATTACATTCTGCTAGCCGGTAAGCCATTAGACCTCAGGAATTTGTTTTAAAAGTGTTCAGATTTGTAAAGTAATACTTACTTTTTTCTCTTGCCTTGGTTGGCTCTGGCTCTGCCCCGCTCCGTTCGCCCTTGCTAACGCTCGGGCTCTCTCCGCTCCCCTGCCCCCTATTCCCTCCCGCCCCCACTACCTCTACATTTATTGTAATCATAGCCACACCCACAGCTCACCCTCACATCACCTCCACCAGTCACCGCTCCTAAAGTCATATCACATTAAACCACACCAACTTGCTCCACACAAAATACTCCCAATCACTCTCATTCCCACTAGGCATTTTTTGCATCACCCACACTACTTCCCCATCCACATATAGTGCAACCCTATAATTCCTACTCAGACCCCCCCCCACCTAGAAACAACATAAACTTTATAACTATGACTATCACACAACTAAATCTAGTCTGTCTTCTCATAATTCTTTACAACACTACAAGTTATCACTCTAGCAATATCCCTAAACTTAGTAGCACAACACTGCATTATGCACTCTCATACACAGACACCACACATTATAATAATATCTGCCCACACTTATTCAAGAACTACATAACGGACCAATTCAGAACTAAACACATATGCTCTCATTCCTACTCCAAAAAACACAATACTTTCTCACACTCCTCACCAAACTCCAACATCTGTATAACCATTTTAACTCCAGGCTCACCATAAGTGGGGATATCCACCCCAACCCAGGCCCAAATCCATCCTGTCCAACACAAACTGCTCAAACACAAATGTCAGAACATAACACCCCTACTTTCTTCATCCCTGGGCAAATCAACAACAGCAGCAAAACCAACCATCTTTTAATGCTAAATATTAATATTAGAAGTATCAAAAATAAAATACCTGAACTCCAGGCCACAATAGCACACTACTCCCCAGACATAGTTGCTTTAACAGAAACCTGGCTAAATAAAAACATAGCTAACTCAGAAGTTCTCCCTACCGGCTACAATATCATTAGACAAGACAGACCACTTCGTAAAGGGGTGGATCTGCCTTACTCTACAAGTCCAACTTAACTGTCCAATTACCAAACTCCTACCCTCCCCAATAATTGGGACATACTTATCTCACAACTTCAACTTCACCCTAAAAGGTCATCACCACAATTGTGATCTATATTCCACCTGGTAATACACCTGCTAGCCTTGAAGACTTCTTATCCTGGTGTTCTTCCACATACTCACAAGAAACCCTTATTCTGGGGGACTTCAACCTAGATTGGTTCACCTGTATATCAGAACCACCAAGTAATCTAATAAATCTCCATGGCTACCAGCAGCTAGTCCAAATTCCAACTAGGTGTGATAAAAAATCTAAAAGGGAATCCATCCTTGACTGGATCCTAACTAGCAACCCCACATTGTACCCTCACACAGGCAGTCTCCCAGACACCTTAAGAGACCACAACATAATATACTTTATACGTAGTAGAACAAGCATATGCAAAACCACTAACTATATATCCACTAGTAACACCAAAAAATTCCCTCCTGAGGTCCTCAACACTTTACTGTGTAACTGTGACTGGACCCCCCTAAAAACCCTCCCACTTGTCCAGGCTGTAGCATATTTCAACAAAACATTTCTACAACACCTAGACACTGTCGCTCCATTGCGCAAAATCAAGGTTAGAACCTCTACAAACCCCTGGCTCAGTAAAGAAACCAAACAAATCCTCAAGTCCAGAGACACTGCCTGGCGTTACTATCAAAAAAACAAAGAAACACAAAGCCTAACTAAGTTCCAAGAACTGCGCAACTGCAAAAATGCATTAGGCTGGACAAAAAATCCTACTACACAACATTACAAACTAAATACCAACACAATCCGCAAAAATTTTGGCAAAATGTAAACCAGCTACTAAAATCCACCCAAAAGGTTACCCCCAAACCAACCACCCCTGACACTAAAGTTCCCATCGAAACACAATTCAACTCCCACTTTGAGAACTCAATTCTATCCTTAGTATCACAGGACAGTTCCTTCCTCACTATCCCCCCCCCCAACACAAATAACACTAATACTAGCTTTACCCGCAAAACAGTTTCCACCACTTCAATCAAAAGCATGCTCTCCAAACTAAAAACCTCATCAACAGCAGCCGACCTACTCCCCAGCTATTTCTTCAAACTTACAGCAGATGCTATTGCTATCCCAGTCTCCACTCTCATAAACAGATCAATTGTTGAAAACTATGTGCCCAAACTCTGGAAAATATCCTATGTTACACCCATACATAAAGGCGGGACCTCCACTGAACTTAATAACTACAGACCCATTGCTTTACTCTCACCCCTGGCCAAAATCCTAGAAAAATGCATCCATACCCAGATGCTAAACTATCTCCTAGACTGCAACATCCTGTCACCTACTCAGCATGGTTTCAGACCTGCCCATAGTACCACTACAGCTCTCCTCTGCTTCACAGACACAGTAAACCCTCTCAAAAATGAAGGCCTGCAAGTGTCAACTCTTTTTTTGGATATGTCCAAAGCATTTGACACAGTCTCACACCAAATCCTGCTAAACAAACTAAACCAATATCATCTATCTAATTCCACTCTTACCTGGTTCCAAAGCTACTTAACTGACAGGTACCAAGCTGTGAAATGGGAAAATTCTCTCTCCTCAGCTGCCCATAACTATAGGAGTCCCACAGGGTTCTATCTTAGGACCACTGCTATTCACAGTCTTCACAAATGACCTCCACACCTCCACACAGCATGCATCTATAATTCAGTATGCAGATGACACTACCTTAATCTGTGCTGCACAAAACATTCCCACCCTCCTGCAAACAACTCAACTAGCATTCTCTGACGTTGAAAACTACCTTACCAAAGCCCAACTTATCCTCAATCCAAAGAAAACTCAGCTTATGATTATAACCGGTTCTAACAAAAACACTAACAGTCAATTCACTATCTACTCCACAAATGCTACTCAAATTGCTCCAGTGCCACAGGCTAAGCTATTGGGAATAACCATAGACTCCCACCTAAAATTTGATAGTCATCTGAACTTAACTATTAAAAGAGTACATGCCAAACTGGGGTCACTCTACCGTATCAAACCATTTCTTACCAACAACACAAGATCAGCCATTGCTCGCTCCCAACTTCTATCCACCCTAATCTATGCATCTCCCATTCTGACTAATCTCAACAAAACTGAACTAAGCAAAATGGAAGCTTTCTATAACAGATTTTCCCGTTTTGCTGCAAATTGCTGATATAGAACTCATCATTGTACTGCTTTGAGACAGCTCCACTGGCTTGAACTGCCCAACCTCCTAACCTACAATCAGCTCTGCCTCTGTCATTCTATCTATTACCTCCCCAATAAGTGTCCTGCCCTCAAAAACCTAGTACAACATCACTCAGCCAAAAGGCCTCTTAGATCATCAAGCAAACTACTACTAGAAGTCACCAACAGCTACAATAGCTTTGGAGATGCACTATATAGTAGTTTGGTGGCTAAAAAATGGAACTCTGTCCCTACTAGCATTCAAAACATATCATCCAAAGCCTCCTTTAAAGACCTCATCAGGCAACATCTCAAAAAAAGTTGGCAGTGCCATGATTGCTCCCCAGGCTAGTGAAAGCGGATAACATATGCATACTAAATCTAGAGCAATTTATAATAGTTTTTCAATCTTACTCACAAACACTGGCTAATCTACAATGTATGTACTGTACCTGTGTACTATGTATGTATTCTACCTACATTCCAAAGTTCAGCTGTACACCACAAATCTGTTACTTACCTTTATTTTTAAAATTAATATCTTTTTTGATTGTTCTCTCCACTGTAACTGTTTGTGCTGCATGCCACTGTAAAAACATGTCTCTTGTAATTTGTGTGTATACTGATTATGTCTAAATAACTAAATGTGTCTGTAATTTTTCTTTGTGGAGCTTTTCTCCCCAGGCCTCTGCTGAAAAAGGGCCTTTTCGGCTCAGTCAGACACCCCCGGTTAACAAATGTAAAATAAAATAAAATAAATAAATAAAATAAAATGTGCTAATGAAAAAACAAGCTAATGTCTTTGCAGATGTTGTCATTTTTCGTGGCTTTCATTATTTTGTCTTATTTTTTCAAGCCTACATGCTTATAAAACACTTGCTTACATTTTAAGCTAAGGGCATTCGTCTAGACATTCACACTTGTAAAAATAAGAGAAAATGTCATAATTCTACATATAATGTAATCACTGCACTTTTGCAACCCCCCCCCACTCCAGCACTCCAAGATTACAGCATTTTAACTTTTAACTTGCTTTTGTCCAGCCTTTCTTCTCTTGTTATGCTGTACAACCTATATTTCTTCCAACTAAAAAAGTACTTGTTTACATTAATGTCTTTAACACATACAACAGTCACTTAGAAGACTCCCCCACACATTTAAAATAGCGCTGATACGTCACGCTATACAAAACTGCTTTACTAATCTGATGTTGCCCCTTTCATTCCTTCTCACGCTTGGGTTGTGGATCCAACTTGGCTGCATTTTTACAGACTTGATCCAAGTCTCGAGCTCCTCCCACTTCCCATAATACACTGTCCTCAGTCTAACTCTCTCAGATTTCATTTGCCACCAGTGGTGTCACATGTGGTTATTGAGTCTCAAGCCATTTGTCAAGCTTTCTCCAGTAGGATTGTTTCTTCTTGTTTTCCAGATAAGTGCTTTTTGTATTTCTCCTCCTCTTCCATAGTTGTGTAAGTTTAGAATCTCTCCTTTTCTTTCTAGTTCGGCAGCTGGGCCTTCCCCAGGCTTTCTTCTTCTCTCTACAAGCTGCTGGTATTAGTATTTCCCCTTCCCGGCTGTTGTTGTTTATTACTGTTATTGTTATAAAAAATATATATATAGATATTTTTTGCTTGTTTGGCTAACTGTATATAATCTTGCTTTACTGTGATACAGTATTTTGTTGCTGTGGTCATTACATGTGGTGTCATAGTTGTTTCTCCTGTGCTTGTGGTAGTTTTGTCAGACAACTCAACCGGTTTTAAACGGTGCTCCGAATGCAGCCGTAAGTTCTTGCATTCAGATGAACATACTTTGTGTATATTGTCTTGGCCGTGAACATTTTGGTCGGCTTGCTCTATCTGTGAGAGATTCAATCGTAGGCCTATCGCCGACCACAAAAATAAATTGATTCTTAAGGGCCTCTTGCCTGCTTCAGGTTCTTCTCCAGGGGCTCAAACCCCCATCAAGAGTTTGGCAGGGTCTTCTGACCCCAAGAAGCGCCCTCATAAGTACTCAAGGGCATCTTAGGATCCACTTTCCAAAGTTCCGAGACCTTCGGATCCGACAGGCTCGGATTCTAGGCTCACAGCTGCTCTGGTGGACCCAAAGTACTCTTCGGATCCGACCGGTACTTATCTAATCTCCAGTTCTCCTGAAGCTGCTCCTTCATCCTTGGATCCTAAGACTATGGATCTGGCAGCTAGGGGTCCCACTCTGGTGCTGGGCATTGAGTCATCTCCTTCCATCTGGCTGCAGCAGATGCCCGTTAAGTACTTCAGGCCCCTATCAGTGGTGTCTTCCAAGTGTTCCAGGAGCGTTTTGGAGACCGACGTGAACAGGTTGATCAGAAAGATTCTCAAGACTCAAATCCAGTTGGGGATCTTCTCTGCGCTGTCTCGTCTGGGTTCTGCGACTGTTTCCCTCCAAGTTCAGTTTCCTTCTCTGATCCATTCCTCAGCATCGGAGTCAGCCAGTCTAGACTAGCCTCCAAACTCTTTCCCCCAGAGAGAGTCCCCTCCTCTTCCGAGACCTCCCCTAAACATCCCACAGAGGAGATTCCTCTTAGGAGGATATGCAGAAGGCTGCACATCGACTCCCCCTTGGAGTCCGTCCTTAGTGACGGACTCCCCCATGGAGTCCGTCACTGAGGACACAGATCTCAATGAAGAGGAAGGATCCCCTGATCACCACTGGAGGACATGTTCTTTGGAGACATTTTAGAGATCCTGAGGCAGAGAGGTAGTTGGTCAGCCCAACCTCCCTTCTTGGAGGAGTCTGTGTTTTTAGAGCCTTTTGGGACAGGCCCATCTACATCCTGGGTGGTCCCCCTGGCCAATGAGCATGTGGATTTGGTGTCTTGCTGGGCCTGGAAGGAGGTGGACTCTATCGAACTGATATTTTTTATCTCCCCCTAAGGATAGACCATATTAGACCAAGGTTTATTCCAGTTGATGACATGGTGGGTGATAGCAGCTACCAAGAAGAAGCTAACCGAACAGAGCTCCACTGTCCATCCACCGAACAGGGAGTCCAGAGTGATGGACAGGTTTGGTAAGTGTGTTTATGCCTTGGCCACCTTTTCACTGAGAGTGTTGAACTACATGGCACACTTTACTTGATTACAGAAGGAACTGGTAAAGAAACTCTCAGCCTCTCTGGCAGAGATCATGTTGGCGTAGGACTTCAAGAAAGTATACCCCTGACTAATGACCATTTCATCCTTGTCCAGTTCTTCTATGGGGATTATCTCCCACTCCATGGAGGGTGCCTCAAGGGCAGCCGGCTCAGGCATTTCTATCTAGAGAAATGCCTGGATGAGGCTTTGTGATTTTGTGGAACCTTTTAGGTGTCCTTGGTCAATGCCCTGTTTGATGGATCCTTCCTTTTCAGTCCATTGGTCAAAGAGACCCTAACCTGCAAGTGAGTAAGAGGGGAAGACCTTATCTGCCATTGGAGTCAAGTTTTCAACTCCTCAGCAGACGTTTTCTAGGAACCAGCGCAATGGAAAGAAAACCTGATTCCGAAAATCTCAGTGGTCTCCCAGGCTCAATGCCAGGATCCTTCCTCCAGAGGCAGATGAGGAAGTTTCAGTGGAAAATGCCACGCCAGGGGCAGAGGGGGTCCGCAGAATCAGGGTTTCAGGGAGCCTTTCTTTACTAGATCCTATCTGCACCCTACCACCTGGACCAATACAACACAAAACAAATGGGTGCTAAAGATTATATCAAGAGGTTGTTATATTCCCTTTCTTCTTCCTCCACGAGAGGGATCATAGAGACTCCTTAATGTTCCACCCAGTCAGGGGGAGTATGCAGTAGAAAAAATTCTAAATCTGCTGCAAAAAAAGAGTCATCAAAGAGGTCCTGACTGAACAAAAAGGATTAAGAATTTACTCTCACCTCTTTTTAGTGCCAAAGAAAACCAGGGACCTGCGATCCATTTTGGATCTCAGAAAACTGAATTTGCTCATAAAGAAGGCAAATTTCCAAATGGTGAAGGTCCAGTCCATTCTACTGCTGCTACGGAAGGACGATTGGATGTGCTCAATGGACTTAAAGGACACGTACTGTCACATCAGAATAGTCATTTGCACTTCCGGCTAGGAGCTAGTCATTTTCAATTCAGAGCTCTGCCCTTTGGATTCACCACAGTCCCTAGAGTGTGTACCAAATGCATCGCAGTAGTTGCAGCTCACCTGAGACTGCAAGGATTCCGGGTGTTTCCATATCTGAACTTCTGGCTCTTCACTGCCCCAACCAGGCATCAAGTACTCCAGGCCAGGGATTACTTCTTCACTCTTGCCAAATTATCTGGGCATCACCATAAACCTGACAAAGTCGAACCCATCCCCGGTTCAGAGTTTAGAATTCATTGGAGCTGCCTTGGACACAGTGAACAAGATTGCGGCTCTACCCACTCATCGTGTTCAGACTTTGAGAGATCATAGGTTCATAGGTTCATACTAGGCTATCTGCCCAAGGGCATTTATAAGCCTAGCCCATAGTTATGTGGCTTTCGCCACCCCTTTAGTTTGAATAAAACTATGCCTATTATTTTGCTGTGCCTCTGTCAAGCAGTGACACTGAAGTAATCCCTGGGGTATATCTGCGATCTCCCATCCATTGGTCAAGATTCCTCTTGAACAAGGCCAGCGAGGTGCTCTGCCTCACATGTACCGGGATTTTGTTCCACAGCATAGGGAGTCTCTGGGTGATGAATCTGTCCCTCCAGCATGTTCTATTAATAACCGTGTCAAGATTTAAGTCTCCCGCCCTTGTGGTTCTGAGGGATCTAGATTTTTTGAGGTGAAGCATATTCATCAAATCTGGGTTTGACATGGCCTTATATGTCAGGCACAGGTCACCTCTGAGCAAGCGGTATGAGACTGAATAGAGCTGGAGTTCTTTCAGTCGGGCAGCATAAGACATATTTTTGAGACCCTTTATCCTTTTGGTGAGGAACTTTTGGGGCCTTTCCAGCTGCAGCAGGTGTCAGGTCAGATACATTCCGAACGGGGCATTGTACTCAATCATAGGTCTAATGAGTGATGAGTACAGGGGACGATGACCTCCCTTGATCTAGATGTGAATCCCTTCATGATCAGGTGGGCAATATAGAAGGTTTTCCTAACTACTTTAGCAACATGAGTGTCAAACGAAAGGCTACTGTCAACCTGGGTCCCCAGATCCCTGATGACTTCTTCTGTGCTCAGTGGATTGCCACCTATATGGTAGCTAGGGGTAACCTTGTTTTTCCCGAAGGGTATGACTATGCATTTCTTGGCGTTTAACTTTAGGCCATGGCTCTGGCACCAGTTATCCGTTTCTGTGAGGCCCTTCTGAAGGATATCTGTGTCAGATGTGTTTTCGACTATGGCGCCCAGTTTGCAGTCATCTGCAAACTTTGTCAGCCATAACCCTCCTGTGTTTGCTTGTACTTCAGAAAAGTAGATGCCGAACAAGAGTGGACCCAGGACTGAGCCCTGTGGGACACCACTTGTGACAGGCTTTGAGTCTGATATGGCTCCAGCAACTTTGACCCTGTGGGTTCTGTCACTTAGCCAGTTTGCAACCCATCTTGTGATGTATGGGTTTACATTCAAGCTGATGAGTTTTTCGATGATACCTGAGTGGGGTATTGTGTCGAAGGCCTTTGCCAGGTCGAGGTAGGCTATATGGACTGCCTTATTCTCATCAATGGCCTTGGTGACTGTCTCGAAAAAGTCAACCAAGTTTAAGAGGCATGATCTGCCTTTGACAAAGCCAAACTGGGTTGGATCCAAAGTCTGCAAGTTCCCTATGTCTTTATTTATGAGTTCCATTATGATCCTCTCCATGGCTTTGCAGATAAGGCTTGTCAAGCTAATGGGGCGGTAATTTCCAGGGTCGGTGGAGGCACCGCCCTTGTGAAGTGGGACCACAGTCGCCGTGCGCCACTCCTTGGGTACGTATCCTGAGGTGAGGCTAAGAAAACAGCTGTCCTAACTGTGGGTTTAATTCCTCGTTGAGTTCGTGGAGCACACAGCCGGGGACACCATCCGGTCCCATGGATGCTGTGTTTTTTGCCTTTGAGAGAGCAGTTCTCACCTGGGCGTTGGAGATGTTTGGGGGGCTACAATCCTCTGGTATAGATATCTCTCCTTTTGGGAGAAGTTTGCACTGAACCTGTCAGCCAGTATGTTGGCAATGTGTGTAGGTTCAGTAATCTTCACATCATTTTGAACTAATTCTGAGCATATCTGGGAGTTTCCTCCTAGGTTTCTAACATAGCTAAAGAAGGCCTTATGATTGTCTTTTGAGTCCTTGGCGATTTTTCTCTCAAAATTTGCCTTGGATGATTTTATGAGAGCTCTTAGTTTTTTACTGATAATGATCAAAGGTGTCTTACCTTTCAAGGATTTTGCTCTTTCTTGTAGTAGCTTCCTCCTTTTGTTGTAGAGCTTGTTTATGGCTGGGGTCCACCAGACTGGACGCTTGCCTTTGGTACAAAGAGTCTTAGTTTTGTTTGGGATTGCCTGATCCATGCAGTCCTGTAGGTGCTGGTAGAAGGCATTTGTAAGTGATTCAGCAGTTTGAGTAATGCTTACCACTGGCTCAGGGGCCTTAAAGGAGACCACACTAGTTTTTAGAAGTGTGAAGTCGGCTTTTGAGAAGTTTTTCACTGTGGTCTTTTTTATTTCAGGTGGGGGCGGGATGAGGACCTCCAGCGAGATTAGTTTATGATCTGATCTCACCAGTGAGGGGTATACTTTCGGTGTTGAACATTTTGATCCCATGTTCGTGATGATGAGATCAAGTATGTTTTCTCCTCTTGTGGGGATGGTGACTAGTTGTTCCATGGCATTTGAGTTTATGAACTCCAGGAATCTTTGGGTTAGAGTATTTGGGCTTGAGTAGTGTTCCCAGTCTATATTAGGGTAGTTGAAGTCACCTAGTATGATGGTGTTTGGAGATACATTTATCCCCTCCAATGTTTTCAGGAAGGCCATGTGAGGTTCCTGAGTTTGAGAGGGTGGCCTGTAACATGCTACAAATTGCAGAGCAGTCTTGCCTATGGTTAATTGCACCTGGATGGTCTCCGATGCATCGTGCGTTGCCACCAACCTTGAGGTGTGGGTGTCCTTTATGAATATGGACACCCCTCCTTTCTTGGTGTTGTCCGGATTTTGGGGCCGGAACGCATGATATGAGGTGAAACCTGATAGTGCTGGGGTGCTCTCAGGAGCCTTGAACCAGGTTTCTGTCACAGCACAGACATCGATGTTCTCCATATTGAGAAGGGCCTCGAGTGCGTGCATCTTGAGATTGAGACTTCTGGCATTGAGCAGCATTACCCTTAGTTTTTTCCTTTTTGTGTTCTAGGGTGGTAGGTTTAGAATTTGAGCCTTGCCTAAAAATGCACTATGGGGCGGCAAGAGCCTTTGCCAATATCCGAAGCCCAGGGTGACAGGTGCAAGCCGTCCCTTGCGAAGCAGCGTGGCTTGTCCAGCATGTCATCCCAGGCAGACAGACATTGGATCCCCTTTGAATGACACCAGAATTTAAGCCAATTATTAAAGCTGATCATCTTATCACTGTATTGTGGCATCATTCTAGGTGAAGGTAGGATACTACTCAAGGTCAGGGTCATACCTGCCTGGGCTACATAATCAGAGAGCTCCTCAATGTCCCTTTTCATGTAGTCCAAGGAGGCACGTCTCAGGTCGTTGACACCAGCGTGGACAATGACTGAGTCGTATTTGTACCTGCTGTTGAGAGACCTGAGTGCTTGCATTATGTGGCGGATTCTAGCACCCGACAGGCAGCTTACTGTGACCTTCTCCTTACTCAGTCTGGTGAGCGGGACGTCAGTGTGTCTGACTATGGAGTCACCAATGACGAGTGTGTCTGGCATTGTGTTTGGCCTTAAGGACTGTGACTGTTTGACACTCTGACTGTGTGGTCTATGTGTTGCATGTGTTGGGTCCTGAGGTGGTAGTTGTTTGGGTGTCTGCTTTGGTGGCCTCTGCTGTTTTGGTAGATTTTTGATCAGAGCCTCCGTGTATGTCTTTGTGTGATTATGTGTATGATTTGAAGTTGTGATGGTACTATGTGTGACTGGGTATGTATTGTGTGTTCGAGTTGTCTTAAACTGGTCTACTCCATTGGCAAGGCTGATACTTCAGGCTGCAGGATCTGTGGCTCCTGCGATCCCCTTAGTCCCTCTAGCAAAGTATTTTATGTGAGTTCTTCAATGAACCCTGGCTGCTCGATGGTCTGTTCTGTACCAGCCTTTATCTGTTTCTATCAAAGGCATCTTCAATGGTGGTTGCTTTCAGACAGCCTGACGATAGACAGGTCCTTCCCCCTCAGCCATGGTGACCATGGATGATTACCTGTTGGGGTGGGAGTGGGGGCATTTCAAGGGAAAGATGGTCCAAGGCACGTGGTCCCACGTGGAGACCAGGTTGCTTGTCAGTGTTCTGGAGATGAGAGCAGTCCTCCTTACGTTGCAAGCCTTTCAGGACATTTTCCCTCTAGGAACTACTGCAGTTCACACAGACAACATGTCATTAGTGTGGTACATCATCAAACAAGGAGGAACCTGTTCTTACCCATTGTGCAGAGAGGCCATGACGGTTTGGGAATGGGCGATGTCTTCAGACTGTTTTCTACTTGCAACTTGCATACATTGGTATGTATGTACATTGCAATGCATTCTACATTGGTATGACTACAAGACCCTATGCACTAGAATAAAAGAACATTACTGTAATATTAGAAAACTAGACAAGACAAATGCTTTTTATAAGCATACTACCATCTGTCCTACATATAATAAATGATTGTTTTCTGTGCTGGAGCAAGAAAGTCACGACTTCAGGGGTGGCAATTTCAAAACAAATCTTAAACAAAAGGAGGCTTTATGGCAGACTAGACCTATTTCAGACTAAAAACCTGGTATAAATGATGCTGTCAACATTAAATGTTTTTTGAAAGACCGTAGAGTTTATATAAGGAAATAACTTCCTGAGCGCAGAAATTTGATTGATTAATTGTGTAATTGTTTAAGTGGAAAAATGAGTTTATTGATGGAGAAGTATTTTAAAACTGTTTTTAAAAGTGATGTTGAGTATGTACATTTTATTCTGAAGACGTTTAGTTACGAATGCATGGATTAAATGTTTATTACGCTAACATCGCATGCTCTGTTTTTTCTGCATCTTCCAATCAGTAGCAGACTTGATCTTCAGCCACTGGGGCCAACCATGCTGTGACCTGTTTGCATCCTCCAGAACAAGTGCAGGAACTACTTTGCTTTGATCCCCCCTCCGGGGGAGTCCCCGAGGGACACTGTGATTCACAATTGGCCTCCCCGGTCTCCTCTACACTTATCCCCCACTACCTTTGATCACAAAGTTTCTTCAGAAAGCAAAGCATGTGAAGTCCTCAGTAATCCTCATTACCCCCTTTTGGTTCCCATCCTCTGGTCTCACCTAAAATATCCTCCATGGAAACTGAAACCCAAACAAGACCTCCTTTTTCACTCGATGGAGAGTTTTCACCCCAGTCTGATATCCCTCAAATTGACTGCTTGGCTTCTCCACTTCCAGTGATTTTTCAAAGGTCCAGCCTTGCTTCCCCTGTCCGAGACATTATTCTAGCATCCCAAAAACTGACTACTAAAAAAGTTTATGGGAGTAAATGGAAGAAATTTGTCTCCTGGGACTCAAAAGAGAACATTGATCCTTTTTCAGTTCTGATTTCAGCTATACTTCACTTCCTTGTGTCGCTTTTCAGAGAAGGTGCCAGCTTCTCTACCATCAAACTTCAGTTGGCAGCCATCTCTAACTTTCATTTGGTAATGTTTTCAGTTCCCCTACAACTTCAAACTTTACAAGGCCTTCTGGAAAGGAATCTTCCTTCTCAGGCCTCCAGTCAAAGATTCTTCCCCACATGAGATCTCACTGTGGTCTTACAAGGCTTAACTCAAAAACCCTTTGAACCAGCCAATGCTTATGACTTAAAGTTTCTTTCATGGAAGACAGTCTTTTTTATCACCATCACTTCAGCAAAGAGAACTTCTGAGATCCAGGCCCTGTCTTCTAAGCCTTCTTACATTATTTTCTACAAAACTAGGGTGTCCCTTCGTACTAATTCCTTTTTCATGCCCAAGGTAGCTACAGAATCCAACTTCAACCAGACCATACAACTAACAGTTTTCTTCCCAAATTTCTGTAATGAAGGAGAACGTTTGTTACATCTGCTTGATGTTCATAAGCAGTTAACATTTTTATTTTCATAGGACAAAACCTTTTCGAAAATCAGAACAGTTGTTTATGTCCTTCTCTCATAGCTGCCTAGGTCAGGCGGTTTCAAAAGTTACTCTTGCTAAATGGATAATAGACTGTATTACCTTGATTTATACCAGGAATATATTACATCCTCCTAAGGCCTGCTCAGCTAGGTCTGTGTCCACCTCATCTGCCTTTTCTTCCAGGGCATCTTTAGATGATATCTGGCCACTTGGTCACATTGCAAATTAGACATTGTTTCCAGGAGCAGAGCTTCCTTTGGTTTGGTAGTCCTCTGGCATATCCTTCGTTGAGACCTCCAAGGAGTTGTATAGCTGGGGACTCTAACCCATCTGTGAGGAGGAATGAAAGACACAAGATCAGATTTATAAGTTATGTATTTACCAAAACTTGGTGTCTGTGTTGTCTTCTTTCATTCCTCCTCACCTTCCCTCCCTGCCATCCTCCTATCCAGTGCTCTAGAAAACCTGGAGAGAATGTTTTAGGAACTAATGTTCCTGGTTTTGAGCCTCTAGTTCTTAATGTGTACTTCCTTCTTTTCTTTCTCTGCTCTACTTCCTTCTTTTCTTTCTCTGCTCTCTATCAGCTATTTGGGCAGCAAACTCGATCTGAGGGAGTTAGACTGAAGACATTGTGTTATGGGAAGTGGGAGGATCTCGAGACTTGGATCCTAGTTTGTAAAAATGTGGCCGAGTCAGATCCGTGGGTCGGATCTGTAACCCAACCATGAGGAGGAATGAAAGAAGACAACACAGATACTAAGTTATGGTAAATACATGTTTGTTTGTCTTTTCAGCTTTTCCCGGTTAGGGGTCGCCACACCAGAACTCTGGTCTGCTAATGATTGGCAGTAGATTTTTATGGTGCCGAGTTGCCAGCCCGATACCCAACCTTCAGTGAAGGCACGCCCATTCATCATGTCTTTTGGAGGCCACTCGACCGTGGGGTGGACATGCAGACTCCACACAGAAGGCATTCCAGCCGAGAATCGAACAGGAGAACCTCTTGCTGTGAGGCAACAATGTTACCGCTGTACCACCGCGGCTATTTATGGTAAATACATAACTTACATGACATGCAGTTTATATCATGAAATGTTTTATACAAATTGTAATATGTACAAAAATTGATCTGATATTGTTAATCCTCGTTCATTCTTTACATATGGGTATCGGTTCTGACCTCGGAACCGAGCCGGCCATTTTCCAAGCTCACGTCAGCTTCAAGCTCTCGAGCTAAACTCTTACGCACAATCCCCCTCTCCCTGTTACCTCAGATTTTGTTTGCTGCATTGCCATTCGGTCTTGTAAAGCTGCTTCTCTTGAGCTAAGTACAGGTATTTGTTGTTTAATAGTCTTTCATATTACTTTTCTGTCAGAAAAGTTTCTATTTCATTGTCTCTTACCCTATCGCATCTAGCATACATATTTTCTTCAGGTTTTTCTGCTCTTTTCTCTACCTTTTTACCACAAGGTATTATCTCATTACCATCGTTGGTAATCCTTCCCATTTTTTTCTCATACCTTCAGGTATTCTTTTGTACCATTGATGGCACCCTTTTCTGTTAATTAATTTGCTGTCATGGCAGATAAGAAAGGTAGTCCAGGGTTTAAGCGGTGTTCTAATTGTGGACCCAAACTACCTACTTCTAATGCACACTCTTTGTGCGTTTATTGTTTGGTGGCGTCCCATTTGTCTGTTGACCCGCCCTGTACTATATGTGAAAACTTTTCAAATAGAACTTTGTTGGAAAGGAAAAACAAGCTGTTGCTGAAGGGACTTCTTAAATCTCCCTTTTCAGAGGCTATTTCTGGGTTGGAGGCCTCAACCCCTCCTAGAGCCCATAAGAAAATCTTGGATGTTCCTACCAAGGCTAAATCTTTGCCTTCGTCCCTGGCTGGGGACTCCCGTCAACCAAAACCTAAAAAGGCTAATGTTTCGGCTCCAGAGCTCATTCAGTCAGCACCAGTGCTTTCGGTGCCTAGACCTTCAGCACTGAGGCCTTCAGCTCCATTAGTGATCTTGGCTCCATCTTCTCCTGCAGCATTCACTATATCTGCACCAAGGAGCTCCTCAGTTCAGACTGTTACCACTATATCGACACCGACCGTTCAGTCGGCGCAGACCTTGACCACGTCGGTTCCGACATCGTCCTTGGAACCGACGTCCTTATTGTTGACTCCAGTTTTGTCGGTTCCAGCTTCGGTACAGACAACTACTTCGGCACCGATCCCTGTGTCGGTGCAGACCATGACCTCGGCACCGATGACTTCTTCGGTGCAGATACCCGTAGTCCAGTCTCTCTCGGCACCGTTGTCCTCGGTGCGGACTGGTGAGATGGGCACAGAGTTTGCCTCTTCTGTGGACAGGCCTGCTTCTCCCACAGTCTCCGTGAGGGCCACTAGAAGCCTTTCCTAACACGATGTGTTGCGTCTTGTGGATCAGGTGCTCTCTGCTAGACATATCCCACCCCTCAGGAACTATCCTTCCTTGGGAGGTGATCACCCGTCTCCAAAGACCCCTTTTTATTCTCCTCCTTCATTGCCTTTGAAGTCCATGAATATAGCACAGTCTTCCCCTTCTGCGGTCCCCTTTATGGATCTCACTAAGGAACTGCAGTTGCCTTCGTGGCAGGAAAGTTTTGCTAGGACCCAGGATGTCAGTTGTGAGATGCATAGTTTGCTGCTCCACAGCCATCCAGGGACTCCGGGTTGGCAGGCTGAGCCACTTAGGGGAGGGGTGACCCCTATCCTAGACATTCACTCCTCTACAGATGGACCAGCCTTCCAACTGATGGAGAAGGCTTTTGCTGCTGCTGGCGATACTGGACTGTCTATCCCTCCGCCCTCCTCTGGTACACTGGTTTCACAAGTCACACCTAGCGGACACTGGGTGCAAGGGCCTTAGGACATATTCCTACAGGAATCCTCTTTTCCGCTGTCTTCTCCAGTTTCTCCTGCTGAGGATGTCCACCGGAAAAGTTCGTGTAAGAGGAAGCTCATGGACTCCACAGAGGAGTCCCTCACTGAAGACACAGATTTTGATGAGGGGGAAGGATCCCCTTGGTCACGCTCTGAGGTATCCTTTGGTGATATCCTCGAAATCCTGAAACAGAGAGGTGACTGGCAGTCCTCTAATCCGACCTCTGAGGAATCAGTGTTCCTGCAGGCTTTTCGCGCCCAGCCCCCTACCTCCTGGGTTACCCCACCTGCCGATGAACTTGTCCGGCTTATCGTGCAGTGTGCTTGGAAGGCTCCTGATACCGTCAAAGCTATCCCCCGGTGGCCAGATAAGATTTTGTCCCCTCCTGCTTCGGATCCCCATTGGTCAAAAGGTCTTCCTGTGGATGCTTTGGTGGTGGCGGCCGCAACAAAAAAGGATCTGGCAGAAGAAAAAAGCCAGACTGTCCATCCGCCTAACAAAGAGTCCCGGGCCCTGGACAGGATAGGGAAGCGCACTTTTGCATCAACGACCTTTACTATCAGGTTCCTAAATTATATGGCACACTTTACCAGGCTTCAAAGGGATCTGATTTCTGAGCTCTCTGAAAACCTTGGCTGGTGCCGTGTCTGATGAGGTCCGTGACAAAGTGGCCTCTCAGCTGGTCACTATTGAATCAATATCTAACTCCTCTATGCGACTGATATCTCATGCATCAGAAGGAGCAGCTAGAGCAGCGGGGTCAGCTGCGGTCTTGAGATGACACGCCTAGATGAGCTTGTGCAGTTTCGTGGAACCCTTTAAGGCTTCCTTTCTTAACGCTCACATTGAGGCCTCCTCGTTGTTTAGGCCCAAAGTTAAAAGCACATTGGCCAGATGTGAACAGGATGGTAAGACCCTTTCTGCCGTAGGTGTCCGTTATTCTTCCCCTCAACATGCTTTCTCCCGAAACCAAAAGAGTGGGAAGATATGGTTCAAGACATCTCAGGGTCCTTTCTGTGACGCACAGGCCAGTTCTCCCCAAGAGGCAGAGGGGGAAACTCACAGGGAAGATGCTCCTTTCGGGGCAGAGGGGGTCAGCATAACCAGGGTTCCAGAAATTCTTTCCCTGTTCAATCCTACCAGCGCTCCTGAAGAGCGGCCCAACTCCATTCCTCTGGAGGTGGTTGGGGGATGTTTCTCCTTGTATCCTTCTGCCTGGCTAACCATCACCACCAATTCTTGGGTACAAAGGATTATAACCAGGGGTTGTCATATCCCCTTCAATCTTTGTCCTGCCCCTTCAAAAAACATTCCCGACGTTCCACCCAGTCAAAGGGAAGACGCAGCACTAGAGAAAGAAAAGCTGCTAAGAAAGAGAGTCATCCAAATAGTCCCTCCAGACCGGATAGGATCCGGATTCTACTCAAGACTATTTTTGGTGCCAAAGAAAACCGGAGACTAGAGACCAATTTTGGATCTCAGTGTATTGAACAAGTTTGTGAGAGTAGAGAAATTCTGGATGGTCACAATACAGTCTATCCTCCAGCTTTTGGAAAAAGACGATTGGATGTGCTCGATAGATCTTCAAGATGCGTACTACCACATAAAAGTGGACAGGCCATCAAGAAGATTTCTGCGCTTCTGTGCGGGAGCCAGTCACTACCAGTTCAGAGTACTGCCCTTCGGACTCTCTACAGCCCCCAGAGTGTTCACAAACTGCATGGCAGTTGTCACAGCTCACCAGGTGTTTCCATACCTAGATTTCTGCCCCCACCAGACATCTACTGGAAGAAGCCCTGGCATACTCTCTCCTCGCTGCTCAAAGGCTAAGCATAACCATAAACTGGCAAAAATCCAATCTCACCCCTTCTCAGTCGACAGAATTCATAGGGGTCATCTTGGACACAAAGAACTGCAGAGCTGCTATTCCAGAGCACAGAATTTTAAGGATAAAGCAACAACTGATTCCAATCCTTTCAAGGGAGAAATCCACGGCTCACTCAGTTCTACAGCTGTTGGGTTCCATGGCAGCCTCCATCACCATTGTTCCCCTGGCCAGGTTTCACATGAGGCTTCTACAATGGCTACTGCTCACCCAATGGTATCTTTTTCAGCATCCTCTTTCAGCCATGATTCGAGTAACCCACAGGTGCAAACAGGATTTAAATTGGTGGATGACACACAATCTGTCACAATGGTCTTGCCCCTTCTCCCCCCAGCAACCCAAGGCCACAGTGACCATGGACGCCTCCCTCATGGGGTGGGGGGTGGGAGTTATGTCAGGGACAGACAGTCCAAGGCACTTGGTCCAAACTGGAGACCCATCTGCATATAAAAGTTCTAGAGCTGAGGGCGGTGCTTCTGGTGTTGCAAGCATTTCATTCCCTGCTGCTGTCTGGGGCAATTGTGATTCAATCAGACAACATGGCGGTGGTCTGGTACATCAGCAAGCAAGGTGGAGCCAAATCTTACCCCCTTTGTTGAGAGGCCATGAGGATATGGCAGTGGGCGATGGCTACCAACCGTTTTCTTCTAGCAACACACTTTCCCGGGAGTTCCAACGTGATAGCAGACAGACTCAGCAGGTGCATTCTTCAACCTCACGAGTGGTCCCTGAATCCCTTGATAGCAGCAGAGATCTTCCACCGCTGGGGCCGTCCTTGCTGCGACCTCTTTGCATCCCCGACCAACTACAAATGCAGCAACTACTTCGCCCTGATTCCCCCTCCGGGACAGTCACCCAGGGACGCTCTAGTCCACGATTGGCCCGCGGGTCTTCTTTACGCATTCCCACCCTTTCCCCTCATTTCCCAGTTTCTGAAGAAAGCCCGTCGGTTGAAGAGTAAGGTGATACTCGTAACACCATATTGGCCTTGACAGATTTGATTCCCCTTCCTTTGGCCTCTCCTACTAGATTGACCATGAATTCTCCATCCAACCCCGGAGTTGATCTCACACCCACAGAACCTGATTCATCCCAACTTGAACAGCCTGAAGCTCACGGCTTGGCTACTCCAATTCCCTTGATTGCCAGGCAGAATGATCTTTCTTTACCAGTACGTGATATTCTCATTGCATCTCCTAAGTCTTCCACTGGAATTACTTATCTGAGCAAGTGGAGAAGATTTACCTGTTGGCTGAAAGATAAACAAGTAGATCCCTTCTCAGCACCAGTGTTGATAATGCTAGACTATCTGGCCGACCTTTTTCAATTGGGTCTGTCGGCCTCTACCATTGGAGTTCATTTGGCTGCAATTTCTAATTTTCATGAGGGTGTTCAAGATTCCTCTCTTATGTCCCACAAATTGTGCAAGACCTTCATAAAGGTGTGAATCATCTGAAGCCACTTTTTAGAGAACCTATTCAACCATGGGATTTATCATTAGTTCTACAAGCTCTGACAGTGCCACCTTTCGAACCAGCCTCTTGCGACCTCAAGTATTTGTCATGGAAAACCTTGTTTTTAGTCGCCATTACTTCTGCCAGATGTATTTCTGAGGTTCAAGCTTTATGTATCAAGAGTCTTTACTTGATTTTTCATAGAGCTAGAGTGTCTTTAAGAACTAATCTATCATTTCTGCCTAAAGTAATCTCTGAAATGTCCATTAATCAAGCCATTGAATTGCCAGTTTTCTTTCCCAATCATTCAGAGGAGAGTATTGCTAACATACCCTAGATATCCATAGGCAAATCCGTTTTTACTTCAACAGGACTAGGCCCTTTCGTAAATCTGACCAGTTATTTTTGGCTTTTTCTGGACGTAGATTAGGATCTGCTGTTGCTAAGGTCACATTAGCTAGATGGTTGAAGGACTGTGTGACCTTCCCTTCATTTATACATAACGCAATATCTCATTGCCTACTACCAGGAAAGCTCATTCAACAAGGTCGGTGGCAACTTCTGCTGCCTTCCATGCCATAGCTTCCTTACATGCCATCTGTGCAGCTGCAACTTGGGCTACACCTCATACCTTCATCCGTCATTACAAATTAGATTTGGCCTCCAGGGGAAGAGCATCTTTCGGTTCTATGGTGCTCAGGAATGTCCTTCCATGAGAGCCTCCCAGGAATAGAGGTAGCTGGGGACTCTGTCCCATGCGTAAGGAATGAATGAGGATTAACAATATCATATAAAGAAGTTATGTCTTACCATAATGTTCTATCTGCATTGTTGATCCTCGTTCAGTCATTACGACCCTCCCTCCTTCCTCCTCCTGTGGTTTCTAGTGGATCTCACCGTCCGGTTCTCTTAGGTTATTTGACCAGAGGTAGTCTCTACCTTCTTTGACTTGCAAACTCAATCTGATGTAACAGGGAGAGGGGGATTGTGGGTAAGAGTTTAGCTTGAGAGTTTGAAGCTGACGCTAGCTTGGAAAATGGCCGGTTCAGTTCCAAGGTCGGAACCGATACCCATGCGTAATGACTGAACGAGGATCAACAATACAGATGGAACGTTATGGTAAGACATAACTTCTTTTTTTACGTAGTTACTTTTTCCCTTTTAGTGTCCTAATCAACATTAGTGACATAAAGTGGAGTATATGCATTACTGCCCACCCACAAGTTTAACAAAGTCAACAAAAGTACAGTCTTTCAGAGCCACTTTTTTCTTGCAAAGCCATATTACACAGAGCTTAGAGCCCAATTGTTTTTCCTTCTCACCCACCCTCTTATAGTTGTGTTCTTGAACTCAGTGTATCTGTTGTCTGCTCCTTATGATTATTTAACAACATAATTCCCTCCCTCCCTCTCCTTGTTCATTGGCTGTTGACAATAAGCACGCAAGTATCATTTTGCAAAGTCTGTCACTTGAATTACTCACCAGGCTAAAAGAACTTTGATAAAATTGCCTAATACTGAGTGTGCTGATATCGTTTGCACTGACTTGAGTATCAAATCAGTGAGATTTTTTTTTTTTGCTATAATTAGTTGACTGGTTCTTGCTGGTGGTAGAAGGTTTCCAGGCTACTTGTTTTGTATTGAAATTTAAATACTCAGTAGCAAGTTCACCCAGACATAATTCTAAAACTGAACTTCAAGCAGTTATAACTTTGGTGGCACAGTGGTGCAGCGGTTAACATTGTTGCCTCTCAGCAAGATGTATTTTTGGTTTGATTCTCGGTCGAGGTGCTTTTGTGCAGAGTCTACATGCCCTCCCTCCGTTTGTGTGGGTTTCCTCTGTGTGCTCTGGTTTCTTCCTACATTTCAAAGACATGCGTCTGGAGTGTTTCTCCCTGGGCCTCTGTTGAAAATGCACTCTGTCCTAGTCAGACATTCCCAGTCAACAAATGTTAAATAAGTAATAAAAATATACTTGACCCTGACCATAGAGTAATTTCTGTAAGTACCATGGACCAGCACTTCTCCACAACCTCTCTAGCAAGGCTGATTGAGATGGGTATCTTTAGACAGTCTAGTAATTGTATCATTCTGTCAGACAATTATCTATTAATCAGACAGCATACAAAGTATATGAGAGACCTATATGTACAATATACTTGGAGGAAAAAATCTCTCACACAGTAAACCCAGACACTAAAATCGGCAGCAGTACACCACACATCACACCTCTCCAAGGCCATTGGAATACATATAATCCATTGTATGCTTCGATTCTAAAGATTAACTTGTGTAAACCGCAGTGACCTCCAAAAAAGCACAACGCACACTCAGCATGTTAAACCTACTCCTTCACATAGCACAAGGAGCCCCAAAGTCACAGACACTGAGCCCATAAGGCAGGCATCAGTGTATGCAAACATTCTTATTTTAGGTGATGCCATTGTAAGACATACAGATGTGCCTCTTACCGGGCTGAGCAAGGAAAGAGTGATGGTTAGCTGCTTGTCTGGTGCCTGGATCAGTCAGATCACGCATGCAGTTAGGTCCTTGAAAAGCAAGCACCAGTATAACTTGTCATAGTTCATGCTGGTGTCAATGACTTGAGGTGTACTTCCCTGGATTATATACTGAAAGACATGATAGAGCTCTCGGACTATATGTCCAAGGCAGGTATTAGCCTAGCATTAAGCAGCATTCTGCCTTCTCCAAGGATGATGCTGTGATGTAAGGAAAAAGTAATTGACTTCAGTAATTGGCTTAGTATGGGTCCATTATTTGTCAGCCTGGAAGGATGTGATCAACAGCCTATGCTGCTTCACCAGGGATGGCCTGCATCTGTCAGCAGTATGATTTTGATTACTGGCGAAGAAATTGTCCACCCTATGGTGCCTTTTTTAGGCAATGCCAACCTGATAAACCTACCAACATAATGAAACAGGCAAAGGAAAATATCTAGGAGTTACTAATAAATGTTAGGAAGCTTCAATAAGAAACCCCATTCCCTATATACCCTTCTCACTTTGGAAGATGTAGATATCTGTGTAGTGACTGAGACATAGTTTAAAATAGCAGGGATCACTCCATCTGCTCACGGCTATACGCCTTCCATATGTTTAGACCAGCTACTGCTTAGGAGGGGAAAAAGGTGGAGATGTATCAGTCTACATCCAGAAGAGACTTACATTAAGTCAAGTAAAGCAGAATGATGCAGTAGAGCGACTTCATGTCCAAGTAACCATTTGAAAGGTCCCGTACCATGTATATTAGCTAACTATAGAACTCCCTCTTTGACAAACGAAAGACACTTCGCCTGTCTGTGGGAACTAGTATCACTCAGTATTAAACCCAATATGATTTTCCTAGGTGATCTAAACTGTCCAGCTATAGACTGGGCAACCTACACTACCACTAGTTCACAAGCACAGAAATTCCTGGAGTTTGTCAGTACAGATACCCTCGAACAATTAATCAAAGTACCTACTAGGAGGAGTAATATCTTAGCTCTTGTACTTACTAATATGGAAGCATCTTGTGCCATCCCTTTTGTGTCTTCATCACTTGTTAGAGCTGACCCTAAAGCAGTCTCCTTCAAAATAAAACTGAAACCAGAGATCCCTTCCACCCAAGGTACCTTTAGAAATTTCTCTAAGACAGACTACTTACTCCTAAGCGATCTAATGGCAAGCTTCAAATCCCCACCTAATGCAGTTAACTCCACTGAATACTCAGAAACATACACTACTGCACTATATCAGCATGTAAACAGCTTCATAGATAAGAGCTGTATCCTGTAAGGATAAGTGCAGGACAAACCCCAGAAACAAACCCACCTAGTAGAATCAACAAGCTTTATAATAAAAGGAAAATAATTTTTACCAAAAGTAAGAAGAGTAATTCCCAGAATGTTAGAGTGCTTGTCAGTGAAATAAACAAACAACTGAGAAGCTTAATAAAATCCTTTAAAGCCAAGTCTGAGGCTAAAGTAGCTACCTAAGCCAAAGACAATCACAAGGCATTTTTTGGTAATGTTCATAATCTCAAAAGCACAATGCAGCAATGCGCTGAGCTGATTGTGAGTGATGTTACCTACACAGAGGCTGAAGATATAGTGAAACTACTGGCTGATAAGTTTAGCTCTGACTTTTCCCCTCTCTCTCTTTCGACCGTCCCTCAAGATATACCTGAATCTGGCTCATATCCAGCTATCACACAAGACCAACTCCTAAAAGTGCTATCAAAAGATACAAATACTGCATTTATGTGTCCTGATAATATTCCTGGATGCATGTTAAATAGTATGAAGCATGATTTAGCCAAACCATAACAACACTGTTCATTCTCAGTCTCGATGCATCTTAAATAGCATGAAGCATGATTTAGCCACACCCCTAACAACACTGTTCAAATTCAGCCTCTGTACAGGTTTTGCACCAAGTCAATGGAGAACAGCTACAGTCATTCCTCTGCATTAGGGTGGACCTTCCACAGACCCCAGCAGTTACAGACCCGTAATTCTGACCAGTCTCATATGCAAAGACATGGAAAGACTTATTGTGGAATTATTTAATCAAGAGTATGGGAAGTCTCTGGGACAAGAATCTATCCCTCCAGCATGTCCTGTTTATTGTGGTGACAAGGTTTAAGTCCTTAGAGAGTGTAGCTCGTAGGGATTGGGATTTCTTTAGGTGTAGCATGTCCAAAAGCTCTGGATTTGACATAGCTTTATATGTTAGGCAGAGATCACCTCAGAGTAGGTGATATACTATGGAGTAAAGCTGGAGTTTTTTGAGGCGGTCAGTGTAGGGCATTTATTTGAGGCCAGTAATCCTCTTTGTGAGGTACTTCTGTGGCCTTTCCAGCTGCTGCAGATGTCTTGTGAGGTACATTCCAAAAGGGGCGTTGTACTCTATAATGGGTCTAATAAGTGTAGAATAGAGGGGAACAATGACCTCTTTTTTCCTGGATGAGAACCCTTTTTATGATGAGGTGTGCAGGACATGCTGGAGGGATAGATTCCTGTCCCAGAGACTTCCCATACTCTGGAACAGGCTACCCATCTATGTCAAGCAAAGTTCTTCATTAGCAGTCTTCATGAAAAATCTTGATGAGTGGATGGGAAATAGGAAATACACCCCGGGGATCACTTCTGTGTCTCTGCTCGACAGTGACACAGGAAAATAACTTTCTTGGGTGGCGTAAGCTAGGAAACCTTGTTGGCTAGGCTTACGTAGGCTCTTGGGCCGATAGCCTAGTACCTATCTATGAACCTGTAAGACACAGGGTACCTCTAAACACTGGATCTCATCAGTTTGGATTCATCAAGGGCAGATCATGCTTACTTAACCTGGTGTTTACTTTTTGAAAAGGTCGCCAAAGCAATGGATGAAGGCAAAATGGTATACATTGCATACATCAACCTCGCCAAAGCTTTTGACACTGTTCTCCACTTAGGTATAACAGAAAAGCTAAATATACTGGGGAAATATTCCTATGCCATCCACTGGATTGTGAACTGGCCCACAAGTAGGTCGCAGATAATCAAAATAGGGGAAATTATCTCCACAAAGAGACCAGTCACCAGTGGAGTCCCTCAGGGTTCTGTGCTTGAACCTTTCCTGTTTAGGATTTGCTTGTCTGATGTAAAACCCAATACCAAAGGGCTCTGGCTGACTAAGTTTGCAGATGACTGTAAGCTAGGAGCAGCCACTGAATCTCCATATGACTTAGCCATCGTACATGAAGGTGTGTCCCAAATAATAACTACTGTCAAAATCATGGTCTGAAAGTAAATGCCAGAAAAAAAGCATTACTGCATCCTTTGAGAAGTCATCTTCCCCAGGGAACTACTACATTGACAATATGCCCCTAAGAGATGACCCAGTTGTTTGGAATTTGGGAACGTGTGTGGACAGCAACCTAACTTTTGGCCAACATTTGTCTGCTGTTGGGAGAAAGTCCTTCTATATTGCACAGCTTATAATCAGAGGGGTTGTTTCAAGATTTAGGGATGTCATTGCATCCCTTTACTCAGCCCTCATTAGGTCAGTCATTAAATATAATGCCCCCCTTTGGCATGTGTATCTCCAGACGTGCAGTGACTGGAATGCCCACAGAGATACATTACTAAAATGATACAATGTCTAAATGGACTGACTCAAAGCCCTGAAACTATGCTCCGTATCCTACAGACTGCTAGGTAGTGACCTGTGTGTGGCATACAAGGCATCCTCTGACACCTTACTGATGGATTTACTGCATATTACCAAGTCAGATGGCATCAGAAATACTCTGTCTAGTGATCTAAACCTCTTCTGCAATATCAGCAGATTTGATTTGAAGGGAAAGGTGTATTTTGCAGAGTATACTGCTGCTGCTGTAGAACAGACTCCCCATCCACAGTAAGCAGAGTTTGTCCCTGTACATTTTCAATGCAACTTAGATCTAAAAAGACTTTCGGCTTTTCCCGGTTAGGGGTCGCCACAGCGGAACTCCGGTCAGCTCATGATTGGCAGTGGATTTTTACGGTGCCGAGTTGCCAGCCCGACGCCCAACCTTCAAAGAAGGCACGCCCATTCACGCTTGCACCTACCTGCATGTCTTTAACGTCACTCGACCAGGGGAGGACGTGCAGACTCCACACAGAAAGCGCTCCAGCCGAGAATCTTAACAGGAGAACCTCTTGCTGTGAGGCAACAATGCTAACCTCTGCACCACCGTGGCAACTTAGATCTACGGATGGGAAATACAAAATTTACCACAGGACTACCCCCTGTACTACTAACGGACAGAGTCAGTTTCTAAATGCTTTATCCCATCCATGGGTCCCCTCAATAGATTATCTATAGTATGATCCCAGTTATTCCTATGGGTAATGTATAATTATTAACCATGGGATAGGTAAGGCCAATCTATAACCAAATGGAATACGTTATTTTGAACATAAAAAGATAAACATGCTTGGCATAAAATGGCCCACAAGGGCAGCTAGCCTAGTACTTACCTATGAATCCACGTGATTTAAGCTTTACAGTCTCTCATTTATTTACTAATTTCAGTGTTGCTAATCTTTCTGTTCATCTCTATCTCCCAACATCATCCTTGGTTCAAGTCCAAGGTGCTTTGGATTCTTCTAGTCAGCACCTGTGATTTTTTCTGTCTCTGAAGCATTTTCCTTGGGAACACTGGAAAAGGTTTCACTGGCAAAGTCTCTCTTTTTATCATCAGAAGAATTAGAAGCAGAGTCCCTTTCAGTTTGTTGGCTCACTTTTTGGATAAACCTTTTTAATTACTTCTTAGCCTGTTCTGCATCCAATAATGCTTTTGATCCTGCAGAAAACAATACTTAGAAAACAGCTGGATACAACAGCTTGAGTCTCACACTTGCCTTTCAGCATTCACTGATTGCTAGGATAAATTTGCTTCTTTTCTGTCTGGTTTACAAAGAATAATCATTTTCCACAAACAGTCTTGTTTACTCCACTTTTTTAATACTTCCCCTTCTGTCACAGTTTTGTCAGGCTGAACTATTTCTGCTTGTATGATTGCTGTCTGCTGTTGGGAGAAAGTCCTTCTATATTGCACAGCTTATAATCAGAGAGGTTGTTTCAAGATTTAGGGATGTCATTGCATCCCTTTACTCAGCCCTCATTAGGTCAGTCATTAAACATAATGCCCCCATTTGGCATGTGTATCTCCAGACGTGCAGCGACTGGAATGCCCACAGAGATACATTACTAAAATGATACAATGTCTAAATAACATATTCTACATGGACTGACTCAAAGCCCTGAAACTATGCTCCGTATCCTACAGACTGCTAGGTGGTGACCTGTGTGTGGCATACAAGGCATCCTCTGACACCTTACTGATGGATTTACTGCATATTACCAAGTCAGATGGCATCAGAAATACTCTGTCTAGTGATCTAAACCTCTTCTGCAATATCAGCAGATTTGATTTGAAGGGAAAGGTGTATTTTGCAGAGTATACTGCTGCTGCTGTAGAACAGACTCCCCATCCACAGTAAGCAGAGTTTGTCCCTGTACATTTTCAATGCAACTTAGATCTAAAAAGACTTTCGGCTTTTCCCGGTTAGGGGTCGCCACAGCGGAACTCCGGTCAGCTCATGATTGGCAGTGGATTTTTACGGTGCCGAGTTGCCAGCCCGACGCCCAACCTTCAAAGAAGGCACGCCCATTCACGCTTGCACCTACCTGCATGTCTTTAACATCACTCGACCAGGGGAGGACGTGCAGACTCCACACAGAAAGCGCTCCAGCCGAGAATCTTAACAGGAGAACCTCTTGCTGTGAGGCAACAACGCTAACCTCTGCACCACCGTGGCAACTTAGATCTACGGATGGGAAATACAAAATTTACCACAGGACTACCCCCTGTACTACTAACGGACAGAGTCAGTTTCTAAATGCTTTATCCCATCCATGGGTCCCCTCAATAGATTATCTATAGTATGATCCCAGTTATTCCTATGGGTAATGTATAATTATTAACCATGGGATAGGTAAGGCCAATCTATAACCAAATGGAATACGTTATTTTGAACATAAAAAGATAAACATGCTTGGCATAAAATGGCCCACAAGGGCAGCTAGCCTAGTACTTACCTATGAATCCACGTGATTTAAGCTTTACAGTCTCTCATTTATTTACTAATTTCAGTGTTGCTAATCTTTCTGTTCATCTCTATCTCCCAACATCATCCTTGGTTCAAGTCCAAGGTGCTTTGGATTCTTCTAGTCAGCACCTGTGATTTTTTCTGTCTCTGAAGCATTTTCCTTGGGAACACTGGAAAAGGTTTCACTGGCAAAGTCTCTCTTTTTATCATCAGAAGAATTAGAAGCAGAGTCCCTTTCAGTTTGTTGGCTCACTTTTTTTGGATAAACCTTTTTAATTACTTCTTAGCCTGTTCTGCATCCAATAATGCTTTTGATCCTGCAGAAAACAATACTTAGAAAACAGCTGGATACAACAGCTTGAGTCTCACACTTGCCTTTCAGCATTCACTGATTGCTAGGATAAATTTGCTTCTTTTCTGTCTGGTTTACAAAGAATAATCATTTTCCACAAACAGTCTTGTTTACTCCACTTTTTTAATACTTCCCCTTCTGTCACAGTTTTGTCAGGCTGAACTATTTCTGCTTGTATGATTGCTGTCTGCTGTTGGGAGAAAGTCCTTCTATATTGCACAGCTTATAATCAGAGAGGTTGTTTCAAGATTTAGGGATGTCATTGCATCCCTTTACTCAGCCCTCATTAGGTCAGTCATTAAACATAATGCCCCCATTTGGCATGTGTATCTCCAGACGGCAGCGACTGGAATGCCCACAGAGATACATTACTAAAATGATACAATGTCTAAATAACATATTCTACATGGACTGACTCAAAGCCCTGAAACTATGCTCCGTATCCTACAGACTGCTAGGTGGTGACCTGTGTGTGGCATACAAGGCATCCTCTGACACCTTACTGATGGATTTACTGCATATTACCAAGTCAGATGGCATCAGAAATACTCTGTCTAGTGATCTAAACCTCTTCTGCAATATCAGCAGATTTGATTTGAAGGAAAGGTGTATTTTGCAGAGTATACTGCTGCTGCTGTAGAACAGACTCCCCATCCACAGTAAGCAGAGTTTGTCCCTGTACATTTTCAATGCAACTTAGATCTAAAAAGACTTTCGGCTTTTCCCGGTTAGGGGTCGCCACAGCAGAACTCCAGTCAGCTCATGATTGGCAGTGGATTTTTACGGTGCCGAGTTGCCAGCCCGACGCCCAACCTTCAAAAAAGGCATGCCCATTCACTTTTGCACCTACCTGCATGTCTTTAACATCACTCGACCAGGGGAGGACGTGCAGACTCCACACAGAAAGCGCTCCAGCCGAGAATCTTAACAGGAGAACCTCTTGCTGTGAGGCAACAACGCTAACCTCTGCACCACCGTGGCAACTTAGATCTACGGATGGGAAATACAAAATTTACCACAGGACTACCCCCTGTACTACTAACGGACAGAGTCAGTTTCTAAATGCTTTATCCCATCCATGGGTCCCCTCAATAGATTATCTATAGTATGATCCCAGTTATTCCTATGGGTAATGTATAATTATTAACCATGGGATAGGTAAGGCCAATCTATAACCAAATGGAATACGTTATTTTGAACATAAAAAGTAAACCTGCTTGGCATAAAATGGCCCACAAGGGCAGCTAGCCTAGTACTTACCTATGAATCCACGTGATTGAAGCTTTACAGTCTCTCATTTATTTACTAATTTCAGTGTTGCTAATCTTTCTGTTCATCTCTATCTCCCAACATCATCCTTGGTTCAAGTCCAAGGTACTTTGGATTCTTCTAGTCAGCACCTGTGATTTTTTCTGTCTCTGAAGCATTTTCCTTGGGAACATTGGAAAAGGTTTCACTGGCAAAGTCTCTCTTTTTATCATCAGAAGAATTAGAAGCAGAGTCCCTTTCAGTTTGTTGGCTCACTTTTTTTGGATAAACCTTTTTAATTACTTCTTAGCCTGTTCTGCATCCAATAATGCTTTTGATCCTGCAGAAAACAATACTTAGAAAACAGCTGGATACAACAGCTTGAGTCTCACACTTGCCTTTCAGCATTCACTGATTGCTAGGATAAATTTGCTTCTTTTCTGTCTGGTTTACAAAGAATAATCATTTTCCACAAACAGTCTTGTTTACTCCACTTTTTTAATACTTCCCCTTCTGTCACAGTTTTGTCAGGCTGAACTATTTCTGCTTGTATGATTGCATCTTTACTAATACAGATCTTGGCTGCTTTCTCAGCATACACTTGATGTGCCCTTTCAGTTAACAAATCTTGCTGTGGAATACCAGTCCAGATGTTTATTTGTGATTTTGTGAAATGAATACAATCTATTCCTTACAGTTTTTCTGGTGCAGCAGAACATCCCAGGTTTTCTCTGAGTGCTCTGTCTTCTAACTATACAGTTTTTTGGAAGAGCTCTTCTTGAGACGTAGCCTTTTCTTCATTTCATCCTGTTTTTTTTTTTCAGTTTTATCAGTTCATCTGAACAGCTTGTTAAAGTTTCTTCTGTTTTTCCACTCTTTTTTTATTTGATTTGAAGTACTGTTTCCATGTTTAATTTATTTTTATCATGTCTGAATACATTTGATTTATTTTTTCCTCTATTACTGGAAAACATCGCTTGAAGTGCTTTTTACTGAACAACTGCAGGATCCTTCCCAGCCAGTGTTTTCTCTCTACCTTTTATGGTTGATTTTCTTTCAAGTTCTGTAAATTTCTTTTTTGCTGGCATCCAGGCAGTGTGCTTACTAGCCAGTAACTGAATTTTACTGAAGCAGAACATATCACTGGGTCTTATTTCTCAGTTTCTTTTTTCACACTGGGAGAGCTGAAATTAATGTGTTGATCAGTGTACAGCCATGTTGGAAGTCGACACGAGACCCTTCTTGTACCTGTACTGGTATTCACAAGACAGGGGAAGAGCTGCGCAAAACGACCATTGTACAAGCATCCATGAAGGTGCTTTGTGCTCTCAGTGGCTTACCTTTTCTCATGTGAATGCATGTTACTGTCCAGTTGGGATGAAGGTTACTGCATATGCAACTTGGTAGCCATTCCCCCATCTCAGGATTATCCTTGTGTTGCCACCATTCCTCTTGAGAGATTGTGGCATTGGATGGGGCCGTGTTTAACACCTCTCCCCCACAAAGGTAGACATGTCCATCCTCTGCATGCCATCTCAAATCTGGGTCATAGTCACGGCTTTATCCCTCTGTGCCAGTGAACTGGCTGAATCAAACTGTCCCATGTTGCTGTATTAATGTGCAAATTTGTCAGTCACAAGTTGTTGATAGGAAACTTGGTTGCAGCAGATGACATGTTTTGTACTGCATCATACCATAACAGAGTCTGATTCTTACTGAACAAGTGATCATTGAGATGATTGTTAATCATTTAAATAATACTGTGTTACACGGGACAGAGTTGTTTAGCATTTATTTGTAGCCTGTAACATGTAGTTTTGTTCCAAAATTATACTTATAGACTTGCCTTGAGAAGTGGTAGCAGCTGTGGTGTCTCTGCAGATAACAGAGGAGTAACCGTGGGATTCACGAAGTCTGTGGCAAAGAAAAGTCATGACTGTCTGGAAAGATTCTTGCTGTTTTTTTAATAATTTTATAACAAGGTCATGGCTGAAAGCAGACCATCAATGAGCAGCATGTGTTAATTAAAGCAGCTTAATTTTTCATAGGGAGCTGACCGAATTCTTTTTTCTTGCAGATCTTCATAAACAATGAATGGCATGATGCAGTGAGCAAGAAGACCTTTCCATCCATTAATCCTGCCACTGGGGAAGTGATATGCCAAGTTGCAGAAGGAGACAAGGTAAGACAGCCATTTGTATTGTTATTTTAGCATAAACTGCATGCTTATAGGTTGATGAATGTTCAAATATTATTCTGTAATGGATGGTTCATAGGTTCATAGGTTTATGCTAGGCTATCTGCCCTAGGGCATTTATAAGCCTAGCCAGAGTGTGTTTGGCTTTCGCCCCCCATTTTAAATTAATTTTGCTATGCCTTTTTTTGAGGTTAGTATACTGTGCCTCTGTCTAACAGTGACACTGAAGTGATAGCCGGGGTAAACCTACGATCTCCCATCCACTCATCAAGATTCCTCTTGAAGAGAGTCAATGTGGGACTCTGCCTAACCTGGACTGGGATTTTATTCCAGAGTGAAGGGAGCCTCTGGGTTATGAATCTGTCCCTCCAGCATGTCCTATTTATTTCAATGCTGAGGTTCAAGTCTCTCGAGCGCGTAGCTCGATGGGATTTGGATTTTCTGAGGTGCAGCATGTCCATTAATTCCGGGCTGGACATGGTTATACGTCAGGCACAGATCGCCTCTGAGCAGGCAGTATGCCACTGAGTAGAGCTGAAGGTTCTTTAACCGGGCAGCATATGGCATCTGTTTGAGCCCTTTGATCCTCTTGGTGAGGTACTTTTGGGGCCTTTCCAGTTGCTGCAGGTGTCTGGTAAGGTACATCCCAAAAGGGGCATTGTACTCAATTATGGGCCTGATGAGGGATGAGTAAAGAGGCACGATGACCTCCCCTGATCTAGATGTGAATCCCTTCATGATTAGGTGGGCTATATAAAATGTTTTTCTAACCAATTTGGCCACGTGGTTGTCAAATGAGAGATTGCTATCAACTTGGGTCCCCAGGTCCCTAATGACGTCTTCTGTACTTAATGGATTACCACCTATGTGGTAATTTGTGGGCATTTTGTTTTTGCCAAAGGGGATGACTATACACTTTTTGGTGTTTAGCTTGAGACCATGGCTCTGGCAGCAGTTGTCTGTTTCTATGAGACCCTTTTGGAGGATGCTTGTGTCGGCTGGAGAGTTGATTATGGCGCCCAGTTTGCAGTCATCTGTTTACTTAAGCTCTCTGCACTTGTCTGGTTATGGCATTGTGCTGAACAGAATTATCAGTCATCGATTCTGAAGAGTTAGGAAACTTTTCCCCTGGTGCATTTTGCTCCTGTGCCTTCCAACCATCAAGCTTCCCTCAGTCAGATTGTGCCCATTCGTTTCCCCAGTACTGTATTGGGTCAAAAGCCATTCAAAGGGATCATCGTACAGACAACCATAAGGGCTAAGGGCTATTTGTGCACTTACCAGTTTTCTGCCAACAAGGGCTGAAGCCTACACCCTGGGTACAGGGGCAAACTATCCCCATCACCATGGGGACTCATTGCCTTCTGCCTGCAAGTGCATGGTCCTGTGCACTCCTTAATGAAGACTACCACCAGATCATGGTTTGATGAGCTAAAAACCCTTGTTAGTATGTGCATAGCAACATGGCCTCTGATCCAAGGGGGTGTAGGTGTATGTTTTCTGTTCTGTATCCCCCCAGGATGGGCACACTTATCCTGTCTGATTGATTCTGCCTAACACTCAAACTCTTCCTGGGCTTTATCTTTCCATAACACTGGAGCTGGTGGGTCAGAAAACATTTTTCCCTGTAATATTTCTTTTCTGTTTAAAACCATGTTTGTAACCATGCTGTAAAATCGATTGAATGCTTTTCCTGATCTAGTTCACTGTAGGAATACTGGGACTGCAGAGAATGGTGGCGCACTCCCACTTTTTAAAATCCTGTCATTGATAGCACTTAGGGTCCCTGTTACTTTAGCGAATGCAATGAATTGCGAATGCTTTTTAGTCGAATGTCATTATGCGAAATGGCAAAATACTAAAAGCACAGAACATTTTTTTCCTAGGGAAAAAAATCACTGGGCCCTTTTTGGGACTTTGCCATTTCCTCCACTGTGGTGTGATCTCAGAGTTGGTATATTTAGGTAAGGGGGGCACTTTATTTTGTGTTTTGATTTTTTTTTTTAACGGATCAAAAATGCTGATCTGTGTGTTCGACATTTTGGGTTTTCGGGGATTGTGGGTTGATTATATAACATTCGCAATTCATTGCGTTCACTTATATAATATAGACCCTAGCACTTATGTGTATGGACACCATGTTGTCTATGAACTTGGTTTAGAACTGGCTTGAAATAGGTGCTTTGGCTGTCCTGTAGAATCGGGTATGTATTCAGATGTTATGTGCAATTTGTTTATTAATACCATTTTTTTTTAAAGTGTAGTCCTGAGTCCCAGTAACCCTGTGGTCTGTTTTGGGAGGCCTGAGGTTGCATTTATACTGACCTAACTAGTAATAATTGGGTCAGGACAGCAGGAAACTTTCTATACTCTTTGCAGTAAGTATACAGAATCTTTAAAACTTCAGTCTGAGGTACCATGAACTCAATCAGCTGGGGTCTTCATTTAAAATTTTATTTGAAATGTGACACCTTAAGAGTCAAGCCCCCCCCCCCGTGCTGCTTTGCACTGTGTTAGTATTTGAACATGGCTTTAGGCATCTTATCTAGGGAGGAAACAAACAGTCTTTTGATCTTTCTAGTGAAAAACCAATAGTATTTACTTGCTGAACTGCATATGCTTATATTTGATTGACCACTAAAAAAAACTGTTCATTGAAACCTGACAGAAACCAGACAAAATGTTTTATGTTAGAGAACACTCCCTGACACATCCTACATAAAAGGCTTTGATCCTTCCCGTCTCTAACTAATAACTCTTCTGAGGTCACTAAACCACAAGGAGGAGTTATAATTCCTTTCACTGGAAGTCTGTTGTTGTGGACTAAATAGTCTTAATTCCTTTCATTGGAAGTTTGTTATAGTGGACTGAACGGACTTATTCACTGAGCACAACAGACATGATAACATGGACAATTGAGAATGAAGCTTTAGCTTTTTTTGATCATGAAATTGGGTCACATTCTTTGTGCCATGTTTTCTCTCAGCTTAATTTGTTCTCTCATAATACACAGCACTATTGCTAGATTGCTGTCATTAATTTTGGAGACTAAATATGCTGCACCAGTTTGGAAGATGAGCACGAGGAGGACAGCACTCCAGCCTTGTTGGTGACAGTACACTCTCAGTGGAGAATACTTTTTTTTAATTTTGTAAGATACCAAGAAGCTCTTTAATAAATGAGCTATACTCAGTGGATTTTCTAAGTACAGGTAGTAGGTGTTTAGCCTGAATAAATAAAATGGAAAATGAAAAAAAATAAGTAGTACTGGTATATGATATAGAACATAAGTGGTATTTAAAAACAAATGTCTTAAAATGGGACACATGCTTGGCTACGCTTTTGTCAGAAGGGATTTTTCAGTGCTACTTTTGGTTGACTTAACACAGAGTGAGCTGGTGGGTTGATGGTGATTATTTTAGATATGTTGACTTACCTGTTTACTAAACACAAGCAGTGCATGTATGACATTTCTGCTTCAAATAATTGTTTTAGAAGTTTTAAAGTAGGATCTTTATGAAAAATTAACAATAATGATCCTACTGGATCTCATGAGGAAATGGGTCTTCATGCATTGTCTTCAACTTAGAACTAGCTCTAAAAGAAAAACAAAAAAGGGACTGTAGTGACTACGCTCTTCATTTCCACTTTTTTATTTGTAGATCTGCAACATGTCATGCTGCTATCTGACAAAACAGAGGCAGTATACAAAGATGTGATCTGTGGATTATTTCTAAATAAGAATATTATTCAGCTGTAAGTTATAAATTGTAATACTAGATCTTTCTCCGAGACAGTCTGGAAGCATGAAATGCCTTCAGGACTTGATTCTGCACATTATTCAGTCCTATTTTATTCTCCCCATTTACTGATACCATGTCTTGCTTCTGACAGTGGAAACTTGATCCAGATAGTTTCCACTCTTTCCTCCAATTCTTTCTCATTAGTCATCATGAAGCTACTTTCTCCTGTTTTCATAGGGGTTGCTGATACTAGATCTGATGTCAGTTTTCATTCATTCCTGACGAATGGGACTCTGTTCTGATCCTCAGAACTGGCTTGGCCGTTGTATAGCTCCTCCAACCAAAAGCTCTCAAGCTAGGACTCTACCCACAGTGGCCCTCTCTCCATTACCTCAGCTCTCGTTTGTCGCTGTGTCAGCAAGACGCGTCAGCAATTGCTCTCAGCTAAGTCTTTAAATTCTCTTTTTTTCTATAATTATATAGAATTTTTTTCAGACTTGTCTTTTTCCATTAGAGATTTATCTATTGAGTGAGTGTCCCAATACTACCCGCAAACCTTTACTGTTGTTTCTATAAACCTCTCTGCCTTTCTTACCTCTTGAGGTATTTGCACCATCGTTGGTACTTTCTTTCCCTTTATCTGGTTACTATGTGGTATTCTAGCCTACAACAGTCGGTAGTTTTATTTTTCCTATTTAGTCTGAGTGTGCGTGTGATGCCTGTGCACTAGCCCAGCAATCAAGGAGCCTCAGTCCTCACCACTAACACCAGCGAGGGGCGTCCACATAGGGGAGGATAACAAATACACACACAGTAAAGTACAATTTCCCTTAAGAGCACACAGAGATCACAGACAGTCTGAGGCTGGTTTCTCCCTTTCTCTCGAGATCCCCAATAAGACTCCCCACTGGCACAGCTATAGGTCCAGATCTCATCCTAGTGGGCAAGCTAAAACCTCCAGCCTCCTCTCTGTCTAACCAGTGCTTCGTGTCCTTGTCCAAGTAGCTGACACACACACACTTTGAGATAAGTGTTATATACAGCCACACAGACACTCCTGGGGAAGGCTAGTACAGGTTCTCCAGCTGTGCCCCTTTTACCCAGACTGTACAGTAGAAATCACTGCCACCACTCACTAATATTTATCAGCTACCGAAAGGCCCTTATGAAAGGGTGTCCAGTTGTACTGTGCAATATTATTATCCAAATGGTAAGTGCAACTGAACAGTCAAGGCTTATTTGGAATGGCTTTGTACAGTATCACTATATATATATATATATATATATATATATATATGCATGTAATGTACTCTAGAGCTTAAATTATCTCTACACAAAACATCCACAGTTGAAAGGTTTAAAAATATTTAGTAATAAATAATAAAAACACAAGACAATACTTCTTACTACACAGTGCTAGTCAAGAGTTCAGAGATCAGAGGGAAATACTTAAAATAATACAGTAGAAAAGTTCTGACATCAATACAGAAAAAAGACAAATATAATCTTCCTATTTCCTAGCTATTTCTAAAAGAGACACTGAAGTCTAAGATCCTACTTACATACAGAACACAGGCAGATACTGGTGAGTTGGACGTTCTCAAGACAAATGCTAAAATGCTGTCTGATTCCCACTCCTTAAATTGATAACACAGTGCTGCTTCACATTACAGCATTCTTAACAATTTTATTGTTTTCCCAGTCTAACAGAAACTCAGAGGTTAATAGCCCTTTTCGTCTTGCAGCTGGTCAGAAAGCCAGAGCAAAAAAAGAAATTATACATGTAAATTCTAGCCATTAACTTTGGGCTCAAAACAATAGGAAGAATTCCTTCATTTAGACATCTCGCCTCCAAGTTTTGACATCAAAAAATTACACAATGTTCGACTTTTCAGCTTTCCTACAGCAGAGTGCAGTTACATTTTTGCAGTTCCACATCTAACAGCATTTTCTTCCATTTAAGAGAACAAGCCTGTGGCTTATATTAATATTTACAAATGACAGCATTATCTACAAATTCTGTCTAGCTAGGCTGGCAGCCTTCACATATCTTCACAGTGCAAGTGTGTGCATTATTAATGCTCATTCTTAAAAAATATATTGGAAAAACACAAAGGCACTTCTGGCATTAAACAGTGCCAAGACTGTGGAAGAAAGATGCCCAATTCTGATGGGGATCTTTCATGTGTGTACTGTCTAGGAGCTCCTCATCTGGAGATAGAGTGTGACATCTGCAAGAGCTTTAGTCATCAAGCTCTTGTTAAACGTTGAAATAAGCTCATTTTGAAGGGCTTATTAAAGACTCCTTTCAGGGAGGCCTTGTCCAAGGCTGATACTTCAAAATCTGACCCTCCCAAAAAGAGGAGCTGCTTGGTGCCTGAGTCTCCCATGGCACCGTTGCCCCCCTAAACATAAGTCTTTGGTTCTGACTTCATCTTCGAAACCGAAAGCTAAAGTTCCAAAACTCCAAGGCCATGACTCTTTGGCACTGTCTGCTTCTACTGTGCCTTTGGGCCCGACATCGGCAGCACGTCTTTGGTCTTCAGTTTGGTGCTGACATCTCCTACGGCACCTCAGCAGGCTCTACCCACCCCTTCGCTGCCAATAACAGAACAAGTGCTCCTCAGGACAAGGTACTCTGATTCTGTAGACCCCTTTGTGGGCCAGTTGCTCGGTCCCTTCTTGGAATGACCCGAGTCCTCCACAGCCTTTTCCATTCGATACTCCAGGAGTCTCTCCGAGGTATACTTCGTTAGATTGGTGGATCAGTTTTTGGCGGCTAGAGGTATCCCTGCTCCTCCTCTCGCCCCTCTCCCTTCTGGAACTGGGGTATCCTCTCCAAGGACTCCTACTCTGCCTGTTCCTCCAACTTCTACCGGAGTTCAGAGCCCAGCACTTTGATTCCCCCGGTGCCAGCTGCTTCAGTGACATTAGGCATCCCTTCCTTGGTACTGAAGGAGGCTCTGACGTCTTCGGTTCCCTCTTCGGAACTGACTTTCTCCATTCTGGTCTCCCACTCCTCTTCGAGGAGTCCTGCCTTCCAGCTTATGTAGAGAGCTTTAGCCTCTGCAAGCTTTTAGTTGGTTCCTCCTGCATCAGAGTGTCATATTACCTTATCCTCTGGTCCGGGGTTGGCTCCAGTCTCCACGACAGGACAGCAAGCACCAAACCTGCAAGTTATCCCTGCACAGGGCCCCTCTTCTTTGGAGTCTTCCTCAGAGATCCCCACTGAAGACCCCGCCCCATAAGAAGATGAGCAAGAGGAAGCATCTAGATTCCCAGGAAGAATCTGTCAGCAAGGACATGGATTTTGTTGAAGGCGAAGGTTCCCCCCAATCACCCCCGGATTATGTCTCCTTTGGAGACATTTTGGAGATTCTCAAGCAGAGGGCGAACTGAAAACCCCAAGACCTGACCTCAGAGGAATACGTGTACTTGCAAGCATTTGGTACTTGACCATCTACTTCCTGGGTGACACCGCCCACTGATGATCTTATTAAGCTGATCATGCAGTGGGCTTGGAAGACACCTGATTCCACAGAGCCTATTCCCCGGAGGCCAGACAAAATTCTTTCTCTGCCGGAGGACCACCAATATTGGGCTAAGGGTTTAGCAGTAGATGCCATGGAGGTGGTGGCTGCCACCAAGAAGGAACTTGACACTGAGAGTCCTGCTGTACATCCTACTAACCAAAAGTCTAGGACGATGGACAGATTTGGAAAGCAGGCCTATGCTTCATAGACCTTCACTCTCAAGTCTTTAAACTTTATAGCACATTTCACTAAACTCCAGAGAGATCTGATTAAGGAGTTTTCAAAGTCTCTTGCTGGAACTGTGGCCAGTGAGGTGCAGGACAAAGTTGCCTCTCAGCTAGCTACCCTGGAGTGTATATCCAACTCGTCCATGCGGCTCATCACACAAGCAACTGAAGGCACAACCAGAGCAGCGGGTTCCAGCGTTGCCATAAGGCGCCATGCCTGGATGTGCTTGTCTGAATTTGTGGAGCCCTTCAAATCTTCCTTCATCAGTGCTTCTTTTGGTAGATCATCTTTTTTCGGCCCCAAGGTGAAGGGCACATTAGCCAGGTGTGAAAAGGATGGAAAGACCCTGTCTGCTGTGGGCATTCTTTTTTCTACTCCTTAGCGATCCTACTGCAGGAATCAGAGGAATGGAAAAATGTGGTTCAAAAAGTTGCAGGGGCCTTTCCAGGACAGACGTGGCAACGATTCCCCTTGGGGCAGAGGGGGTAGCTCAGATGGAAGACTCTGACCGTGAGGCAGAGGTGGCCCACAAAACCAGGATTCCAGAGACTCCTTCTGTGGACAACCCTATCAGCACTCCTGAAAGGAGGCCCGATTGCTTACCTCTGGAAGCAGTCGAGGGGAGATTGTCACTGCACTCAACAGCCTGGCTACGAATAACCTCCGATACTTGGGGTACAGAGAATCATTACCAAAGGCTATCATATTCCCTTCACCCTTCTCCTGAGATCTCTGAGAAAAAATCCCTTATGTTCTACCCAATCAGAGCGATCAAGCAGCCATAGAGGTTCAAAATCTGTTAGAAAAAGAGTCATCCAGTAAGTCCCACCAGACCAGATAGGATCCGGATTCTACTCCAGGTTCTTTTTAGTGCCGAAGAAGACAGGGGACTGGAGGCCAGTATTGGATCTCAGCCTTCTGAACAACTTTGTTTGGCAGACAAAATTCCAGATGGTCACAGTAGAGTCTGTTCTACTCTTTCTAGGGGAAAACAACTGGATGTGCTCTATAGGCCTTCAAGATGCATATTACCACATAAAGATGGACAAACACTCAAGAAGGTTTCTCTGCTTTCGGCTAGGGGCCAGTCATTACCAGTTCAGAGCGCTGCCCTTTGGCCTCACCATAGCCCGTAGGTGTTTACCAAATGCATGGCAGCAGTCACGGCTCACGTGAGATTACACGGATTCCAGGTGTTTCCTATTAAAACAACTGGCTCTTTACCACCCCTATTAGACATCTGCTGCCACAGAATTTATCATGCACTTGGTCATTTTCCCTGGGCATAACAGTCAACTATGAAAAATAATAGTTGTCTCCCATTCAGGACCTAGAATTCATAGGAGTCCACCTCAACATAGTCTCGTGTATAGCTTCTCTACCCTTTCACAGGCTTCAAAAGATAAGGTCTCAAGTATAGCTCATTCTGGTGAAAAACAAAGTGCCCGCTCTACTTGTTCTCTAAGCCGTAGTATCTGTGGCAGCGGCCATCACCCTAGTACTCTTGGCAAGATTTCACATGAGGATACTTCAATGGCTGCTGACCTCCAAGTGGTCCTTTCTTTTCTCATCCGATGACTCATGCGATCTTAATAACAGGAGGTTGCAAAAAGGATGTATCCTGGTGGATGCAGTTAGAAGAAATCCTAATGGGCCATCCCTTTGTTTTTCCACAACCCAAGGCCATAGTAACCACGGACACCTCCAAAATAGGGTGGGGGGCATTATTTGGGAAGAACAGTCCAAGACACTTGGTCACCGTAAGAAGCCAACTTGCACATCAGTGTCCTGGAAATGTGAGCATTGCAAGCCTTTCAGTCTGCTCTTCCTCTGGGAACAGTTGCGATCCAGTCAGACAACATGTTAGTGGTATGGTATATCAACAAACAAGGGGAACCAAATCCTACCGCTTTTTCCGGGAAGCTCTCAGAGTGTGGCAATGGGTGATTTCTTCCAGCTGCATTCTTGTGGCAATGCATATCACAGGGAGTGCCAACGTGATAACGGATAAATTGAGCAGACAGATTCTACTGCCTCACGAGTGGTCTCTTAATCTCAAAGTGGCAGAAGAAATCTTTCGCTGATGGGGCCGGCCTTGCTGTGACCTATTTGCCTGTCCAATGAACAACAAGTGCAGCAGCTACTTTGCCCTAATTCCCCACAAAGGGGAGTCCCCAAGAGCCGTGCTCCTCCTCGATTGGCTCTCAGGTCTCCTATACATTTCCCCCCCTTTCCCCTCTTAACCTTCTTCCTAAAGGAAGCCCAAATGTTGCGAAGCAAAGTGATTCTCTTTGCTCTCTTTTGGCCCAAGCAAATTTGTTTTCCCTTTTTACAGCCTCACTTGATTCACCAACCATGTACTCTGACCCCAATTCCAGACCTGCTCTCTCACCTGCGGGGATTGGTGCACCCCAATCTCTGTTTTCTCAAGCTCACAGCTTGGTTTCTCCAATTCCATTAATTGCCAGGCAGAATATCGTATCTTCCCCCATGCAAAAGATTCGTCTAGCCTCCCATAGGCCTTTCACCAGGAGACTCTATTCCAGTTAATGAAGAGATTTTCAGTTTGGGTCTCTGAAGTCTCTGAAAACAATTTATATCAATTTTTGGTGCCTGTTGAAAAAAGTTTTGCAATTCTTAGCTACTCTGATCAAGGGGCTTCAGCATCTACCATTAGAGTCCAGTTAGCAGCCATTTCCAATTTTCACAATGGCTTTGTTGACAGTTTTCTAAATTCTCATTGCTTGTGCAAGGTTTTTTTCAAAGGTGCGTTACGATTAAGACCCTCGTTCAGAGATCCCGTAGCTCCGTGGGATCTCATCTTGGTTTTGCAAACGTTAGTACTACTTCCCTTTGAACCAGCAGCTACTTGCCATCTTAAATTCCTTTTCTGGAAAACTCTTTTTGTAGTAGCTGTCACTTCCGCCAGAAGAGTCTCTGAGATCCAGGCATTATATGTGAAGCCCCCATATCATCTTTCATAAAGACGGGGTGTCATTGAGGACTAACCCTTCCATCCTTCCTAAGGTGATCTCTGAGTCCGGGTCTATATTAGATCATCGAAACAGCAGAATTTCAAATGATCTAATATCGAACCCAATATCGCGAACTCTGAAAACAGCGAAGCTGCACAAAGCCGAATTCTTTCCTAGGGAAAGAATTTGGTTGGCCATTGTTGTGGCTTCGCTGTTTTCAGCGATGCGGTGGAAAGTTACGGGTTGGGTTAAGGTAAGTGTGTGATTGTATGGACGTTCGGGTTAGGGCGCAGTTTGGGTGAGTTAGGGTGTGGGTCAGGTAAGTATGCGATTGTGACAGAATTTGGGGTTAGGGGTGGGTTAAGTGAGTTATGGTTAGGGCGGGAGAAGGTGAGTGTGCGATAGTGAGAATTTGGGGTTAGGGGTGGGTTAAGTGAGTTAGGGTTAAGGCACCGGTGAGGTGAGTGTGCAATAGTGACGGACCTTAGGGTTAGGGTTCAGGTTAAGGTAAGTGGATAGATAGTAGTGTATGTGCAGTGTAGTGTAGGGTTAGATGTAACTTTTAAATGTATGTGTGTGGATTGTTGATTTTTAGTGTGTGTGTGTTTCTCGGAACAGCGAATCCCCCCCCCCCCCCCCGGGAAAAAAATTCGCTGTTTTGAGGTTTCAATATTGTTAGGGTTTGGGTTTTGCAGTTCGACTTTACGGCATTCGATAATGAGCCGTTTCGATGATCTAATATAGACCCTCTGAATCCAGCAAATATTAAACTATTGAATTACACAGGCAATTGCGTTTTTATCTGAACAGGACTAAAGAGTCCAGAAAATCAGATCAATTGTTCATTTCCTTCTCTGGTCCAACGGTTGGACAAGCTGTTTTTAAAATGACCTTATCGAAATGGCTAAGAGACTGTGTTACCTTTGTTTATGCACATACCAACCATAAGTTACCTGCGCCTGTTAAAGCACATTCAACCAGATCAGTTGCTACATTAGTAGTTTTTCATTCAAAAGCTTCTATGGACGAAATTGGTGCAGCCTTAACTTGGGCTACACCTCCTACCTTTATCACTCATTACAAAGTGGATATGGTCTCCAGGGGAAGAGCATCCTTTGGCTCTATGGTTCTCAGGAAGATCCTTCCATAAGGCCACCGAGGAACTAAAGTAGCTGAGGACTGTGGCCTATTCGTCAAGAATGAACGAAGATTGAAAACATCAGATAAATAAGTTATGTACTCACCATAACATTCCATCTGTGTTGTCAATCTTCGTTCATTCTTGACATCCCACCCACCTTCTCCCTCCTGTAGATTTCCTCGGGGATCAAACTCTTGTCCTGGGTTGTCGTAGGGTTTTTACCTTGTACATTTCTTCTACTAATAATTAATTGTGTATACTCTTGCTATTATCTGCAAACTCGATCTGAGGTAATGGAGAAAGGGACATTGTGGGTAGAGTCTTAGCTTGAGAGTTTTTGGTTGGAAAGAGGTGTATAACGGCTGAGCTAGTTCTGCGAATCAGAACCGAGTTCCATTTGTCAAGAATGAATGAAGATCGACAATACAGAAGGAATGATCTTAAGTGGTTAACTTCATTTGGTCTGCAACCTGTGGGTATCGGATCCGAGCCGGCAGCTTTACCTAGCTTAAGATCCGAGCTCCTAGCTCCTCCCCGTACCCATAATCCCCTGCAACACATCCCCCATCCTCAGATCTAGTTTGCCGCGGTTTACAGCAGCTTCTAGAGACGAGCTCTTGGCGTGGGTGAGAGATTTCAAGTTTATAAAAAACTTTAAAATCACTTTTCTCTTAGGATTTTCTGTGTTGTGTGTGCTTGGTTTAGCCCCTTTTACTGTCTAGTATACTTATTTTAACTGTTTTGTGGTAAATTCTCTTCAAATTTATTTTTCACCCTCCCAGTAGTGTGTGAGTGTGTAGTGTGATGGCTGAAGGGCCTAAAGCCATTTTTTCTAAATGCACTGAGTGTGGTCATAAGCTGTCCCCAGCCGATGGCCATACTCAGTGCATTATTTGTCTGGGGGTGGCCCATTTATCCACCAGCTGTCAGGTCTGTGCAGCTTTCAACCCCCGGGCCATCAGGGATAGGAGGAACAAGCTAATCCTGGCGAGATTGTTACCCTCGGATTCTTCTTCCTCCTCTAAATATGCTGCACCAGTTTGGAAGATGAGCACGAGGAGGACAGCACTCCAGCCTTGTTGGTGACAGTACACTCTCAGTGGAGAATAATTTTTTTTTAATTTTGTAAGATACCAAGAAGCTCTTTAATAAATGAGCTATACTCAGTGGATTTTCTAAGTACAGGTAGTAGGTGTTTAGCCTGAATAAATAAAATGGAAAATGAGCTGAGTGTCTGATCCGTGGGGGAACGGTGTCTTCGGTGCCGTTTAGGTTGTAGCACACTTCCCTCTTGGGTCCGACTGCTTCGGCTCCGACGCTGATCCCTGCATCGGCGCCAAGGGGGCTGCTCTCGGAGACGGGGGAGAGCGGTTCACCCTCGGCGTTTGATGTAGTGGAGAGGGTGCTGTCGAGAACTTCCAGATCCCCAGTCCGGGCTATGGATCCATCCGTCACCCATGCGCATTTGGGCCTGTCATCCGGCCACAGGAACAGCCTGCATCGGCGCTCCAGTTGGTTCCCTTAGAGGAACAGGACCTCATGGGTGAGCCCTCCTCGGATAGCCCCACCGAGGAGGTTCCTCACAAACGGAAGTGCAAAAGGAGGCACCTGGACTCCCCTGAGTCCCTGACAGAGGACACAGATTTGGAGGAAGGGGAAGGTTCCCCAAGGTCACCCCCTGAGGATGTCTCCTTTGGAAACATCATGGAAATGTTGCAAATCAGAGGAGGGTGGTCTGCCCAAAAACCTTCCTCGGATGAGTCTGTGTTTCTGGATGTGTTCGATGCAGGCCCATCTACTTCTTAGGTGTCCCCCCGGCTGATCCCCTGGTGGGCTTAATTTCCACCAGGGCTTGGAAGGAGCCGGACACCGTGGAACCGATTCCCAGAAGGCCAGACAAGGTACTTAGTCCCCCTTCTGATAGGATGGCTTGGTCTAAAGGTTCTCCAGTGGATGCCATGGTGGTGGTGGCTGCCACCAAGAAGGAACTAGCGCAGGAGAGTTCCTTGGTCCACCCTCCAGATAAGGAATCTTTGACGTTGGACCGCATTGGAAAGCGGATGTTTGCTTCAGCTACCTTCTCTGTGAGGGCGCTGAACTATATGGCGCACGTTATCAGAATCCAGCGAGACTTGATTAAACCTCAAGATGCACGCCCTCGAAGCCCTCCTCAGTATGGAGAACATCGATGTCTGTGCAGTGACTGAAACCTGGTTCAAGGCTCCTGAGAGTACCCCAGCACTATCGGGTTTTACCTCATATATCATGCTTTCCAGCCCCAAAACTTGGACCGAACTACAAAAGGAGGGGGAGTATCCATTTTCATCAAAGATACCCACACCTCCAGGTTAGTGGCAACGCACGAAGCATCGGAGACTATCCAGGTGCAACTAACCATAGGCAAAACTGCCTTACAGTTTGTAGCATGCTACAGACCACCCTCTCAAACTCAGGAACCCCACACAGCCTTCCTGAAGACACTGGAGAGTATTAATGTCTCTCCAAATACCATCATTTTGGGAGACTTCAACTACCCAAACATAGACTGGGAACATTACTCAAGCCCCAACACCCTAGCCCAAAGGTTCCTAGAATTCATAAACTCAAATGCAATGGAACAACTAGTCACCATTCCCACAAGAGGAGACAATATACTAGACCTGATCATCACAAACATGGGGACAAAATGCTCCACACCGGAAGTATATCCCTCTTTGGTAAGATCAGACCATAGATTAATCTCACTGGAGATCCACATCCCGCCCCCACCCACTGCACAAAAGACCACAATGAAAAACTTCTCAAAAGCAAACTTCACACTTCTCAAGACTGAAGTGGTATCCTTCAAGGCCCCTGGGCCAGTGGAAACCACAACCCACACTGCTGAATCCTTTGCAAATGCCTTCTATGGGCACCTTCAAGAATGAATGGATCATGCAATCCCCAAATAAAACCAAGACCCATTCCCCCAAAGGCAGGCGCCTGGTCTGGTGGACCCCAGCCATAAACAAACTTTACAACAGGAGGAGGAAGCTACTACATGACAGAGCAAAATCCCTAAAAGGGAAGGCGTCTCTGATCAGTACTAGCAAAAAACTACGATCACTCATAAAATCATCCAAGGCCAACTTTGAGAGAAAGATCGCAAAAGACACAAAAGACAATCACAAGGCCTTCTTTAGCTATGTTAGAAACCTGGGTGGAAACTCCCAGATATGCTCAGAGTTAGTCCAAAATGACACAAAATACACTGAACCCACTGACATTGCCAACATTCTGGCAGACAGGTTCAGTGCAAATTTCTCCTCCTCATCCCCCCCAAAAGGAGAAATAACTATCCCAGCAGAGTGTAGCCTCCCTAACATCTCAGATGCCCAGGTAAGAGCTGCCCTCTCTAAAGCTAAAAACACAGCATCAATGGGACCGGATGGTGTCCCGGGCTGTGTGCTACATGAACTCCAAGAGGAACTAAACCCACACATAAGGCTGCTGTTTAATCTTAGCCTTACTACAGGATACGTACCCAAAGAGTGGCGTACGGCAACAGTGGTCCCACTTCACAAAGGTGGTGCTTCTACGGACCCTGGAAATTACCGCCCCATAAGCTTGACGAGCCTGGTCTGCAAAGCTATGGAGAGGATCATTATGGAACTCATAAACAAAGACATTGGGGACCTACAGACATTGGATCCTACTCAATTTGGCTTTGTCAAGGGCAGATCCTGCCTTTTGAACTTGGTCGACTTTTTGAAACAGTCACTAAGGCCATTGATGAGGGTAAGGCAGTTCACACAGCCTACCTTGACCTTGCAAAAGCCTTTGACACAATACCCCACTCGGGCATCATAGACAAACTCACCAGCTTAAATGTAAACCCATATGTCACAAGATGGGTTGCAAACTGGCTCAAGGACAGAACCCACAGGGTCAGAGTTGCTGGAGCTATGTCAGACTCTAAGCCAGTCATAAGCGGTGTCCCACAGGGCTCAGTCCTGGGACCCCTCTTGTTCGGCATTTATTTTTCTGAGGTACAGGCAAACATAGGAGGATTGTGGCTGACAAAGTTCGCAGATGACTGCAAACTAGGTGCCATAATTGATACTCCAGCAGACACAAACATCCTTCAGAGGGGCCTCATAGAAACGGATAATTGGTGCCAGAGCCATGGCCTTAAGCTGAACGCCAAAAAATGTATAGTCATACCCTTTGGGAAAAACAAGGTACCGACAAATTACCACATAGGCGGTAATCCATTAAGTACGGAAGAGGTAATCAGGGACCTAGGGACCCAGGTTGACAGTAACCTCTCATTTGACACTCACATTGCCAAAGTGGTTAGGAAGACCTTCTATATTGCCCACCTTATCATGAAGGGTTTCACATCTAGATCAAGAGAGGTCATTGTGCCCTGTACTCTTCTCTTATCAGGCCAATGATTGAATACAATGCCCCATTTGGGATGTATCTCACCCGACACCTGCAGCAGTTGGAAAGACCCCAAAAGTTCCTCACCAAGAGGATAAAGGGTCTTAAACATATGTCATATGCTGCCCGACTGAAAAACTCCAGCTCTATTCAGTGCATACCGCCTACTCAGAGGTGATCTGTGCCTGACGTACAAGGCCATGTCCAATCCTGAATTAATGGACATGCTCCACCTCAGAAAATCCAAATCCATCAGAGCCACGAGAACAAGTGACTTAAACCTCAACACAGAAATAAATAGGACGTGCTGGAGGGACAGATTCATAACCCAGAGGCTCCCTACACTCTGGAACAGAATCCCAGTCCATGTTAGGCAGAGCCCCTCACTGACTCTATTCAAGAGAAATCTCGACGAGTGGATGGGAGATCGTAGGTTTACCCCGGGGGTCATCTCTGTGTCACTACTAGACAGAGGCATAGTAAACTAAACCCTAAAAGGGCGTAGTATTCTCATCCTAAGGGGTGGTGTAAGCTACATACTCTCTGGCTAGGCTTATAAATGCCTTAGGGCAGATAGCCTAGTACGAACCTATGAATACGCTGGAGCCCCCCGGAGTCCATGGCGGCCGAGGACAAACGCATCTTCTCGACTCGCATGGCCACTCTGAAATCTATTACTAATACATCTGTGCGGCTACTCTGCCATTGCCACGGAGGGAGCGGCTAGAGCCAGCGGAGCAGGCATTGCTCTGCGGTGCCATGCCTGGCTCCGCCTTTGCGATTTTGCGGAACCCTTCAAGGCGTCCTTCGCTAATGTGCCCTTTGATGGTTCTACGCTCTTTGGCAAGACTGTCCGCGACACGCTGGTCCAAAGCGAAAAGAAAGGAAGATGCTGTCTGCCGTCGGGATCCGCTTCTCTAATCCCCAACGGTCCTTCTCCAGGAACCAGAGGGGACAAAAGAAGATGTGGTTCCGGAAATCACAGCAGTCCCGTCCCACTGCGAACCCCTCGTCCTTCAGAGGCAGAGGAGGACAAGGTGGACGCCGGCCCAGAGGCAGAGGGGGGCCGAGGAATCTCGGGTCCCGAGAACCTTTCTCGGAGCGGCCCGTGCAACAGCCCTGAGGGCTTACCCGGCTGTCCCTCTCTGGAGGCAGTCGGGGGGCATCTGTTGAAGCACCTCCAAAACTGGGAGTCCATTACTACGGACCGGTGGGTGCTCCGAGTTATATCCAGAGGTTATTCCATTCCCTTTCTGAGTCTACCCCCTCCTGTGAAACGCCTCCCTGATGTCCCACCTGATCAAAGGGAGGCGGCAGCTTTAGAAATTTCGAAGATGTAAGAAAAAATGTCCATCCAGCCCATTCCCCCAGGCCAGTCCGGATTGGGAAATTAATCCAGGTTCTTTTTAGTGCCAAAAAAGACGGGGGAACTGAGGCCTATACTAGACCTGTCATCTCTAAACCTGTTCATTCCCAAGGAGAAATTCCGGATGGTCACCCTGCAGTCTATTCTCCCCTTCCTCCGGGAGAACGACTGAATGTGCTCCATAGACCTCAAAGATGCGTGCTACCACATTCTAATGGACAGACGAACCAGGAGGTTCCTCCGCTTTCGGCTGGGAGCCAGTCATTTTCAGTTCAGGGCTCTTCCGTTCGGCCTCACCTCAGTCCCCAGGGCGTTCACCAAAGTCATGGCGGTGCTCACAGCCCACCTGAGACTTCAGGGCATTCGGGTCTTTCTGTACCTGGACGACTGGCTCCTCACCGCCTCCACCAGGCATCAGCTCTGCTGGGCCAGGGATTATACCCTGGCTCTTACTCAGCGTCTAGGTATTACTGTGAACCTTCAAAAATCATTCCTTCATCCTGTGCAGGTTCTGGAATTTATAGGGGCCAAAATAGATACACGTCACTCCAAGGACTTTCTAACAACAGACAGGTTGCGCAATTTGTCTCTTCATGTTTTGGCAATTCTCCAGCCTCAGCCCCACATGTGGAATTAGTCCTGAGAGCTTTGGGCTCCATGGCGGCAGCCATCGGTCTGTCACCCTTGGCACGCCTGCGTATGAGAATCCTACAATGGACTCTTCAGGTCCAATGGTCACTGTTGCTGCACCCCTTGAGCAGCCCAATTCCCCTGAGCAGGGTTTGCAAGGACTCCCTTCTCTGGTGGCTGCACTCTCAGGAGCTACAAGAGGGGAGACCATTCATCATGCCTCAGCCCCAAGCCACGTTGACCATGGATGCTTCTCGCCTCGGGTGGGGGTGGGGCATGCTATGGACAGAACCGTCCAAGGCACGTGGGCTCCCTCAGAGACCATTCTGCATATCAATGTCCTGGAGATGAGGACGGTGCTTTTGGAGTTGCAAGCCCTACAAGACCTTCTTCCTCCGGGAACTATTGCAATTCAGTCAGACAACATGGCTGTAGTCTGGTACATCAACAAACGGGGGAACCAGATCTTATCCCCTTTGCCGAGAAGCCATGAGAGTTTGGGAATGGGTGATCTCCACCAACCGCTTTCTGGTAGCAATGCACATTCCGGACCAACATCTTAGCGGGCAGGCTAAGTCGCCTGATCCTCACACCGTACGAGTGGTCTCTAAACCCGTTGGTAGCGAAACAGATCTTCTTCAAATGGGGTCTACCTTGCTGCGATCGTTTTGCTTCCCTGGCAAACACAAAGTGCAGCGAATATTTCACCCTAATTCCCCCAATAGGGGAGAACCCCAGAGACGCTCTGGTTCATGCTTGTCCCCCTGGTCTCCTTTATTCTTATCCCCCTCTTCCGCTCATGACGAAGTTCCTGCAGAAAGCCCATCGGTTGGGGAGCAAGATGATCCTCATAGCCCCATTCTGGCCTCGCCAGATCTGGTTCCCTTACCTGCGGTCTCACAGTGTAGTTCCTCCTTGGATCTTAGATCCCATCCCGGATCTAATTTCTCACCCTGCGGGATTACAACCCCCAAATCTGGGTGACCTCAAGCTTACGGCTTGGTTGATCCAGTTCTGCTGATAGCAAGGACTCCCGGTATCTCGTCACCAGTGAAAGCCATTCTGGTAGCAGCACACAAACCTTCTACCAGAAGGATCTACGGTAGTGAATGGAAACGCTTTTCCATTTGGGCCAAAGACAGGGGCTTGGATCCCTTTGCTGTCCCTATTCCGACGATTCTTGAATTTCTGTCCCATATCTTTCATCAGGGAGCCAGTGCATCTACGGTTAAAGTACAGTTGGCAGCCATCTCTCACTTTCATGTGGGAGATGAGGTAGGATCACTGGCTTCCACCAGAATTTGCAAAACTTTTCTAAAAGGCGCTTTCCTGTTAAAACCACCAGTTAAGTCTGCGGTTCCACCATGGGACTTAACACTGGTCCTGCAGGCTTTGACGGGCCCTCCTTTCGAACCGGCCGCGTCAGCTCAGTTGAAATTTTTATCGTGGAAAACAGCCTTCCTGGTTGCAATAACTTCGGCCAGGAGAGTGTCTGAGCTTCAAGCCTTCTGTATGAAAACCCCCTTATCTAATTTTTCGTAAGGACAGAGTTTCTCTCAGGACTAATCCTTCTTTCCTCCCTAAAGTAGCCTCTGAGTCGAATATTAATCAGTCTATTAATCTTCCAGTGTTCTTTCCCAATTTCCAGAACAAAGGGGAATACACACTGCACAAATTGGATGTGCATAGACAACTGCATTTTTATCTGCACATGACAGCAACTAACCGCAAGTCTGATCAATTGTTTGTGTCCTTTGCCAAGTCTTCTTTAGGCAAACCTATTACCAAAGTGACATTAGCTAACTGGATTTCACAATGCATCATTCAAGCCTATTTAGCTTCGAACAAACCGGTTCCTTTGGGAATCCATGTGCATTCAGCCCGATCCATAGCTACCTCTGCTGCGTTCTGGTCTAGAGTCCCTATAGACGACATATGTTCAGCAGCTACTTGGTCCTCCTTTCATACATTCATTTCCCATTATAAATTGGATTTGATTTCCAGGAGTAGGGCTTCCTTTGGCTCCGCGGTGCTCCGGAATATTCTTCCTTGAGGGCCGCCCAATGTTTTCTAGGTAGCTGGGGACTCTGTCCACAGGTTGCAGACCAAATGAAGTTAACCACTTCAGATAAAGAAATTATGTACTCACCATAACGTTAAATCTGAGTGGGTAACTTCATTTGTCTGCAACTGACCCCCCCCTTCATTCCCCCTAACCAGTTTTGTGCTTCTTAACCAGGAGAGGATTATCTATTCTGTTAGGCAGTAGGTTACTGGCCTCTTTCGAGGGTCTTGTGGAGTCCCTATAGGCAAACTCAATCTGAGGATGGGGGATGTGTTTCAGGGGATCATGGGTAGGGGGGAGGAGCTAGGAGCTCGGATCTTTAGCTAGGTAAAGCTGCTGGCTCGGATCCGATGTCAGATCCGATACCCACAAGTTGCAGACAAATGAAGTTACCCACTCAGATGGAACGTTATGGTGAGTACAAAACTTTTTTTTTTTTTCCACAGCTGCTGACTGAAAAGATAATTCTTGTTGGTGGATACCATTACTAGAAAATTCTAGAACTAGATCAGAATGTATTGCTGTCCGATCGTCATTATGGGTTTACCCATAACCAATGCACTTTACTCATGAGAGCAAATCTTGTATAGTTTGATTTTTTTGCTGCAGCTCAACTGAGGCTTTAAAATACATTGATGCTTATGTTCTCATACTTGCATACACATAGACAGTCAGTTGTAGGAAAGGATTTTATATGTCGCTGTCAGTGTGCTTTTACACCGAATGCAGCTGTGAGAAGCTTTCATGTTAATTTACTTAGGTTTTAACATAATTATATTTTTGAAGCTGTCTGCAGCCATCCCTTCTCCTGCCATACAGATGCATAGGACGTTGGTAGTGGACTCATTGGAGACCATTTTGTTTTCTGAAATCTGATTATAAAACTAATCTTGTAATTTACCTTTGCCAGAAAGACTGTAGGTGGAATTCTCAGACAACATGAATAATTCGCAAAATCATGCAAGTTTAGCTTTGTGCACTAGACAAGGCCATCAATTCCCAGTCCCCCTTGCTGTTCAGTGTCACTCCTCTGCTGTACTGAGCACTGAGTGGTTTGATGCCACATGGAAATGTGGTAGTTTGGGGGGTGCTATGTTAAACAGACTCATTACCAGTCCAGTGCACTGCTCTGGAATGGCAGTTCGTAGATGTCTGTACTATGCAGATTGCATGCAGAACAGCAAAAAGAATGTGCAGGTGTGTGCAGAAATTTTGGTAAATATGCCTGAAAATTTTATTGAGAGAGAATCTGTACAGGGTGAACAGGACGAAGCAGAGCAGCTCGACCGTGGCCAGACTGGTAATCTGGGCAACTACTGCAGTGAAGTGTGAGTGCATGAGAGGCTGTGCAAGTGTATGTCATAGTTCAATACTAGATTATCAGTCTGCAGACTTTTTCAAGTCTAGCTGATAACCAGAGGTCAGAATCAGACCGTGTATCTTGTGTCTGTAAGGTATTCACCTTAACCATTATGTCAACCCTCAACCTTTTATTCTAACACGCAACCCTTGTCTGTTTGTCTGTGTTTGTTTGGGGACATTACAAGGATGGTATGGGTGGGCTCTTTGAGTGTATGTGCACGCATTCTTATTGGGAAAGAGAGAGAGACTGTGTATGTGGTGGATGACCACTGACCAGAGTGACCTGAGACTGGACAATGAGCTTGTGACTGGAGAGTAGGCAGGCACTGGATATATGTATGCATCTGTGTATCATCATGTGTATGTGGAAATGTCTGAGTGTCTGCCTAGGTATATAATTGTGTGTGTGTGTGTGTGTGTGTGTGTGTGTGTGTGTGTGTGTGTGTGTGTGTGGTCTGCTAGGTGTCTGCCGTACCTACTAGCACAGTCGACTGAAAAGTTATTCAGATCACCTAGTTTAGTGATTCATAATTGTACAAATTCTCTTAATTCATAAGGTCTTTTTCAATTTTCTGTCACTGTTTCTGAAGTACTTTGTTCTTACATAACCCTAAGGCATCCTCCTTGTGTCTTAGACTGTATTCTCGTTTTTCTACGCTTTTTTCAATGACTGTACCTACATTAACTCTGGATTCTGATGAATTGATTAAACAAGTTTATTGCATCCACATTGTGTCTTCCTTCTTCAGAACCAAACATTACTGAACCTTTCTAGTCTTGACTGCCTCAGTCCTGTGTGTGTGTTCTTAGAAAGGTGAGATTTACAGACGTGCATGAAATACCTCAGGTGGTGTATTGCCAGTTTTCTGTATGGAAGGATATTAACCATCTGGAAGCCAACTATTGTAATACCCTTCATAGCAGCGGCCCTGCCATTGAATGTGGGAATTGCAGATCAATTATTCTTACTAGCATTGTTTGTAAGGTAATAGTGCATATCATTGTAGACCTCATAAACTGTGATATTGGCAACTTACAAGCCCTCTTTCCTACCCAGTTAGGTTTTATAAAAGGTAGATCTTGCCTAATAAATCTGGTGAATTTGTTTCAGGAAGTCACCGAAGCACTGGATGATGGCTGTTTGGGACACACTACCTACCTGGATTTACCTAAGGCCTTTGATAGTATCTCATACTCCGGCATTATTGAGAGAGTAACCCAGTTAAATGTTAACACTTACATCATTTTTTGGATAGCACACAGTGTGTGCTCGTGGCAGTCATTGAAAGAGCAGGTCAGCAGTGGTGCTCCACACGCTTCTGTTTAGGGCCACTCCTTTTTGGCATATTCTTAACTGATGTTCATAATGACATCGAGGTGTCTGGCTGACTAAATTTGCTGATGACTGCAAACTCGGAGTTGTCATCAACTCACCAGCTGGCAGCAAGATACTCCAAAACGGCCTAAGATACAAAAACCCCTGGTGAGAGAAATGCAGTAGGTGTAAAAATGACATCAGATCACACTAATCTAAGTATGTGTAAAATGTCCAGACTCTGCAGTCATGACCAAGAAAGTGGAAATGTCTATGGATTGCTACTGCCTGTGATTGAGTAGCAGTGTGGAAACTGGTATGCTTTAGTTGTAATAGCAAGGCTGTATCACCAGTGGAGCAGAGAAGTAAAAACATATACATATGTTAGCTACCAGGAGAAAAAATGAAAAGTATTCTATAGTGGCAGGTGTAAGACCTGCCTAATTTGCATCTTGTAGCATGTAGTACTCTGAAGTTCATTGTCAGCATGGAACAGCACAGGGACCTATGATGTCCCATTAAAGTGAAGTTTAAAAGTATATATTTCAGGAATTTCACCTTCTGTACCATTTCTGTAGCATTTGAGAATAACAAACCGACCCATTTCTTACATTACTATATAGTGTGGATGCTGCATGTCGCAAGTCTTGAGAATGGGTGTCTTGTATAAAAGAGTGTTTTAGTCAGTGGCTATGCAAAGGAATCTGCAAAAATGTCAGCAGTTTACTTATTTGCAGACATAACAGTCATGCAGAATAGATGTTCCTGTACCTGTTAGTCTGTGTAACATAAGGGATCCAGAAGATTGTATATAGTAAAACTGTGGGACATGAGTGGGCTCTTGCTGTGTTGCTGTCATAAAATAGAAGCATCTGTGTACAGGACACCACCTAGCCTTTACAGATAGATCTACCTGCCAGTGCTGTTGTGTAATTGTGTAATTTTCACACCCGGCTGTATTGCACTCAGATGGTATGATGATAATTTCCACCCTCTGTGTGCAGTGTAGGGGTCACGTGTATGTGATCTGACATTAAGGTGATTCCCTTTTATGAATTGCATTAATGTTAGGCCTACATGCAATCAATGGGCGACACAAATCCTGCATGCTAGTGCATACAGTGTATAAATGTATATCTGAAGTAGTTTTGGTCTTCAACCTGTGGGATACGGATCCGTATCGGATCCGAGCCGGCAACTATTACTAGCATCAGCTCCGAGCGCCAGACTATGCCCCTTACCCATAATACACCTCTACTGCCTTCCATCCCCAGATCTCTTTTGCCTCGATTTGCTATACATCGTGTCTTCTGAGCTCCAGCTAGCAGTGGGTTGTTTAACTTTCTGTAAGTAAAAAATGTTCACTTTTTTCGTCAGGTTAGATTAGTTTAGATACCCCTTCTCCCCTTCCATCGCTTTGGCGTTGAGTGTTAGTGTTGTTAGGTAAAAAGTTAGAGTAGCTTGTTCTGTGGTGCCCCCCCCCCCCCCCAGTGTTGTTCTTTAGTCTAGCGTGGTGAGTGGGTTTTTGTGTGAGTGATTTTAGGAAAGTATTTGCCTGTCTTTTTTAAGGCTTTCTTTCCCTTTAGTATGGCTGAAAACCTTATCTTTAAGCACTGCACAGAGTGTGGCCATAAGCTCTCCCCATTTGATGGCCACACCCTGTGTGTGTTGTGCTTGGGTGTGGCCCACCTTAGTGTGGATTGCAGTATTTGCGCGGGGTTCAACCCCCGTGCTTTAAAGGATAGGAAGGCCAAGTTGCCCCTCAAAGGTCTTCTTCCTCTTTCCGACTCTCTTTCCTCGTCTTCGGCTTCAGTCACAGCAGCTGCCTCTCCCCCTCTCTTCTTCTGGCTTCTCCTCCCTCCCAGGCTGGGACTCAAACTCCTGCCTCTAAGCCCATGGTAGCGGAGCAGAAGAGAGATAGAGAAAGGGGAAGAGAGTCGAAGACGAGGGAGAAGAGGAAGAGGTTCCCGGACCTCTCTTCACCTAGCAAAACCCCTCGGACCCATGACTCCCCTCAGCTCCAATCTCCGAGGTGCTCCCCTGAGCCGGAGGAGCCACGTCCAGTCTCTTGGGCCTCGGTTCCCCGACCCACCAGGTCGGAGTCCGTGGCCTCGTCACAGTCAACCCGCTCCTTATCGAATATGGATCTGGATAAGATGATGAGGCGCTTTATCTGTACACAGATCCATTTGGGGGTCTTGCCAGCCCCCCTCCCTCTGCAGGGGGAGCTCGCTTCCTTTCTTTCAACCCATTTCTTCTTCTCCTCCGATCCAGCTTTCGGCTTCGGAGTACTTGGATCCGAGGTTGGCCTTGGGCAGGGGGTCGGCGCCGATGGTACTTGTTTCCACGATGCGACAGCTGCCTGGAGCATTTCGGATCTGACCAGCTCGGATCTGAGCCACTCTTGGAGCCAGAGTTTGGGTGTCGGATCTGAGGGAGTGGAACCTTTTCCATCGGCTTTGACTGTGTCGGGCTAGGTCCCCTCCCTCGGAGGTCCGTCCACCTCGGGCCCGGCTCCGATTCTCACGTCAGACCCTGGGAGACCAACCTCTTTATTAGCTTCCCAGGAGGTACGCTCTCCTTCAGCGTTCGATGTGGTAGAAAGGGTCCTCTCCATCGAATAGAGACCCCTGATCGCCCCATCGACTCCTCCCAGACCCCCTCGGCTCTGTCTACGGTGCCCATTGTCTTACTAGAGGGACAGCCTGTGCTCGAAGAGCCCCAAACCGTTCCCCCCAAGGAACGAATGGCTTGCGTGCGCCCCCCCCCGTAGAGCCCCACCGGAGATGTGCCTCGCAAGCATACGTGCAAGAGGAGGCACTTGGACTCCCCCCGAGTCCCTCACTGAGGACATGGATTTAGATGATGGAGAGGGTTCCCCAAGATCACCTCCTGAGGATGTCTCCTTTGGAGAGATCATGGAGATCCTGCACCAGTGGGGAGGTTGGTCTGCCCCCAGCTCTCTTCTGATGAGTCTGTGTTCCTGGAGGCTTTTGGCACGGGCCTGTCTACTTCCTGTATGTCCCCTCCCGCGGATCCTTTAGTGGATTCGGTCACCTCGCGGGCGTGGAAGTAACCGGACACCATAGAGCCTATCCCCAAGTGACCCGATAAAATTTTAAGCCCCCCATTGACAGGCCATCCTGGAATAAAGGCCCCCCCCCATGGACGCAATGGTGGTAGCAACAGCCACTAAGAAGGAACTTGCTCAGGAGAGTTCCTCGGTCCACCCTCCTGACCGGGAGTCATGGATGATGGATCTCCTAGGGAAGCAGGTGTATGCTTCAGCTACCTTTTCGATCAGGGAGCTGAATTACTTGGCCCATGTCACTAGACTCCAGCGAGACCTGGTAAAGGAGCTGGAGGAGTTTCCCCCCAAGTCCATGTCGCAGGAGGACAAGGCTTATTTCTCCGTGAGAATGGCCACTCCAAAAAAGCGGTATCTAATACGTCCAATCGACTCCTCTCCCATACTACGGAAGGAGCAGCTAGGGCGGCTTGGTCCAGCGTGTCCATGAGGCATAATGCCTGGGTCAGGTTGTGTCAATTTTACGAACCCTTTAACGCATCTTTTGCCAATGCCCCTTATGATGGCTCTACACTTTTCGGTAAGACTGTCAAACAGACACTAGTCAAAAGTGAGAAGGACGGGAAGACACTGTCTGCCGTCGGAATCCGCTTCTTTAACCCTCAAAGGTCTTTTTCTCGGAACCAGCGAGGGCAAAAGAAGATGTGGTTCCAGAAGTCTCAGTATTCCTGGGACACTCAGGGCTCTTTTTCCCGCTGAGGCAGAGGGAGACAGAATGGATGCCGGCCCAGAGGCAGAGGGGGTCCGTGGAACTTCGGGTCTCGAGAACCATTCTCAGACAGACCTGGGCAGCAAACCTGAGGGGCTGTCCGACTGCTCTACTCTGGAGGCAGTCGGGGAACAATTGTCCTAGCACCCAGCGGCATGGGAGTCCATAACAACAGACCACTGAGTCCTTCAAGTCATATCCAGAGGATATTCTTTCTCCTTCGTGGGTTCCCCCATATCTCCCAGACATCTCCCGGAGTTCCACCCACGCAAAGGGAGGCAGCAGCACAGGAAATTTCCAAGCTGCTAGTAAAACGAGCCATCAAAACCGTCCCCACAGATCAGTCCAGATCGGGCTTCTACTCCAGGCTCTTTTTGGTGCCAAAGAAAATGGGGGACTTAAGGCCCATTCGGGATCTCTCTACCTTGAACCTGTCTGTTGCCAGAGGGAAGTTCCTGATGGTCATGCTGCCGTCCATCATGCCGTATCTGCAAGAGAGCGACTGGATGTGCTTGTTAGACCTCCAGGATACTTACTATCAGTTAAAAATGCAGAGATGCTCCAGGAGATTCCTCCGTTTCCGGCTAGGAGTCAATCATTATCAGTTTCGAGCCCTACACTTTGGTCTCACCACAGCCCCCAGGGTGTTTACCAAAGTGATGGCGGTTGTAGCGGCTCACCTGAGGCTTCAGGAGATTCAGGTCTATCTGTACCTGAACGATTGGCTCCTCACTGCTCCCACCAGGCATCTACTTTCCCAAACCAGGGATTATTTTTTGACACTTGCTCTGAGTTTGGGTATCACAATCAAAACATCCAAATCTCTCCTAGATCCTCTACAGGTGATAGACTACATTGGTGCCAGGATAGATACTCTTCTGTGCAAGATATTCCTGACCTCAGAGAGAGTTCAAAACCTCAGGATGCATGTCTTCCTGATCTACCATTCTCACCTCCCAACAGCGGAATCAGTGTTGAGGGCCCTAGGCTCGATGGCGACTACCATAAATCTTCTTCCGTGTGCTTGGCTACACATGTGGATTCTTCAGTGGACTCTAGCGGTTCACTGGTCCCTGTTGGAACTGCCATTAACTTATCCTATCCACCTAAATCGACTGTGTCGGTCATCGCTCATATGGTGGATGAGCTCTCCGATCATTTTGGAGGGACGACCCTTTGTTCCAGCCCCGGCCCAAACTACAGTGACCACGGATGCCTCCCAACTTGGGTGGGGGGGCATTGTTCAGGCTGGACAGTCCAAGGCCTGTGGTCCCCCATAGAAACCAGCTTGCATATCAGTGTCCAGGAGATGACGGCGGTCCTAGCGTTGCAGGCCCTTCATGTCTTTCTTCCTCTGGGGAAGATTGCCATTCAGTCAGACAGCATGTCAGTAGTCTGGAATATCAACAAACAGAGAGGGCCCAGATCTTACCCCCTTTATCATGAGGCCATGAGAGTGTGGGAATGGACGATCTCTACCCATCGCTTTCTCATCGCAACACACATTCCAGGATGGTTCAACATCCTAGCAGACAGGCTAAGTCTGACCATTCTGATGCCTTACGAGTGGTCTCTGAATCTGTCAGTAGCGGAACTGATCTTCAGCAAGTGGGGTCAAGCTTGCTGCGATCTCTTTGCATCTCCTTCCTAGTGCAGCGAGTTTTTCGCTCTGAATCCCTTGCCGGGGGAGTCCCCCAGGGGCGCTCTAGTTCATGCTTGGCCTCCCGGTCTTCTGTATGCTTACCCGCCAGTACCTCTCATTCCGAGGTTTCTGCAGAATGCTTGTCGACTGGGGAGCAAGGTGATCCTCATTGCCTCATTCTGGCCTCGCCAGGTATGGTTTCTCTTCCTTTTGTCTCACCTTCTGGCTCCACCTTGGATCCTAGATCCCATTCAGGATTTGATTTCACACCCTTCGAGGGTGCCTCATCCGAGTCTGGACAGCCTGAAGCTCATGGCTTGGCTGCTCCAGTTCCTATAATTGCTAGAACTCCCAGACTATTCTCCTCAGTTAGATCTATTTTGGTAGCTGCTCATAAGTCTTCGACCAGAAAGGTTTATTGCTGCAAGTGGAAACATTTTTCTTTCTGGGCCTCTCAGAGGAGTTTAGACCCTTTTGATTTTCTAGCTGATATTTTCCAGCACGGGGCTAGTTAATTTGGCTGCCATTTCCCATTTTTATGTGGGAGAGAATTCTGCATCCTTGGCATCTTCCAGACTGTGTAAAGCTTTTATCAAAGACACCTTTTTGCTACGCCACCCGGTTAAAGATCCTCTTCCCCTGTGGGACCTCACTATGGTTCTCCAAGCTCTGGTCGTTCCACCTTTCGAGCCTGCCGCAACTGCAGATCTAAAATTTTTATCGTGGAAAACAGCTTTTCTGGTGGCTATTACCTCTGCTAGAAGGGTTTCAGAATTACAGGCCTTATCCATCAAACTTCCATACATGATTTTTCATAAGGACAGAGTTTCCCTCGAACCAGTCCATCCTTTCTTCCTCAGGTGGCATCACCAGTCAATATCAATCAGACGATAAATTTGCCTGTGTTCTTTCCCAGTTTACCAACAAGATGGAATACAAACTACACATGTTGGATGTTCATAGACAGTTACGATTCTATTTACACAGAACAAAAAAATTCCGTAAATCTGATCAATTGTTTATCTCCTTCTATAAACCCTTTTTGGGGAAACCTGTCTCCAAGATCACTACAGCTAGATGGATTTCTTCATGCATCCTGCAGGTCTATAAGAACAGAGGCATGTCTCCTCCAGGTCAGATAAAAGCTCATTCCACTAGGTCCATGGTTACGTCTGTGGCTTTCTGATCAAGAGTGTCTTTGGATGAGATTTGCTCTGCAGCTACTTGGTCCTCATCTCATACATTTATTTCTCATTACAAATTGGATTAGACTTGCAGAAGGAGAGCATCCTTTGGTTCCGCAGTGTTCTGGAATATCCTTCCATGAGGGCCTCCCAGGATTTTTAGTAGCTGGGGACTCTGTCCCACAGATTGAAGAACAAATGAAGTAAACTACTTCAGATAAAGAAGTTATGTACTCACCATAACGTTCCATCTGAGTAGTTGTACTTTATTTGTCTTCAACCGTCCCTCCTTCCCCCGGACCTTGGCACATGATCAGCCTATGGGCTGCAGTATAGGTCACAAGTATATTATCAGGTCAGGTTATCAGTATAAGTTCAGCAAACTCGATCTGGGGATGGAAGGCAGTGGAGGTGTGTTATGGGTAAGGGGAGGAGTGTGGAGCTCGGAGCTGATGCTAGTAATAGTTGCTGGCTCCCATCCAATACGGATCCGTATCCCACAGATTGAAGACAAACGAAGTACTACTACTCAGATGGAACGTTATGGTGAGTACATAACTTCTTTTTTCTTACAATGTATTTGATGGCCTGCCATCAGCATACATTTGATGTACTAAAGTAGGATTCTGTCATCATGTAGTATTTCATCACTAGAGAGGAATTGGTTATTTAAATGGAGTTCAGTAGTGGTTTAACACAGTCCTCTTTGTATTGTTGAGGAAGATGGAATGCTGCACTAAATGTTTGTGTAGCTATTGATAGCAGCCTCATGACACCACATGCAACTTTCAACAATACAACTATGTTAAAATGCTCATTAAGGATGTTAGCCAATGGCCAAACAGCCAACAAATTTGTCCAGTCAGTGTAAGGTTAACTGCTGAAAATCAGTAATCAACTACTGTGCAGCGTCACTTACATTGGCATAGGGTGGAGTGTCGTGGTGCACAGACCAGCACAATATAAATAAAAAAACAGAAACTTGAACCAGCCACTCAGAAAACTATTTTATACTAGACCAGCAGTAATTCAACTTCTAGCACAGCAGCAAATTACACCATGCCACAAAATAATCACTAGCAGTGTTCCAAGATGGCTCCCAAACACTGCCAAATTAAGTTGTGCCCATCAATGTGCATTGAAATTTGCCAAAAAATGTTGTCTCAGATGTTCAGTCACAAAACACTTTCCTGATGTTTGAAGGGACTGAAGAAAGGACACAGATGCAGTAAAAATGGGTTAGTTCTGGCTTCAGCAAGAGCTCAGATGCATAGCTTACAAGTCATCCATCTATCTTCAACCCCTTTTCTCATTTTGCACATGGGGCTGGAGTGTCACTTTAACAGTGACAATCATCTTGAGCCAAGATTTACACCGTCGGGTGGCTAGCCCTGCTGCAGTAATTCGTCCATACCACTCACACACACACACACACACACACACACACACACACACACACACACACACACACACACACACGCACCTATGGCCAGTTTAGAGTGTCCAATCCACCTATTGCATGTCTTTGGAATGTGGGAAGAAATGGAGCACCCGCAGGAAACCCACGGGACAACAGGGAGGACATGCAGACTTTGCACAGCTCCAGATAAAAGACCCTCCACCACCTGTTCATGAACGCCTTTCATAGCATTACCTTCTAAATGTCATCATGCTGTATATGAGACTGTTCATATTTATACTCTGTTTTAATGTTACTGTTTTGTATAACAGTTTGCATTAGTCATAGACAACCAGTTTTATAACAGCTGCAGTATAAATTTGAAGTTCATGCGTGAAAAAGTTCCTTGCATCAGTGCATCTACCTGGTTATCAAATGTAAAAATAATACAAATAAAAAAAGTAATGCTATCACTTGATAACTCGTATACTTGGCACATCCTTCTCTTTCATCATCAGGCAGTAGTGTATTAGTTTTGTCTTCATAAAAGCTGTATTCAAATGAAGTCTTAAGTTGCTTAGAGATAGCCTAAAACTGTCATAATACACTATAATATACCATCTGATATTGTTAATCCTCGTTCATTCCTTACCGGCCATCTTCCAAGCTCGCGTCAGCTACAAACTCCCGAGCTAAAACTCTTACCCAGAATTCCCCTCTACCTGTTAACCCCAGATTTTGTTTGCCGCGTTGCCATTCGGTCCTGTCAAGCAACTTCTCTTGAGCTAAGTACAATATTTGTTGTCATTCTAGTCTAAAACAACCTTTTTCGCTCAGAAAAGTTTCCAAATTGTTTTCTCTTACCTTATCGCATTTAGAGACTATCTCTTCTTAAAAATTCTCAATCTTTTTACCGCGAGGTATTTTCTTCTATACCATCGTTGGTAGACCCCTTTTCTTCATTACCTTCGGGTCTTTCTTGTACCATTGCTGGTATTCTTTCTAATTTCATTCTTTTCTATCATGGATAAAAAAGGTAGCCCAGGATTTAAGAGATGTTCAGATTGTGGACATAAATTACCTACTTCAGATGCGCATTCTCTGTGTGTCTATTGTTTGGGTGTGCCTCCTTTATCAGTTGATCCGCCCTGTGGAATTTGTAAGAACTTTTCTAACAGGACGTTGATTGAGAGGAAAAATAAATTGTTACTGAAGGGGCTACTCAAATCTCCTTTTTCAGAGACTATTTCTGGGTCGGAGGCTTCAACCCCTCCAAGATCCCATAAGAAAAAGACTGATGATCTTTCAAAGGCCAAATCTCTTCCTTCGTCCCCGACTGAGGACTCCCATCAACCGAGACCCAAGAAGACTAAGCTTTCTACTTCAGATCTGACTCTTTCGGCTCCAGCGCATTCGGTGCCTATACCCTCGGCACCGAGGCCATCGACACCGTCTGTGACTTCGGCACTGACTAGCGTGCCCTTTCCCATATCGGTACCGAGGGGCTCCTCGGTTCAGACCTCTATACCGGCACCGACTATCCTGTTGACGCGGACTGTAACCACATCGGCTCCGATATCTTACCCAGAACCGACAATTCATTTACTGACACCGATTTTTTTGGCCCCAGCCTCGGCACCGACAACCACTTCGGCACTGACCTTACTGTCGGTGCAGACCATAACTTTGGTACCGATAATTTCTTCGGTGAAGACACCTGTAGTACAGTCTCTTACGGCACCGTTGTTTTCAGTGCAGACTGGTGATGTGGGAACCGAGCTTGTCCCATCTGTGGATAGACCTGACTCCCCCTCAGCCGTGTCCGTGAAATCCACTAGAGGCCTCTCTGAACACGATGTGTTGCGTCTTGTGGATCAAGTGCTTTTGGCCAGAGTTATCCCACCCCCCGGACCTATCCTTCCTTGGGAGGTGATCACCTTTTGCCAAAGACCTGTACTTATTCTCCTCCTCCTTCATTGCCTTTAAAGCCCCTTGATATAGCACTGTCTTCCCCCTCTGCAGTTCCCTTTATGGACCTCACTAAAGAACCGCAGTTGCCTTTGTGGCAGGAGAGTTTTGCTACGACCCAGGGTGTCAGCTGTGGCGTACGTAATTTGGTGTTTCACAGCCATCCAGGGACTCCGAGTCTTCAGGCTGAGCCACTTAGGGGAGGGGTGACCCCTGTCCAGGACACTCACCCCTCTTCAGGTGGACCGGCCTTCAAACTAATGGAGAAGGCTTTGGCATCTGCTGGCGATACTGTGCTGTCAGTCTGCCCGCCCTCCTCTGGACCGCTATGTACACAAGTCTCTCCTAGTGGACACCGGGTGCAGTGGCCTCAGGATATATTCCCACAGGAAACCCCTTTTGAGTTGTCTTCCCCAGCTTCTCCCTTTGAGGAAGTTAATCGCAAAAGCTTGTGCAAGATGAAGCACATAGACTCCACAGAGGAGTCCCTTACTGAAGACACAGACTTTGATGATGGGGAAGGATCCCCTCGCTCACCCTCTGAGGTATCCTTTTGTGATATCCTTGAAATCCTTAAACAGAGAAGTGACTGGCAGCCCTCTAACCCTCCCTCTGAAGAATCAGTGTTCCTGCAGGCCTTTTGTGCCCGGCCCCCTACCTCCTGGGTTACTCCACCTGCCGACGAACTGGTCCGCTCATCTTGCAGCATGTATGGAAGGCTCCTGACACCATTGAGGCCATTCCCTGGAGGCCAGATAAAATTTTGTCCCCACCTGCTACTGACCCCCATTGGTCCAAAGGTCTTCCTGTAAATGCTCTGGTGGTGGCGGCCGCAACTAAGAAGGATCTGGCGGAAGAAGAAAGCCAGACTGTCCATTCGCCCAACAAAGAGTCACGGGCTTTGGACAGAATAGGGAAGCGTACTTTTGCATCAGCGACCTTTGCAATCAGGTCCCTGAATTATGTGGCACACTTCACCATGCTTCAAAGAGATTTAGTATCTGATCTCTCTGAAACATTGGCTGGTGCCATGTCTGATGAGGTCCGTGACAAAGTGGCCTCACAGCTGGCTACCATTGAATCGATATCAAACTCCTCCATGCGCCTGATATCTCACACATCAGAAGGAGCAGCTAGAGTGGCGAGTTCAGGCATTGTTTTGAGATGGCATGCCTGGATGCGTTTATGTAAATGTTCTTCGTCTTCCCTTGCTGCAGTCCTGACAATTGGGTATAGTCCGCGTCCCAGTCGGCCCGAATACCAGAGTATAAGGCTGACGTCGGTCATGGCGCCTTAGACTGACGTCAGTACGTCAGGGTACTAATGCGCATGACCGACGTCATTTCCTCAGTCTTTTTTGCCGCATGGTCCGATGCAGAAGCAATTTTGCGAGTGCAGGTTGGCGTTCTGAGATTTTCCGAAACCGGAGTTTCAGACCGAATACAGAGTTGGCTAAGTAACCCGTTGGAACATTTTGGTTTTTCTTGCCTCAGTATTTAACCGGATGTCAGAAAAAGTGAATAACTGTATTTCTTGTGGGAAGCAGATACCGCATAGGGATTATCATACATTGTGTATACCTTGTTTAGGGCCTGCGCACGACGTTGTTGGTTGCCGCTCTTGTGCTAGATTTAACAAGCGCACTATTAAGAGGAGGCTTGATTGTGCTAGGTTGGTGTTTGGAAAGCGTTGCAATTATACTATGCCGTCGGATGCTCCGGCCTGCTTCATCTAAGAAGCGCAAGGACAAAACAGTGAAGTCTAGGGTGAGGAACCGGCGGTCCGGACGTCGGTCCTTTAGAAGGCTCAGGGAGCCAGAGGTTTTGCCAGGAGTCTCTATGGAGTCTCAGGCAGATACTTTACTGTTACAGGATGTGCCCTCTCAGGAGGTAGGCCAGGCTGAGGGGGCTTCTCAGGTAAATGTTCTTCCCTCTCTTCCCAAGGTAGTTAGGGCCTCTCCTTCTGTTGCCAAAGCTTCTTTTAGAGGAAGGCCAAGTTCAGCTTCTGTAGGGGCTTCTCCTAGCATTTCGGCTCTGTGCCTAAGAAACATATGCTTAAAATGGCAGAAGATTTGATTACTCTGATTAGAGGTTCTATGCCCCCACCTGATAAGAGGCCTAGGGTGGAACAGGAGTTTGATAGTTTTGAACAGTGTTCACAGGCTTCAGAGTCTTCTGTGGAAGACTTGCCAGAGTTTCCTACTTATTCTGATTCTGATGTGGATGATTCCACTCCTTCAGCTTCTCCTCCTGAGGATTTTTCATTTTCAGAGACTCTTCACTCCATGAGGGAGCATTTTAAATGGGAAGGCCAAGATTACTCTGACTCCAGAAAAAGGCTTAGGGAATTCTTGTTTTTGCCCCAGCATAGGCCCTTGGCTATTCCTCCTGTGTTGAATGTGGTGGAGGATGTTTTTGCAGAGGCTTCTCTGAACCCTGATTCCTTGCCTCCTGCTCCTGTTAAGCCTGATAGGTATTATAGGGTGCCGAAGCTCATAAGTATTTGTTTAAGAGTCCCAGGGCGGACCCAGAAACTGTTTCTCAGGGGCCTAAAGGTGTTAAAGCTTCTGTGGTTAAAAATCCTGTACCCTCTGATAAAGAGGCAAGGGCTTTGGATAGGTGGGGTAAGAAAGTATACTTCTTCCACTCTAGCCATGAGGCGTTGAATTGTCAATTTCATATGCTGAAATATCAGAATTATCTCCTTTCACAATTGAAATCTAAGGTGGATGCTTTGGCGGAAGGTATTGAGTGTAAAGAATTGCTGGATTTGGTTCATGTGTCTGAACAAGTGGGTAAGCATTCTTTGCAGTGTGGTTTTGATGCTGTTCAGGCCTCCTCGAGGGTGGCTGCTACTAGTTCTGTTCTTCGCAGACATGCATGGTTGAAGGATCAGAATTTAGCTGAGCATGTTAAGACCAGGATTTTGGATGCTCCTTTACAGTCTGATGTGTTGTTTGGACCGCCTGTGGAAGCAGTTTTAAAGAAAATGGAGGACAAAGCTAAGTCTATGCAGACTGTTAAAGATTTTTTGCAGGTGCAGCCTCCGAAGTTTAGTAGAAATTGGCCTGCTAAGGGGTGGACATATCCTGCTTATGGTTCCCAGTCTAGGGGTAGGTCTAGACGTGGTAGGGGCAGGGCTCAAGGTTCGTTTAGGCCTAGATCAGACAGTTCACCTGCTCAGACTTCTGGTGAGGGCAGGGGTCAGTCCTTTCGTAAGCAGAACCAATGACCTGCCTTTTCAGCTGCCAGTGGACTCTCGTCTGGCAGCTCCTTTGGGAGGAAGATTGTCTCTTTTCAAAGAAAATTGGGATTTAATCACTCAAGACAGATGAGTGCTGGATATCATTCATCACGGGTACAGATTTTATTTCCACACAATGCCCCCTTTCAAAGGCATGCCAGATGTTCCTCCTCCACAAAGAAAAGAGGCTCACAAGCAAGTTTCTCAGTTACTCCAGATAGGGGCTATTCAGCCAGTCCCTGTGTCAGAAAGGGGCTTGGATTTTATTCTCGCCTGTTCCTAGTACCAAAGAAGGGGAACATGTGGAGACCAATTTTGGATTTATCTATCCTCAACACTTATCTGGACATTCCCAAGTTCAAGATGTTGACGTTACAGCAACTGTTACCTCTGCTGGGCAAGGATCACTGGATGGTAACTTTGGATCTCAAGGAAGCTTACCTTCATGTGCCCATAAGGCTAAGTTGCAGAAAGTATCGGTTTCAACTGGAGATTTTCATTATCAGTTCTCTGCATTGCCCTTTGGCTTATCTACTGCCCAGAGTATTCACAAAGGTTCTGGCTCCAGTGATAGCTTACTTCAGGCTTCAAGGCATTCAAATTTATCCTTACTTGGGCGACTGCCTGATTCTGGCTCAAGAAAAGGAACACCTTCTACAGCATCTGCAATATGTCATAGCAGTGCTAAGATGCCTAGGGTATTCTGTGACAGAAATAAAGTCCAGTCTAGTACCCTCTCAAGACATGTTCTTTCTGCCCGTGAGAGTGAATACAGCACCCCAGATGGCCTTTTAACCCCGGACAAACAAAAGAGTCTGTCACTTTACTTCCATCAACTATCTCATCAGTCCGTGCTGACTGCAAGGACAGTCCTTCAAGCATTAGGGTTCATGGCATCTTGTATTCTGGTGCTTCCCAATGCCAAACTGCATATGAGGAAGCTGCAATGGTATCTCAAAATGTATGGACACAGCACTGCCAAGATTTGGACACTGTCATTCAAATAATACCTTGCCTTCAAAAGGAATTCTTGTGGTGGGCTCAGGAATGTCACCTAAACAAGGGACTCTCTGTGACCCGGCCAGAGGCGAGTCAGATTTTACCGACAGATGCCTCGGACACTGCTTGGGAGCTCATCTAAATGGAAAGTGGATACAAGACAAGTGGCCTGCCAGACTACAGCATCTACATATCAACATGAAGGAGATGTTGGCAGTCCAGTTTGCATTGATGGCGTTCAAGGAGTTACTTCTTCCAGGGCAGGTGTTGATTCTGACAGACAACACAACTGTCATGTGGTACATCAACAAGCAAGGGGAACACATTCTTATCCTCTATGCAGGCAAGCAATGATTTTATGGGAGACTGCGTTAAGCCTGCAACTGACTCTTCAGGTAAGGTTTCTGCCAGGAGCACAGAACTCCCTAGCAGCTGTATTAAGCAGACAAATCATGGATTCCCACGTGTGGAAACTGGACCTTCATGTATTTCAGACATTGACAGTGTCATTGGGAACTCCAGACATAGATCTGTTCGCTTCTCCACTAAACCACCAGCTGCCAAAGTATTGCACAAAGGGGTTTCATCACACAGCTTGGAAAGTGGATGCTCTGTCTTTCAGTTGGAAAAACCTTCATGTCTATGCCTTTCCACCTCTGCCTCTTCTTCCAAAGGTATTACTAAAGGTCAGACAGGACAGGCCAAGGATGATTTTGATAGCTCCAGATTGGCCTCGGCAACACTGGTACCCACTTCTAAGGAGTCTTGTAAAGAAGCCTCCATGGCCTTTACCTCTGATTCCTCATCTGTTATCTCAGAAGGACGGTCATCTGCTCAATGTCAAGCTTCAATCTCTTCATCTCACGGCTTGGCATATTCTGTGTTGAAGCATGGTAGGTCTCAGCTTCCTCAACAAGTTTTAAATGTGATTATGGAAGCTAGAAGGCCTAGTACTAGGAGAGTGTCACATGAAAAATGGAAGAGATTTTTATTTTGGAGTACAGCAAAGAATTTGGAGATTTCAGAGCCTAATTTGAGTGTGTGGCTCTTCAATATCTTACTGAATTATTGGACAAAGGTTTGTCTTTCTCTTCCATAAAGATTCATGCTGCAGCAATTTCAGCTCACTATGACTGTGACCCACCTTTGTTTTCGCATCCTTTGTTCAAGCAGTTTCTTAGAGGGGCAAAGAATATAAGACCTCCACGTAGAGCTCCTACTCCTGCTTGGGATCTCAATTTTGTGTTGGAAAACTTACTCTACAACCTTTTGAGCCTGCAGCTACTGCTGAATTGAAATATTTGTCATGGAAGACTGCTTTTCTGTTGGCTATTACTTCTGCAAGAAGGGTGTCTGAGTTGCAGGCCCTTATGGCAGTTGAGCCCTTCTTGATTTTCCATAAGGACAGGGTATCATTACGTACTAATCCTTCCTCCATGCCTAACGTGGTTTCTAGTGTGGCTTTAAACCAAACTATTCATTTGCCTACGTTTTTTGCAGATCCTCAAAATAAAGGGGAGAAGATTTTACACACTTTAGATGTACACAGGCAATTGCGTTACTATTTGAGCAGGACTAAAGATTTTAGGCAGTCTCAGCAGTTACTTGTTTCTTTTGCTTTAAGTTCACAGGGCAAGCCTGTGTCAAAACAAACTATTTCTAGGTGGATTGGCTTTTGCATTGCATTTTGTTATTCCCATCATGGCAAAGAGGTTCCAGCTGGGATTAGGCCTCATTCCACTAGGGCTACTGCCACTTCAACAGCATTTCTAAGGGGGGTGGCAACTAAGGATATTCTGGAGGCAGCTACTTGGAGTTCAGTGCATACTTTCTCTAGGCATTATCACCTGCCTATATACTCTAAGACTAGAGCTGGTTTTGCCACAGCTGTTTTACAAGGCATGTTGTCAGCTCCTGCTACTTTATAATTTGCCAGCCTCCCTTACCTCTGCTTTGGGATTCTACCCAATTGTCAGGACTGCAGCAAGGGAAGACGAAGAACATAGTACAGTTTTGTACCTACCATAAATGTAGATGTCCGAGGATTCCTTGCTGCAGTCCAATTTACCCTCCCTCCTTCCCCTCTGTGTTTCAGGGTGGTTGTGTAGGTGAGTTTACATGCTTATATTTTTTGCATATATTACTGTATATATTGTACATGTTTTTTTGGTGCAGGTTGTTTTTGGGACTTGTCTTTTTGGGTCTTCTGACATCTGGGGCAAGAAAAGACTGAGGAAATGACGTCGGTCATGCGCATTAGTACCCTGTCGTACTGGCGTCAGTCTACAGGCCATGACCGACGTCAGCCTTATACTCTGGTATTCGGGCCGACTGGGACGCGGACTATACCCAATTGTCAGGACTGCAGCAAGGGAATCCTCGAACATCTACATTTATGGTAGGTACAAAACTGTACTTTTCACGGAGCCCTTCAAGACTTCCTTTCTCAACACTCCCATCGAAGCCTCTTCATTGTTTGGACCCAAAGTTAAATGCACACTGGCCAGATGTGAACAGGACGGTAAGACCCTTTCTGCTGTAGGTATCCATTATTCTTCCCCTCGACGTGCTTTCTCCAGAAATCAGAAGAGTGGGAAGATATGGTACAAAAAGTCTCAGGGTCCTTTCCGTGACACACAGGCTGAGTTCTCCCCTAGAGGCAAAGGGGGGAAACTCAGAGGGAAGACGTCCCTTTCGGGGCACAGGGGCTCCGCGTAACCAGGGTTCCAGGACTCCTTTCCTGGTCAGTCCTATCAGTGCTCCTGAAGAGCGGCCCAACTCCTTTCCTCTGGAGGTGGTTGGTGGTCGTTTTTCCTTGTACCCTTCTCCCTGGCTAACCATCACCACCGACTCTTGAGTACAAATGATAATAACCAGAGGTTAACATATCCCCTTCGATCTTTGTCCTGCCCCCCCAACAAACTTACCCCGTGTTCCACCCAGTCAAAGGGAAGAAACAGCACTAGAGATAGCAAAGCTGCTAAGAAAAAGAGTCATCCAAATAGTCCCTTCAGACCAGATAGGATCCGGATTCTACTCAAGACTATTTTTGGTGCCAAAGAAAACCGGGGACTGGAGACCAATTTCGGATCTCAGTGTATTGAACAAGTTTGTAATAGTACAAAAATTCCTGATGGTCACAATACAGTCTATCCTCCACCTTTTGGAAAAAGACGATTGGATGTGCTCTATAGGTCTTCAAGATGTGTACTACCACTTAAAAGTGGACAGGCCATCAAGAAGATTTCTGCGCTTCTGTGCAGGAGCTAGTCGCTACCAGTTCAGAGTACTGCCCTTTGGACTCTCTACAGCCCCCAGAGTGTTCACAAAATGCATGGCAGTCGTCACAGCTCACTTGCGACTAGAAGGATTCCAAGTGTTTCCATACCTAGATGACTGGCTCATCTCCGCCCCCACCAGACATCTATTGGAAGAAGCCCTGGCATACTCTCTCCTCATTTCAAAAAGGCTAGGCATAACCATAAACTGGCAAAAATCCAATCTCACCCCATCTCAGTCCACAGAATTCATGGGGGACATATTGGATACAAAGAATTGAAGAGCATCCATTCCAGAGCACAGAATGCTAAGGATAAAGCAACAACTGATCCCAATCCTTTCAAGGGAGAAATCCACAGCTCACTCTGTCCTACAGCTGTTGGGTTCCATGGCAGCCTCCATCACCATTGTCCCCCTGGCCAGGTTTCACATGAGGCTTCTACAATGGCTACTGCTCACCCAGTGGTATCTTTTTCAGCATCCTCTTCCAGCCAAGATTCGAGTAACACACAGGTGCAAACAGGAATTAAATTTGTGGATGACCCACAACCCGTCACAATGGTCTCTCCCCTTCTCCCCCCAGCAGCCCAAGGCTACAGTGACCATGGACGCCTCCCTGATGGGGTGGGGGGGGCTATGTCAGGGTCAGACAGTCCAAGGCACTTGGTCCGAATTGGAGGCCCAACTGCATATAAATTTTCTGGAGCTGAGGGCGGTGCTTCTGGCATTGCAAGCATTCCATCCCCTGCTGCTGTCTGGAACTATTGCGATACAATCAGACAACATGGCGGTGGTCTGGTACATCAACAAACAGGGCGGAACCAAATCTTATCCCCTTTGTCGAGAGGCCATGAGGATATGGCAATAGGCGATGGCTACCAACCATTTTCTTCTAGCAGCGCACATTCCCGGGAGTTTCAACGTGATAGCAGACAGACTCAGCAGGTGCATTCTACAGCCTCACAAGTGGTCCTTGAATCCCTTGATAGCGGCGATCTTCCACTGCTGGGGCCGTCCTTGCTGCGACCTCTTTGCGTCCACGACCAACTACAAATGCAGCAACTACTTCGCCCTGATTCCCCCTCCGGGACAGTCACCCAGGGACGCTCTAGTCCACGATTGGCCTTCGGGTCTTCTTTATGCTTTTCCACCTCTTCCCCTCATTCCCCAGTTTCTGAAGAAAGCCCATCAGTTGAAGCGCAAAGTGATCCTCATAGCACCATATTGGCCTCTTCAGATTTGGTTCCCCTTCCTGTGGCCTCACCTGCTAGATCAACCATGGATACTCCATCCAACCCCGGGGTTGATCTCCCATCCGCAGAATCTGATTCATCCCAACTTGGACAGCCTGAAGCTCACAGCTTGGTTCCTCCAATTCCCTTGATTGCCAGGCAGAATGACATTCTTATTGCATCTCTTAAGTCTTCCACTAGAATTACTTATCTAAGCAAGTGGAAAAGATTTACCTGTTGGCTGAAAGAAAAGCAAGTAGATCCTTTTTCAGCACTGGTGACAATAGTACTAGAGTATCTAGCCGATCTATTCCAATCAGGTCTGTCGGCCTCTACTATTACGAGTTCATTTGGCTGCAATATCTAATTTCCATGAGGGCGTCCAAGACTCCTCTGTTATGTCACACAAATTATGCAAGACTTTCATAAAAGGTGTGAATCATTTGAAGCCCCCTTTTAGAGAACCTATTCAACCATGGGACCTGTCATTAGTTCTACAAGCTCTGACACTGCCACCTCTCAAACCAGCTTCTTCATGCGACCTCAAATATCTGTCATGGAAAACCTTGTTTTTGGTCGCCATTACTTCTGCCAGACGTATCTCTGAGCTTCAAGCCTTATGCATCAAAAGTCCATACTTGATTTTTCATAGAGACAGAGTGTCTTTGAGAACTAATCCTTCCTTTCTGCCAAAAGTGATCTCTGAAAAGTCCATTAATCAAACCATTGAATTGCTAGATGTTATGTGATCCTATCTCGCCTACATTCTGACTGATGGGTTCGGAGCCGATCCTCGGCTCCGACTGCACGCTTTATGCCAAAGAGCGAAGTCTCTTATTGGCTGAGCTTACTATATCCCAGGATGCACCACTACCAGTCCCCCAGATCTCGTTTGCCGCTAACAAGTGAAGACATGGTCTCGAGCTGGCCGAGCTAAGTAGTGATTATTTTCACTAACTTCCTGTCAGGAATTTCTCTATACTTCAACTAAAAGCTGTTTTAACAGCTATCTTGTGTTTTGAGTGTGTTTGGAGAAATTTACTTGGTAAATTCTTGTGTTGTGAGTGTTGTTTGACTAGAAGTACCTCTTGTGTGTAAAGGCCTTTCCCGGTCTTTTTGGTTGTTAGGTGACTTCTGTTCTATTTAGGGATCTCGGATCCTTTTTACTGGTGATAGTTTCTCTTTCTTTAAAAAGAAGGACAAAGCAGAGAAAATTTTTTTTCTGTCATAGTTACAGTGTTTGTACTGTGTTTGGCTAGTTCACTGAATAATTTACCGGAATGTCTCAGGTTCCTAGGCCTTCAGGCTTTAAAAAGTGCACCAAGTGCAACTTTAAAATGTCTATAACAGATGACCACTCTCTCTGTGTTTATTGTTTGGGTGCAAAACATTTGCAGGAGTCCTGCAGCGTGTGTCACGCTTTTTCCTCGAGGGTCCTCCAAGAGAGGAAAAATAAGCTTATATTAAAAGGCCTTATAAAACCCTCCTTTGAAGAAGCTTTAGCATCCTCTCCTTCTCCTGCTAAAGAAAGGGCCGGCTCCGACCAGTCCGTCGGATCCGACCGCCAAAAGACATAGGCAGGCTTCTCCTTCGGCTCCAAGGACTTGGGCCGAGGGCGAACGGTCTGCCTCGATGCCACCAGTCTTGACTCCTCTGGCTTCGGGCCGATGGCTGGGGCATCGAGGCGGGTCACCTTCGCCGGCTCCACTGGTCTCGGAGCCGATGAAGGTTGTCCGCTCAGACACTTCCTCCTCGGCGCCTAAGTCCTCCTCGGCACCGATGGAAGCTAGTTTGGTATTCCTCGCGCCGATAGTCATCGAGTCGCCTCGGGCGGTCCCCTAGCCCCTTGGGGCCGTTGGAAGGCCATCTCGAACCCGTTCAGTATCCTCTAGGTCATCGAGGATGTCAGATTCGGACATAGACAGGGTGCTCCAAAGACTGTTCCAGTCCCCAGTCTTTCAAAAATTTGTTTCGGCTCCGACCCAGTTGGCTTGAGCCGACAGCCCATGCCCATGTCATTGCCATTCCTCCTCCGACCGCTCTCCGTGAGCAGGTGCTGTTGGAGCCGGTGGAGGTCTTAGGGTTGGCTCCGACCCTTACTCCAACCCGGCCTTCGGTCCGAGTTTGGCACACGGACTTCTTCGGCTGGACCCGGGGTGACGCCTCGGGACCTATGTTGTCGGTTCCGAGCCTCCCTCTCGGTGCTTGACTGCGGGACTTCCTTCTGCTATCATGGCTCGGGACGGACACTCCCAGGATTCTGGGGTCCGGCTTTCAGAGCTATGAGGAGTGCCTTGGCCAAGTCTTCTTGACCATCTCTCCGGCTTTACCGGCACCTTCCCTGGGCGTGGAGACTGGGTCTTTGGCAGTTCCCCTGTCCTTAGGCAGCGGAGCCCGGGCCTGAGGTTACCCCTCTGGGGGTTCCCTCCTCCTGAGGGTTCTTCGAGTTGTCTTCAGAGGAGCCCCCAAGGAAGAGATCGTGCAAGAGGAAGCACGTGGACTCCCCGAGTCTCTTACATCGGACACTGGTCTTGATGATGCAGAGGGGTCCCCAAAGTCGTCCTCGGATGATGTCTCATTTGCAGACATTTTAGAGATCCTCAAACAACGCGGCTGGATGTCCAAACCCCCTCTGCTGATGAGTCAGTGCTTCTCAAGGCCTTTGGGGCTCAGCCCTCCGCCTCCTGGGTGTCTCCGCCCTTGACGAGCTCCTGGATTTGGTTTGTCGGAGGCGTGGGAACATCCAGATACCGTGGAACCAGTGCCTTCTCGTCCTAACAAATTTTTGTCTGCCCACCCGAGAAGGAGTTCCTGATTAGAAGGGTAGCTGTAGATGCCATGGTGGTGGCATCTGCTACACAACAGGACGTGGCAGAGGCTTCAACGTCCGTCCATCCTCCTAATAAGGAGTCTAGGAGCATGGACCGATGCAGGCGCACCCTGACTTCAGCGGCCTTTACTTTAAGGTCCCTGAATTATTTGGCACATTTTACCAGGCTACAGAGGATCTGGTCAAGGAGCTGTCAGATTCCCTCTCGGGTAACCTACCTGAGCAGCTAGCCCAGTCGGTTAGCTCTCAGTTGGCTATCCTTACTTCAATTTCTAACTCGTCCATGAGGCTCATTTCATATGCGCGAGGGGCGGGTAGAGCGGCAGGCACAGGCGTGGCTCACGGAGACAAGCCTGGCTCCATTTGTGTCATTTTGGAGGCCTTCAAGTCTTCCTTCGACGCTCCCTTTGATGGGTCCTCTTTGTTTGGACCTAAGGTTAAAGACACTCTTACCCGCTGTGAACAAGAGGGAAAAACTTTATCTGCCGTAGGTGCACGTTATTCCACTCCCTTTCGGCCTTATCCCAAGGCTAAAGGAGGAGGGAAGATGTGGTTCCGTAAATCACGTAAGTTTTTCCTCAACAGCAGGAAGATTCCCTTCCAGAGGCAGAGGACGGGGAAATTTTTCTGGGGGACGCTGTCCCAGAGGCGGCAGAGGGCCCCGCAATTCTGGAGACCGCGAGTCCTTTCGTGGCTCTTCAGCCTCCCACACTTCATGAGGGATTGCCCGGCTGTGCTGCTCCGGAGCCAGTCGGGTGCCGTTGCCAAGCACCTAAAAGCCTGGGAGTCTATCACTCAGGACAGATGGGTGCCCGGATTATTGCCGGAGGTTACACCATTCCCTTCACACACTCACCCCCACCGTCCAAAAAATCCCGGACCCACCACCCAGTCAAAGGAAATTGCAGCCGCAGAAGCGTTAAAGCTGCTAGAAAAGGAGTCATCCAACCGGTCCCCACAGACCAGATCGGATCCGGAAATTACTCAAGGTTCTTTTTAGTGCCAAAAAAGACAGAGGACCTGAGACCAATATTGGATCTAAGCAGACTAAACCAATCCGTCACGAAATCCAAATTCCGAATGGTCACGTTACAATCCATTCTCCCATTGTTGGAGAAGGATGTTTGGATGTGCTCCATAGATCTCAAGGACGCCTATTATCACATACCGATACATCGGGCGTCCAGGAAGTATCTGCGCTTCAGCCTGGGAGACAGTCATTTCCAATTTTGTGCACTGCCCTTTGGTCTCACCACAGCCCCCAGGGTGTTCACCAAGTGTTTGGCAGTAGTGACTGCTCACCTGAGGAGTCCTGGATTCCAAGTGTTTCCCTATCTGGACGACTGGCTCCTGACTGCCTCCACCAGGCATCTACTAATGGACAACCTCAAAGCCACTTTTTCCCTGGGTGCTACCCTGGGAATTACATTCAATTGGTCAAAGTCTGTCTTGCTGCCCTCTCAGCGCATAAGGTTCATAGGAACAGAGATAGACTCAAAATTGATGCGTCTTTCTTCCTACCGAAAGGATTCAAACTTTACAAGGTCAAGTTCAAGCCCTGCTTTCAAGATCCAAAGCCCCAGCCAGGATGGTCCTGCAACTTTTAGGTTCGATGTCTGCCACGGTTCTCCTAGTTCCTCTGGCAAGATTGCACATGAGGATTCTTCAGTGGCTATTATCGACTCAATGGTCCTTTCAGAATCTTCCCCTCAATCACCCCATTATGATTACAGAAACGTGCAAATGGGACCTCCGCTGGTGGCTTCACCCATCCAATCTGAACCAGGAAAGACTTTTTTTTTTCCCCCCTCCGGTGGCCACCCTGACGACGGATGCCTCCCAGACAGGGGGGGGGGGGGGGCATTGTCTGGGCAGGTTAGTTCAGGGTTCCTGGCTTCCAGACGAAACCTTTCTCCACATCAATGTATTGGAGATGAGGGCTGTACTTCTGTCCCTACAGGCCTCCACAAGTTTCTCCCTCAAGGCATTATCGCTATCCACACAGACAACATGTCGGTGGTCTGGTATCTAAACAAACAAGGAGGGACCAGATCTTACCCCCTTTGCAGAGAGGCCATGAGGGTGTGGGAATGGGCTGTAGCTACCAACCGCTTCTTGGTAGCGACCCACATTCCAGGAAACTCCAATATATAGGCAGACAGATGAAGCAGGACAATTCTCTCTCCTCACGAGTGGTCCCTGAGCAAACAGTAGCAGCTCAGGTTTTCAGAAGATGGGGGCCCGTGCTGCGACCTGTTTGCAACACCACAAAACACAAAGTGCAAAGATTCTTCTCCTTGACCCCACATCAGGGGGAGGCAGCTATGGATGCTCTAGCACAACCTTGGCCAACAGGGCTACTTTATGCCTTTCCTCCGGTTCCACTTCTCCCCAAAGTCATTCAGAAAGCTTCTCAATTGGGGTCCACAATGATACTAATTGCTCCGTACTGGCCTCGTCAGGTATGGTTCCCCTACCTGAAGAAACATGCGTGGACGATCCTTGGTTTTGGATCTAACCCGGATCTGCTAATTCATCAGTCGGGACGACAACACCAGTCCTTCACGTTGAAGTTGACAGCTTGGCTCCTCCACTTCCGACTTTAGTCAGAAATCACACCTTAGACCCGGAAGTTATTCACATTTTATCTTCGGCCCACAAACCCACCACTAAGAAATTGTACCTCAGTAAGTGGAAGAGGTTTGCTATCTGGGCTCAACTCAGGGCTTAGACCCTATCACTGCCCGATTCCAGAGGTTTTGAAATTTTTAACATCCTTGTTTAATCAAGGATCTTCAGTCTCTACTATTAAAGTCCAACTTGCAGCTATCTCTAAATTTCACGAATTCATGGATCCACCGTTGATGAGCAGCAGATTATGCAAAACTTTCATTAAAGGTGCGGGGCTGTTAAGACCCCAGTTTTTCATCCTGCGCCTCCGTGGGATCTTGATTTGGTGCTTCGTGCCTTAACATCTTCCCCTTTCGAACCGGCTGCTACATGTGAGTTAAAATATCTGTCTTGGAAAACTGCCTTCTTAGTTGCAATTACCTCTGCAAGAAGGGTTTCAGAGCTTCAAGCCCTATCTATCAAACCACCGTACTTGATTTTTCACAAGGATAGAGTATCACTTAGGCCTAACCCATCTTTTTGTCCCAAAGGTTTGTTCTAATCTCTGTCTCCAACAATCTCTAGAGCTACCAGTTTTCTTTCCAAAATTCTCCAACGAAGCAGAGTACACTCTCCATAAATTGGATGTTCACAGGCAATTGCGCTTCTATCTAGGCAGGACTCAGCAAATTAAGAATCAGACCAGTTGTTTGTGTCCTTTTCAGACAATAAATTGGGTAAAACCATCACAAAAGCTACTATCTCCAAATGGATTAGAGATTGTATAACTCAGGCTTATTCCTCTTCAAATAAGCAACTTACAACATCTATCAAAGCTCACTCTACCAAAGCTATGGCTACTTCTATCGCCTTTCATTCCAAGCTCGCTATTTCTGAGATTTGTGCTGCGGCTACTTGGTCCAACCCGCACACTTTCATTTCCCACTATAAATTGGATGTAGCATCTAAAGGGCGAGCATCATTTGGTTCCACGGTACTCAGGAGTGTTTTCCAGTGAGCCACCCAGGATTCAGGTGCTAGGGACGCTGTCCCATCAGTCAGAATGTAGGCGAGATAGGATCACATAACATCTTTTAGTTATGTACTCACCATAACTTCAGATGTTTGGGATCCATCTACATTCCTAATACCCACCCTCCTTCCCCCGGCCTTGGAGATCAGAAGAGATTGAACGGTTTTGAGTTCTACTGTTTTATCTTGTTTCATCTGACAATGTTATATAAGCAGTGCGTGCATGTGTGCATGTATGCAGACAAACTAGATCTGGGGGACTGGTAGTGGTGCATCCTGGGATATAGTAAGCTCAGCCAATAAGAGACTTCGCTCTTTGGCATAAGCGTGCCGAGTCGGAGCCGAGGGATCGGCTCCGAACCCATCAGTCAGAATGTAGGCGAGATGGATCCCAAACATCTGAAGTTATGGTGAGTACATAACTAAAAGTTTTCTTCCCCAATCATTCAAACAGAGGAGAGTATTGCCTACATACCCTAGATATTCACAGGCAAATTCACTTCTACTTGAATAGGACTAAGGCCTCTCGTAAAGCAGACCAGTTATTTTTGGCCTATTCTGGACCTAGATTAGGATGTGCTGTTGCTAAGGTCACATTGGATAGATGGTTGAAAGACCCTGTGACCTTTATTTATACACAACATAATATTCCTTTGCTGACTACCATCAAGGCTCATTCGACAAGGTTGGTGGCAACTTCTTCTGCCTTCCATGCCAGAGCTTCTTTACATGCCGTCTGTGCAGCTGCAACCTGGGATACGCCTCATACCTTCATCAATCATTACAAATTGGATTTGGCCTCCAGGGGAAGAGCATCTTTTGGTTCTATGGTGCTCAGGAATGTCCTTCCATGAGTGCCTGCCAGGAATAGAGGTAGCTGGGGACTCTTTACCATACGTAAGGAATGAACAAGGATTAACAATATCAGATAAAGAAGTTATGTCTTACCATAACGTTCCATCTGTATTGTTGATCCTTGTTCAGTCATTACGACCCACTCTCCTCCCCCCTCCTGTAGCTTCTAGTGGATCTCACCATCCAGTTCTTTTAGGTCATTTGACCAGAGGTAGCCTCTACCTTCTTTGACTTGCAAACTCAATCTGAGTTAGCAGGGAGAGGGTAATTCTGGGTACGGGTTTTAGCTCGAGAGTTTGTAGCTGACGTGAGCTGGGAAGATGGCCGGCTCGGTTCCGAGGTCGGAAGCGATACCCATACGTAATGACTGAACGAGGGTCAACAATTCAGATGGAACGTTATGGTAAGACATGACTTCTTTTTCATTTACCTTTGGCAGGAATACCTTTTTATTCACACCCTTTCCTTAAGACATTTAAGCTGGGAAGAACAAAAGGGAGAAACAGTGCTATAATTATCATAGCCTTCTGCTGACTTTCATAATCTTAAGTTGTTTATTAAACAGTTAATCTTTTAAACCTAAAACACTGTTTTCACTCTCCAAGGAGCCCAAACACCCCTCCCCAGGACTTTGTGTTATTTATAATTTCCATATTTCTTTCTTTATGTCAGTTCAGCTTAGTTATTTTTTATAAAACCTATAAAACATCTTTTTTACATGTTTGTCCTACGTACTGCTTATCCCACTGTGTAGATTCAAGGGAATCCTCTCAAGCGAGAATGCTTACTGACTGTTCTTTGAAATTCTCTCCACCAGCCATATAGAATTAAACAGCTATGCCAGGTTGTCCACTTCCAAGGAGATCTTAAAAGTTCAAAAGAAGTTTCCAAGCTGTCAGTCATTTTTAAGTAGCATTTACTGAGGCTATAACCGAGGGAGACATATGTCAGTTCCATTTAGCTCTTTAATGGCTTATACTGTCCTTCCTGGGTATAAATTTGAAGGGATCTCTCAAATATTTGATAGCCTATCACTAATTTACTTCTGGTCTGCTTTATTCTCATAATGTCTCCAATCTTTCCTAGATATAGTTTGTCAGGTTAACATTTGGCACTTAGCCAGTTATTAGACCACATACCCCCTCTTACAACTGACACATTTTTATGTCTGTCATCAGTCGCATTTAAAAAGGTCTTCCTTTTGGAAAGGAAGACTTATTTTAAGGTCTTATCTCACTTGACCATCAAACCCTTCTTCTTCTTGTTCTTCTACCCTGCCTAACAAAATAATTTAATCATTTTTGATGTACATGCCCAAGCCCCTTTCTTTCCCCAGTAGGACAAGGGCCTTCAGCCCATTCATGCCCAAAGGAGTGCCTCCCCACCATGTGAGAGCCCAGCTGCCAAGATGGATGCTGTGAATGGACCATCATTAACATCACTTTATCAGCTTATGCATGTTAAAAAATATTTTTTTCACTTTATAGCATATAACATATTATGCGTTGACTTTATGATACACTAGTTCTGTGTGTGAGAATATTTGTGCTTGTAGGCACACGTGCTCAGCATTTATCACAGAACTGGTGTTTAAACTGCAGAATATCAGCAAAAGTCCCTTGTATACAGGGACACAGTGGCAGAGTGATTAGTGGTATTGCAGCACAGCTGTAGTGCTTCGAGTTTAATACTGACCTCACCTCTTGCTGCTGTCTCTATGCAGTTTGCATGCTGGCCCTGTGTCTGCATATGTTTTCTCCCAGTTCTAAAAAACATGTTGTTCTTTATTTATTTATTTATTTTTTTAATTTCTCAGTTGTCTGTGCACATTGCATTTGCTGCTGTAATGTGTATCATAGCTGAGGATATCCTCATACCTGGTTAACAGATTTGCTGTCAGAACCATCTTTTAAAATCCTAGGATTCAGCTGAACGATCAACTTTTTTATTTTCTTACTTTTCCTTACTGTAATGAGAGAGTTTATGTTTGAAGTCTCCAGCATCACATACTGTGTAACCAGTGACAGACTAGATCTTAGATCCTGACTGTTTTTCCCCTGTCTTTTTGGAGTTGACATTGCCTAAATGTTTCTGCTGCACAAGGTAGAACTGTGGACCCTACGATTAGAGAACCTCTGTACTGTAGACACGGTGATTGTGTAAGAGGTCTTTAGATAGACACCACTCAATTGCATTGTATTCACTGGCAATGACTGTAAGTGTGAGAACATCCAGGGACAAAAAACAGGCACTGCAGACAACATCTACCTAGATGAGAGTTTGCCAGGCACTGGCACCCTTTACTGTGCCTTAGTTACTACGACTACTTGTTGGTAGCCGACATCATTTATGTCGATGAGGTACTGTATTACTTCAGAGAGTGAATGAGTAAGCAGTTACAGCAGGACATGCTATACTTGCCTCAGTAACTATAGGTGTGAACTGATTTCACAAATGTAATAATAATGCTGAATTTATACCTACCTCAATATAAGTATCTGAAAAAATTCAACAAAGTTAATTGTTTTGTTTGATACATCTCACCGAGTTTCTTTACAAGGAAATGCTGTCTGCCATGGTATGTTGTACTTTACTTAGAAGGAGTTATTCTGCATTAGCAGGTCTGATTACTGGACTTCGACTGGTAAATATGCCTTTTACCTTTAATCTTATTGCTTTTGTGTTTTTAGAAATGTTAACTGATAACACTGTTGACTCCGAAACCACAGGATGACTAAGCAAAGTCTACCCTGCCAACAGAAGGGAAAAAAAAACAGTTGAAACTTAACTTATTTTAACTCATTTCCTCCACTGAAACTCTGGAAGTTTGTACACTAACTTCCAACTGCTGCATCCCGAGGCCTTTTACAACATTAGGTTATATTCTCACAGATCAAACTAATGTTCCTATCTTCAGTAACGTGCGACTAAGTGTAAATGGTAAACAGCTCAGTACAAAGTAATCTTTACAGTGGTAGCATTCAGTAGATTCTAGGTTTTAAACTGGCTTTTAAATGTCACAGTAAACAGTAAACATTCATTTGTGTAATGTTTTATAAACAATTTACATAACCTCAGTAAATGCTCTAGTTACACACATACTGTTAACAGGATGATCCAGCTGTGAACTTTCATATGAGGCTAAGCAGATCTGTCTGTGTTGCCTGGCTCTTGAAATATTTACAGAAATATGAAAGGAGGCAATGTAAATGCACAGTATAGGAAACATTAATACCTCTAGCTGCACTAAATTGAGATCACTTGTCAGTGTGGATTTATTGCCTATCATGTAAACTAAGATGAAGTCTTTCAGTAGCTTGTGTGTAGCACGGTTTTGCAATTCTTATTGTATATATGAACAAAGCAGTATAGGACATCTTGAGGTATCACTAGGATTTAAGTTGCTTGCAGTCGAGATCTGTGAGTTTCAGATCCTGTTTTTTCTGCTGTGTACTGAATACATTTTCGAGTATTTTAATATGTTATGCTATTCAGTAGCTAGAGTCTGTTAGCTTACTTTGTACATTTTTCTGACCACTTAATGTCTACTGTCATGTTTGCCTGACTGTGCCCACAGGTTGGGTAGCAGGGTAGGCCTTATACTAGTTCATAGACAAGAGATGACAGGCAAGAGGTAAGAATCAGTGCATCAGGGTGGCATTATGTATAGGAATGTTATGGCTGTATTCCTCAAACCAGAGGTGGGTCATTCAGAGATAGTGCTGTCTGTCTGTGTGACACATTTACTCCTTCTCTGCCTGGTAATGGAATTCACCTCAGGTCTCCACTAGGATGTCTGTCTTGCTCTGGGTTGCAGGGTTTACTTTCAATTTATACCCTTGGGAACTGGGATATTGCTTTTTGGGGTTTTCAGTATTTTCATCTCTTCACACATTTTGTAGCTGTTGTGTTGCAGCCTAAAATGTGGCTGCTGTTCAGTTTGGAGTATCATCTTACCCCAATGCTTTTATTTTACTTATTTCTTTTGCATTCATTTTCAGAAATTATTGTGCTCAGTTTGGGATAAATCTTTAAGGTGGGAAGTGCAGACCCCCCACACACACAAACAAAGAAAAGGCTGCAGTGACATAGTGTAGCTATGGCAGAGTGTTTATAACTACACTACATACAGCTACTGCTTCTGAAACTGCTATGATTAAGTTACAATACACATAGCCTTTTCATTTTTGCATTTACATTAAAAAGAAAATCGTGGTTCTTTGGGTTGTGTCTTAGACTTGCTCTCATTCAGAGAATGAGGAATTATTTTTGGTATATGGAGTAAAGCTACATAGATTTTTTCCACTACCTGATATTGCCTCATTCACTGATTTAAGCGGTTTGCTGCGGTCATTTTTTTGTGGCATTACTTGGAGGTCAACTCAGACTGCTGTTTATTGCTGTAGATATTTTTGTATTTTCATACATTCTTTGTCTTCAGCCTAGTTTTGACCCACTCCCACAGCAACTACATTTATACATAGCTAGCCACTCCCCCACACACCCAACAACCAATCCATATCCCTCCCACCCCACAATTACTCAAACATACCACCCCTAGAAATCCAACCATTTATCACCTCTGCTTAACAATGAAGACATATCTCTTGCAAATGTCACTACTGTCTTTCTTAATATGTGCTTATCACACTACATCTTACAACTACCCAGAACAGGATAATTTCCCACAACCCCATAAAGCCACTGCCAATTTATCTCCCAACCTACCTCCTTACTCACTAACAATTAACCCCAGCTTATACTATACTACTGCTGTAAGCTATAGCCAGATAAGACTCTTCGTCTCTTATCCCAAATAAACAGCAACTCTAAAATACTGTGCCATACTAAAAAAAATAGCAAAATTAATCCATAATGTCCATCACCTACTCCTGAGTGCTGGAGATATCCACCCAAACCCAGGACCTAACAATACAAGTCCTCTCACTAATTCACATCACCTTCCCAAGACAACTCAACTTAACTCCAGGCGGTTAAACAGTCTATTCCTCCTAAACCTAAATATTAGAAGCGTAAATAACAAAACACATGAACTACACACTCTAATCTCTCAATACTCCCCTGATATACTCAGTATAACAGAAACATGGCTAAAACCATCTACGCAAGATACTGAGATCCTACCACCTGGATATAGTATACTTAGGCAAGACAGACAAGGTAAAAAGGGCGGAGGCATTGCCCTGCTGTACAAAAACAGTTTATCCATAACTAAACTCGAGGCAACTACACCCCTTTAGAAAAAGCTGAAATTCTCTTAGCAAAGTTTAAAATAAGTAACAGAAAAGCCATCAACCTAGTAACAGGATATATCCCACCAGGCAATAACATCCCTATTATGGAGACATTCCGTCAATGGTTATCTCAATCCATGCCTCAAGAGACAATTGTATTAGGTGACTTTAATATAGACTGGCTCACTTGCTCTGCTCAACTACCCACTAACCATATCAATCTTCATACCTTCTCTCACGTAATCAAACAGCCCACCAGAATAGTTAAAAACAATAAAAAAGAAAGCCTATTGGACTGGATCTTGATAAATAAAATACCCTGCTACTACTTAGCCAGAACCCTTCCAGACTTACTGAGTGACCATCAAACTACTTTCTTACTTAAATACAACTCCCACCACCCACAAAGCCCTATACTTCAAACAATTAGAAACAAAAAACACTTTAACCCCCACTCATTTCAGACAAGAGCTAAAGCTATATAATTGGTCTGATCTTTATTACCTACCCTTAGATGAAGCTATTCAAAACTTCAACTCCACCTTCTTAGATATATTAAACAGACACACCCCTGCAAGAACTACTAGAGTAAAGTCAAAACCAGTCCCATGGTTAACTAGGCAAAAAATAACTGAAAGAAATAGAGCCTGGACAAACTGGAGGTCCAGTAAAAGCCCTAGTACACAGCAAGCCTACCAACAGATCAGGAATCTAATCAAAAAACTAGTAATCCAAGACAAGAGAAACTACTTCCATTAACCATCAAACCCAACACACGGATAACCCTAAGAAATTCTGGGTAGGTTTAAACAAATTAATACACCCTGGTAAAACAATCACTCCACCCCCAACTTCAGGTTTAACAAAGGACAATATAGCTGAATCATTCAATACATTCTTTACTGAAACCGTACAAACTCTAGCCCAACAATATCTTACTGTCACTACAACAGGTGTCCCCACCTCCACTAACTATATGCTCACTTTTAAACTGCAACTCACCCCAACCTCCTACATAAGAAAACTATTATCCCAGCTGAAACCCACAACACTAGGAATAGATTCCCTCCCCAATTAATTTATAAAACTGGCAGCAGCAGAAATAGCTGTACCAGTTTCTATACTAATCAATAGATCAATTACTGAAGCTACAGTACCCCTGATCTGAAAAACTGCCTATATCATACCTATTCACAAAGAAGGCACTTCCTATGACATATTTAACTACCAACCAATCGCTATACTATCTCCACTGGCTAAAATATTAGAAAAATGCATTCACCATCAACTTATGTCCCACCTTATAAATCAGGAACTCATATCTCCATCTCAACATGGTTTCCGTCCAGGTCATAGTACCACCATAGCTCTGTTAGCATTCACAGACACCATAAACCATAACAGAAACAATGGTAAACTTACTTCTGCCCTTTTCTTAGACCTATCAAAAGCCTTTGATATGGTTAGCCATTACTAACTCATCTGCCACCTTAAAAACCTAGGATTAGACAACCAATCAGTCTCCTGGTTCGGCAACTATCTTAAGGACAGGCAACAAGCAGTACACTGGAACAATAACTTGTCTCCACTTTTACCAGTCACTCTTGGGGTGCCTCAGGGATCAATACTGGGTCCCTTGCTATTCTCAGTTTTCACAAACAATCTCTACTCAGCGGCAAATAGCACTAACCTCCAATACACAGACAATTCCACTATAATATGCAGTGCCTCTACCCTGCAAGAACTACACAATAAAACCCAGGATAACTTCCACTCAGTTGAAAACTGGCTTACTGACGATGGCCTCATTCTTAATCCCAAAAAGACCAAGATCCTGCTATTTCACCCCTCACAAAATACCACCCTTACCAACACTTTCTTTATTCACTCTAAAAATGGTACACTTATCAGAACCGAATCTCACACAAAACTACTAGGCATCACCATTGATAACAATTTAAAATTTGATATCCACATTAATCTAGCTATTAAAAACACTCACAGAAAGCTAGGTAGTCTCTACAAACACAAGTTGTACTTGACCCATACTGCTAGGACCACAATTGCTGGCACTCACTTGCTCTCAACATTACACTATGCATCCCCAATCCTAACAAATCTATCCAAAAAAGAAACCAGGAAACTGGTAACCTGCTATAATCAAATAGCCAAATTTGCTAATAACTCATCTTTTAGAACCCATCACTGTCATAACCTAAAACAATTGGACTGGCTTGAACTGCCAAATTTATTAATCTAAAATCAACTTATCACTACTTATAAGCTCCTCTCCCACCCAAATAAAATACCAGCTTTAAACAACCTAATTCAGCATTATTCCTGTCCTAAGCTACTCCGCTCCACAGATAAGTTACTATTAACAGTTACTAGATCACATAACCACGCCAATGACTCCCTCTACTCTTCTTACATATCCAAAATTTGGAACTCCCTGCCTCCTTCCATTACCCTGGAATCTTCTCTATCCAAATTTAAGAAATCTATCAAAAGCCATCTCAGCAGCAAATGGTTATGTCCCTGCTCCACACCTGACTAACTACAGTCCTGCCCCACTCCTGCTATTACTCTTTCCTCAAACAATCTCCTGATATGACTATTTAATCTTATCAATACCATGTTCAGATGCATGATGTGACTCTAGATAGGATATTTAATATACTTTATTGTTAGTACATATATTGATCTTTGTATATGTCTTTGTAAGAAATGAATAATTTATGCTCATCTATATTCTCTGGGTGAATATACTAGAAACAAGTAAAATATATAGTCTGTATGTCTTGCATATGTGTTTCTTTGGAGCTTTTCTCCCCAGGCCTCCACTGAAAATGGACATGTATCCAGTTGGACTATCCCGGTTAATAAATGTAAAATAAATAAGTAAAATCTTAGCAAGCTGTGCAATAAAGTTAAATAGGAACCCTACACTATCTGTAGCCTCCCACCGTTCTGCTTCCTCCTCTGACAGTCTGGATGTGGTAATACTAGTATTACCTGTGTAATGAAAGACAGTATCCTCAGCCTCTGAAAGGATGTGGTCAGCCATCATTTGAAAGTGACTGGCACAGTTTTGGTCTCAAAGACATCTTCATGAACTGAAACAGCCCATCTGGAGTGATAAAAGCTGAACTCTCACCTGTGTTGTTCTAGTCAGAGGTACATGCTAGTACCCTTTAATGAACTTTGTAGCAGTCAGATAGTTAGTTCCATACAGTCATAGTAGGGCTTTAGCTGTTCAAGCATGGACTGTGTGATCATGTGTGACCGTTCAGTTTTATATAAAGCATCTGCCGCAAACTGGATGTTACCATCCTTTCTAGGAAATGTCAACACAGATAAAATCCAAGGACATTTATTCTCTTGTTTGAATTTCATAATTTCCCATATGCTTTGCTTAATCTTATTTTTGCAGACTATATGGAACCTATCTTTCAGCATTTTGATCATGTACCCACATGATGCTCAGGTAATTGCTTACATCCTGGCCTGTCGTTGAGTGTAGTGTAGTTCGCCACTGCTGTAGTAACCCTCTTACATACAGCTGCTGCACTCAGAACGGGGCCTCACTAAGAGTTAAGGATATTATGGACTTGTCTCCTGGAGTATACACATTTTGATACTGTTTACATATCCTACAGTACCTAGCCAAATCTTTCCCAATACTGGGATAGCTGGTTGCAGGGTATAGAGAGATAGGATCCTTAATACAACTCTGATGACCAAGGATCATATAGCAACTTGAGTAATGCTGAAGCTGACTGGGGATGGGGATGAGGTGATTGGTTAGTGCTGGATTACTGTCTCAACTGAAAGATTTGTGTCTCAGGAGTCAGGCACAGGAGCACTGGATCACTGTCCCAGCTACAAGATTTGTGTCTCAGGAGTCACACAGTTTTAATGTCCCTGATGGAGACTAGAGGACCTAACTGAAAGTGGCTGTTTTTAAGAGGGGCAGGGCTGTTAAGCAGCTTACATTGCATGGGAATGAAATCAATCCACTTTGTGTAGTGTATGCCTTCTCCACATAATGATCATGTGTGGAGGGTGCTAATGATGAAAGTTATAACTGCTTAGAGTGAAGATGCTGTTAGACAGGCATCGTACCTGGAGTCAAAACTGTTTGGCAGGTGTGGAAGAACTATAAAAATGAGCAAGACAATACTTTTCACAGCAATAGGGCATCATAAGTTTTGCATAGGTTCTTTGTACATATTATATCAGCAGTGTTGAGAACAGTATATCATGAGCTAAGGCGGAAAGTGGCAGTAAGCCATCAGAACTACTAATTGCTGAATCCTATCACTTCTTTCTGCCTCACTTTAGGAATCTGGTTGTGGCAAAACAACACTTTGTCACACTGTACCAACTTCTGCTTTCAGAATTTCTGACAACCCCATGAAGTCCTTCAAGGTGAAGTTTGAGAGCTGCATCTGACATCCTTACCGAATATAATTTCAGAGTATGATTGGCATGTTCACTTTTGGGTCAAGTCATAGTCACTTCTATATAGTTTTGTTGACACAATTACATTTTGCTGCCTTTAGTGAAGGTGTGGTTTGCTCTTTGGTCACTCACAACACTGCCTCCACCCTTGCTTTTCTGTTACTGCACATATGCAGTGTGTAGTCAGAAGTGTTGCATGTTAACACATCTGGTGTGTGAGGGTTATCATAAAATGCTGCCATCTTTTATATTTCCCTTACTGCAGTTCTAGTAAAAGATGGCCTTGGTTAGTGGCAGCTGAGAAGGTTCACCTCCAGGTCCGCTAAATGTAGTAGACTTCTCTGGCAAGAGATGTTCTTCCATAGCCTTTGAAAGATAATTCTGGATATGTCTGGCACAGTCTGTTTTGTATTTTTCAATCTTAACACTGTTGGATGCATATTCTTATGGGTATCTGGATCTTTTGGATTCAAACAACCCATCTTCATAGCGGTAAGATAATGTATCAGACAGCAGCTCCAGCTCAGATTCCATTACTGTGCACAAGAATTTGATGAAGAGCAGTTAATATCATACCACTGTGCAGCAGTGTGTGCGTTAGAAGTACTGGAAGATCCTCACTTCTTAACCTATCACTGTGCAGCAGTTAGACTGTCACCACTGTCATCCCATATACTTAAGAACCTGTGATCATGCAAACTGATTATATCATTGGCTGTTTTGTCAAGACTAGTTGCCTGATTATGAGTATTAGTTGCACTTTATCAAAGTCTTAGCCTTATTTCTGGCAGAGACAACATTACTAACTCACAACTGTATCAGATCTTTCTTTAGTTATCCGTTTTTTTTTGTATTTTTTTGTCCCTGTATCTTCCAACCATCAAACCTCCCCTCTGCCTGACATTTTACTGTCTGAGGGGGACCATCATTCAGGCAGCCATGAGGGTAGTTTGCACTCTCACTGGCATCCCAGAAATGTGGGCATTTTTTATGGCCCAGCTGCTTTCCTACTGGTGACACGAACATTTGTGTTACTGCAAGGGCCACTTGCACACCTTCCACCTTCTCTCCAGGTATGTATGCTTCTCCACTTCTGGCAGCATGGGCTGTTGTCACAATGTTGGCAGCCATGCTCATGTCTTCACTGCACTGGTTGCCTGCTTTATAACAGACTTCTGCTCTCTAGCTGAGACACTATCATCAGAGCAGTGATGAGAGCCAGGTGGGAACCACCATCACTCCCTCATAATGAAAGTTGCAGTTATCCTCCCCATTTGTTCCATTAGGTGCTGCCTAAGCCACTAGTCAAACCCGAGTTTCTTGGGCTGTAATCAGGGCTTTATCCCTTTACACCACCTGCGTAGACATTTAATCATTTAATAAAATGATCTGAAGTAGCTGACTTCATTTGATCTTCAACCTGTGGGTCTGTGGATCTGAATCAGATCCGACAAGGCCGCATAACTAGCACCTGATCCGAGCTCCAAGCTCCTCCCCTTACCCATAATGCCCCCTGTCTTCTTCCTCCCTTCAGCTCTTGTTTGCCACTGAATAGCTAAGCATCGTGGTTTCGAGCTCTGAGCATTTTTTGGGGTAAGTAATTGTTTTTTGAGAGTTATTTTCTCTTTTTCTGTACTTTCTATTCTGTCACCTCCTCTACCCACTGGCTTCGGTTTAAAAAAAAAAAAAAGTTTTGTTGTTGTTGTAGTTTCCCTCCTTTTGGCCTTCCCACTCCTATCTTCTCTGTGAGTGAGTGTGTGCATGCCTGTGTTTTTCCTTTTCGGTAGGAATATGGCAGATATTCCCCTTAAACTAGGGTTTAGGAAGAGCACAGAGTGTGGCCATAAGCTCTCTCCAGCCGATGGCCACACTCTGTGTGTAGTGTGCTTGGGCACGGCCCATTTGCTTACCCCCTGTCCTATTTGCGTGGGCTTCAACCCACGGGCCCTTAAGAACAGGAGGGATAAGCTAATTCTGAATGGCCTGTTTCTCTCTTCGGGGATGGCTGTTCCCACAACCCTGGCTTCAGCCTCTTCTACCGCTGCTTCTGACTCTTCTGCTTCCCAGACCTTCTGACTCTTCTGCTTCCCAGACCTCTGGGACTCAAACTCCCACCAAGAGGTCTGGGGAAGGAGAGAGAGACACCACAAGAAAGAGAAACTGTGTAAACGGTCTCCAGACCGTTTGGCTTCGGTGGGTCCTCCACCCAAGGCACTCCCGGCCGGTGGCTTCCTCCCGGTCTACCTGTAGTCTTAGCGAGGCGGAGATAGACAGGATGATGCAGAAGTTCATCCGCACCCAAATCCAGATGGTAGTCTTTCCAGGCCCCTCTCCCTCCGGATCAGGGAGCTCGCAGACCATTTTCATTCCTATATCTCCTTCTTCGATCCGTCCTTTGGTTGCGGAGTCTTTGAATCCAAGAACTGCTGGGGTTGGAAGGGTCGGCGCCAATGGTACCCTGTACCTCGAAGCTGGCCATTGCCTTGAGTGTGTCGGAGCCATAGCCTCGGTGTCAAATCCGAGGGGGTTCTTTCAGCTCCAAGTTTGTTGGAGCACAGTCTTCCCATCGACATCTCTGCGTCTATAGTCTTGGCTCCGATTCCCCCGTCAGATCTGTGGGGAATAGCTCCTGTGGTGGTTTCTCAGGATGCCCGCTCCCCTTCAGCTTTTGACGTGGTGGAGCGGGTTCTCTCGAGTTTGTCAAGGCCCCTGACCATCTCATCCACGGACTCCACCCCGACTCCTTCTGTTTTAGGTACGGTCCCGATCATCCTGCCATCTCAGGGACAGCATGTGCAAGTTTTGCCTCAGGAAGCCCCACGCGGGAACAACAAGAGGATGTTCTTCGTGTTTCACTGTTGCAGTCATCACTTTTGGGTTATCTGCTTGCAGTAGCTCTCAGTCTGCCTGATTAACAAAGTCTTGGGTCCTGCGTCAGTTGCTGTCCTTTCTTCCATGACGTCAGGTCGTCAGGAGTATAAAACATGCAGCTGATGCCATTACATCAGTCTTTCTTGCCGTGTGGTGACCGAAGCAGAAGCAGTTCGCAAGTGCCGGTCGGTCAACTCCTGAAATTTTCGTTTTCAAATTTCAGAACCGAAGTCTTCAATTAAAGCTAAGTACCCTGTTGGGGAAACTTTTTCTTGCTCCTTACCGATGTCAGTAAAAGTTAATAATTGCATTACTTGTGGAAAGCAAATACCTCCTAAAGATTTTCCTTCATACTGTATTCCTTGCTAGGCCCTGACCAGACGTACCATGCTGTAGGTTTTGTGCTTTATTTAATCAGCGCAGTATCTGTCGTCGGTATATTTTCGCCTGTAAATATTTTGTTTCTCGGTTTAATTATCCAGAAATGTCGTCGGTTAGCCATCCGACTACTGGGATTCCAAAAACACAAGGATAAAGACAGAGACAGGCCACCGAGGTCCAAAGCTGCTGCCGACAGTTCTAAGCCAGTCGCCAGTTCGCCGGTACTCAGTGAGGCGCTTTTACAGCCCCTGATACCCGCTACTGCTGATTCGCAGGCCTCTACTGAGACCCATTCGGAGTCCGGTATGCCGCAAGGTGCTTCAACTATGGAATCTGCGGATGTCTCTATCTTAGATGGGTCCGGAGCCGCTGTGCAGATACCGGCTTCTGAGAGGGTATTCAGGCCTACGGACTTGCATATTAAACCGACACCTCCTTCTTCTTTTAGGCCTAAATCTCGAACCATGCTTAAAAAAACGACGCCCAGGCTGCATGCTCAGGCCTCTATGCCTAAAAACAAGTGATAAGAATGGCTGAAGATCTTATAACTCAAATCAGCGGAAGCCAGCCTCCCCCTTCTAAGAGACCTAGGACTGAAGTTGTTTATGAATCTTTTGAACAGGATTCTGATTTTTCTGATTCTTCTGATGATCTGGATTTGCCATTATCTACTTATGAGGATTCTGATGCAGAGGACTCTATTCCCTCTGCTTCCCCTCTAGAGGATTTTTCTTTTGGTGAAACTTTATATACTCTAAGGGAGCATTTTCACTGGGAAAGCCAGGATTTTTCTGATTCAAAAAAGAGGCTTAGGGATTTCTTACGCCTGCCTCAGCATAGGCCTTTAGCTATTCCTCCTGTACTAGACATTGTTGATGATGCTTTTTCGGAAACTAGTTTGGCCCCTGATTCTTTGCCTCCTGCTCCCAGAAAACCTGACAGATATTACAGGGTTCCTGATTCACACAAGTTCCCTCTTAAAAATTCCATTGCGGATCCAGAGACTATTTCACAGGGGTCCAAGGGTATTAAGGCTTCTACTTCTAAAAATCCTACTCCTTCTGATAGAGACTCCAGGGCGCTGGATAGATGGAGTAAGAAGGTTTACACTTCTGCAACCTTTGCCATTAGGGCTTTAAACTGCCAGTTTCATATGTTAAAGTATCAACAACATGTTATTGGAGTGCTTAAACAGAAAATGATGTTGATTCCTGACTGTGCAGAAAATAAAGAATTAACATACTTTGCAATGTAGATATGATTCTTTAGAGGCCTCTTGCAGGGCTGCTGTTACTGGTTCTGTGCTCAGAAGGCATGCTTGGCTTAAGGAGCAATCTTTACCTGATCATGTTAAAGCTAAATTGTTGTATGCTCTCTTAAATCAGGACCGCCTGTTTGGCAACAAGGCTGAGGAGGTTCTTAAAAAGATGGAAGATAAAGCTAAATCTTTGCAAACTGTTAAAGATTTCTTACAAGTTCAGCCTCATAGATTTAGTAGGCACTGGCCCTCTAAGAATTGGTCCTTTCCAGCCTCTTCAAGGTCTTTTCAAGCCAAACCAGAACCCAGACATGAAACACCAGGTTTCAGTCTCAGGGGACACACAAGACTAAGCAGTGGGGGTTTGAAAATAGTCTCAATGACTTGCTTTTAAAACTTCCAAGCACTTCCCAACTGAATGCTGAAAGATTGGTCTGCAGGCCAAAACTGGGAACTCATTACCCAGGACAAATGGGTTTTAAATATAGTGTCCCAAGCATACAGATTTCACTTCCACACCTTGCCAACACCAAGCAGGTGGCCAGATCTATGGGCAGAGGCCCAAAATGAAGTATGTTCAGTTGGTACCAGAAGAGGAAAGGGACAAGGGTTCTATTCGAGACTTTCCTGGTACCCAGAAAAATCCTGGACCTTTCTACTCTAAATACTTTTCTGGTGATTCCAAACTTCAAGATGCTGACTCTTCACCAGCTGCTTCCTATGCTAGGCAAAGATGCATGGTTGGCAACACTAGACTTAAAAGAAGCATACCTGCACATCCCTATCAGGGAGTCTTGCAGAAAATGCCAACGCTTCAAAGCAGGCTACATGCACTATCAGTTCTCTGCATTGCCCTTTAGCTAAAGTGCCTAGTTCCAGTCATTGCATTCTGCAGGCAAAGATATATTCAAGTATAACCGTATCTGGACGATTGTCTAATTCAGACAGAAAGCCAGGACATACTATTGAATCATCTGGCCTTTGTTCAAAGGGTACTGACTTGTCTGGGGTTCACCATAAACGAAAAGAACTCACACCTGGCACCCTGTCAACAAATTATATTCCTGGGAGCAAGCTTGAATACATCTTCCCAAATGGCTTTGGATTCATTTGACAACCTACTTCAAACAAGTAAATACTGCAAGCCTTGGGTTTCTGGCCTCCTGCATTCTTCTAATTCCATATGCAAGGCTGCATATGAGGAAACTGCAATGGTATCCCAAAAGCCTATGGTGTCAACATTCACAGGATCTAGAAGCAATGATTCCTATCATACCTCGCCTACGCCTAGAGTTCCTTTGGTGGGCAGAGGCCTGCCACCAAAGCAGGGGACTACCATTCACCCTACCCCCTGCCGCCTAAACCTTAACAACAGATGCATCAGACTATGCATGGGGGGCTCACCTGGCAGGGAAGTGCATTCAGGGCAAATGGAACCCAAGTGAAATGCACCTGCTTATCAATCAAAAAGAAATGTTAGCTGTACAGAATGCTCTGACAGCCTTCAAGGACAACATTTTTCCAGGACAATTAATGATAGACGGACAACACCACTGTTATGTAGTACATAAACAAGCAGGGGGGTACACATTCTTACCCCCTCTGCAGACTAGCCATGGAATTGTGGAACACAGACCTAAGCTATCAAGTACATTTACAAGCTCAATTCCTGCCAGGAAAACTAAATACACTGGCAGAAACCTCTTGGACCCACACGAGTGGAACCAAGGATTTTCAACATGTTGACAAGCAAATGGGAGAGCCCAGATATAGACCTGCTTGCCTCCCCCCAAAACTATCAGTTGGACAAATTCTGCACAAGGACTTCCCACAAACAAGCTTGGAAAGTGGATGCTCTTTCCTTCAGCTGGAAAAACCTATCAGTTTATGCCTTTCCTCCTCCTCCTCTGCTCTCCAAAGTACTACTAAAGATCAAACAAGACAAACCAAGGACAATTTTGATTGCATCAGACTGGCCATGCCAACACTGGTACCCCCTCATGCGCAGTGGGCCCCATGGCACCTGCCTCAGACTCCTACTCTATTGTCTCAGCAGGAGAACCAAATTCTGCACCCTCAACTTCAAACACTGAATCTAGCAGACTGGCTAATTACATAATTTCTCCTTTACCATCCATCAGTAAACCAGTGATGGATATCATTTTAGAGGTAAGGAGGCCTAGTACCAGAAAGTCTTGCGCTGAAAAATGGAAAAGATTCTGTGCCTGGAATCAATCTCAAGGGATGAGCACAACAGTGCCCAATTTACCTCAGATTTTACAATACTTAACTGAAATTCTTCATAAGGGCCTGTCTTTCTCCTCCATCAAAATTCATGGCTCAGCCATCTCAGCTCATTATAACACAGAACCACCCCTCTTCTCTCAACCACTGCTTAAGCAGTTCCTGTGAGGGGCCAAAATGTACGATCACCTAGGAGAGCTTCAACTCCAGCCTGGGACCTCAGCTCTGTATTGGAAAAGCTCACCCTTCCTCCTTTCAAGCCAGCTGCTACTGCGGACTTAAAATTCCTTACTTGGAAAACAGCTTTCCTTTTAGCAATCACTTCAGTAAGAAGGGTATATGAATTACAGGCCCTTATGGCAGTGGAGCCTTTCATCATCTTTCATGTGGACAGGGTGTCCCTCAGGGACAATCCTTCATACCCAAGGTGGTATCCAGTGTGGCCCATAATCAGTCCATACATTTGTCAACCTTCTTTCCTAATCCACAGAACAAAGGGGAACGGATTCTGCACTCCTTAGATGTGCACAGACAACTTAAATTCTACTTGGACAGAACTAAACCTCAAAGGAAATCTAATCAACTGCTGGTGGCATTTGCTGCAGGGGCAGAGGGGAAGGCTATTTCAAAGCAAACCATTTCCAAATGGATAGGCCATTGCATTCATTTCTGCTACAAACACCATGGAAAACCTATCCTACAGGGGATCAGACCCCACTCTACCAGGGCTGCATCTACCTCTACAGCCTTTCTCAGAGGCATCCCTACCAGAGACATCCTAGAAGCTGCTACCTGGAGTTCTGTACATACTTTCACCAAGCATTATCATCTGCCAGTTTTCTCTAAATCCAGAGCTGGCTTTGCCACTGCAGTCTTGCAGGGCCTTTTAGCTGGTCCTAATTCTATTTAAATTCCTCCTCCCATCCTTAGCTTTGGGAATCTACCCAAAAGTGATGACTGCAACAGTGAAACACGAAGAACATAGTACAGTTGTGTACACTTACCATAAATGTAGATGTTCGAGTGTATTCACTGTACCATCCTGGTTACCCTCCCTCCAGCCCTCTTCTTTTTTTTTTTGGCTATACCTCTACTTTCCTTTGCTATCTTCAAAAGCTTTTTGGTGTATTCGCTTTTTTGCTGGAGGTATAACCTTGTATATTTATAGATTTACTTGCGTCCCATTTAGTGGGCACCTGACATCTGGGGCAAGAAAAACTGATGTAATGGCATCGGCTGCATGTTTTATACCCCTGACGACCTGACGTCATGGAAGAAGGGACAGCAATCTACGCAGGACCCAAGACTTTGTTAATCAGGCCGACTGAGGGCTACTGCAAGCAGATAACCCAAAAGTGATAACTGCAACAGTGAATACACTTGAACATCTACATTTATGGTAAGTGTACACAACTGTACTTTTGTGAGTTCCCCCCAGAGAATCCCACTGAGGAGGTTCCTTGCAAACGGATGTGCAAAATAAGGCACTTGGACTCCTCTCCAGAGTCCTTGACCGCAGACACTGACTTGGAGGAAGGGGAAGGTTCCCCCGATCACCCCCCCCCAAAGATGTCTCCTTTGGAGACATCATGGAACTCCTTCACCGGGGGGGGGGGTCAGGGTCGGGGTCCACCCAAAAACCAACCTTGGATGAGTCCGTGTTCCTAAAGGCATTCGGCACAGGCCCATCTACTTCCTGGGTGTCCCCTCCCGTGGATCTGCTTGTGGACCTCATAAGATCTCAGGTGTGGAAGGAACCGGACACCGTGGAGCCCATCCGTAGGAGCCCAGATAAAGTTCTAAGCCCCCCACCAGACAGGACTAGTTGGAGCAAGGGGTCCCCTGTAGATGCTATGGTGGTGGCTGCTGCCACGAAAAAAAAGCTTGTACAGGAGAGCTCTATGGTCCATCCTCCTGACCGACAGTTGAGGACCACGGACCGTCTAGTGAAGTGGGTGTACATGTCAGCAACCTTTACTATAAGGGCACTGAACTACATGGCACACGTCATTCGACTACATCGAGACCTAGTCAAGGAGGTCGCTGAGTCGGCCCTGGAGTCCATGCCGGCAGAGTACAAGAAGGTGTTTTCTGCATGGATGGCCACTCTCAAAGTGGTGGCAAATACGTCCATGCGTCTGCTCTCCCATGCTACGGAGGTAGCTGCCAGGGCGGCCGGTTCCAGCGTTGCTATGAGGTGCCACGACTGGCTCTAGCTGTGTCAGTTCACAAAACACTTCAAGGCATCATTTGCAAATGCCCCTTTTGATGGTTCTTCCCTGTTTGGGAAAACAGTTCATGACACATTGGCCCAGAGTGAGAAAAATGGGAAGACACTGTCTGCCATCAGGATCTGCTTCTCTACCCCAAAGATCCTTTTCAAGGAATCAGCGAGGGACAAAGAAGATGTGGTTCTGGAAGTCTCAGTCCTCCCGGGACACTCAGGACTCACCTTCCTCCAGAGGCAAAGGGGGTTATGACAAACGCCGTCCCAGTGGCAGAGTGGGGCCGAGAAATTTTGGGTCTCTAGAACCTTTCTTGGACAGACCCGCACAGCAGCCCTGAGGGGCTGCCCAACTGCTCGTCTCTGAAGGCAGTTGGGGGTCGCCTTTCGCTACACCCAGCGGCATGGGAGTCTGTAATATCAGAGCGTTGGGTGTTGCAAATTATATCCAGAGTTTATTTCATCCCCTTCTCCAAACCATCTTTCCCACCAAAATGCCTCCCAGACATTTCACCCATGCAAAGGGAGGCAGCAGCACTAGAAATAGACAAGTTGCTAAAAAAGTGAGTCATCCAACCTGTCCCCCTAGACCAGTCCAGATCGGGCATTTATTCCTGGTTCTTTTTAGTGCCAATGAAAATGGGGGACCTAAGACCCATTCTGGATCTATCCACCTTGAAACTGTCAATAGCCAAGGAGAAATTCTGGATGGTCACTCTTCAATCTGTCCTGCTTTACCTGCAGGAGAAAGAGTGGATGTGCTTGATCGACCTCCAGGAAGCATACTATCATATCAAGATGGACAGGTGCTCCTGCAGGTTTCTCCACTTCCGTCTGGGAGCCAATCATTATCACTTCAGAGCTGTCCCATTTGGTCTCACCACAGCTTCAGGGTGTTCACCAAAGTAATGGCAGTTGTAGTGGCTCACCTGTGGCTTCAGGGTATTCAGGTTTTCCCTTACCTGGACGATTGGCTTTTTGCTGCCCCTACCAAGCATCTACTTTGCCGAGCCAGGGATTATTTGATATTGGTAGCAAACTGCCTGGGCATCACCATCAACATCAGCAAATCGACACTGATTCCAGTTCATGTTCTAGAGTTCATTGGCGCTCGGTTGGATACTATTCAAATGAAAGTTTACTTCACTCCAGAAAGGGTACACAATCTGAGAGCTTATGTCTCGTGCATTCTCCAAGCTCAACTTCCTACAGCAGAGACAGTTCTGCGGGCATTGGGGTCCATGGTGGCCACAATCACTCTTCTACCCCTTGCTCGACTAAACATGCAAATCCTTCAGTGGACACTAGCATTCCAGTGGTCTCTACTAGATTTTCCCCATCCCATCCAATCTGTATCTCTCAGGTCTGCAGGGACTTTCTTTGGTGGTGGGTTCTTTTCCCGGACCTTGTCAGAGGATGCCCCTTTCTCCCATCACTTCCCGAAGCCACTGTGACCATGGATGCCTCCCACGTAGGGTGGGGGGGTATTGCTTGGGAAGGACTGTCCAAGGCACGTGGTCCCCTCCCGAGACCAGTTTGCATATCAGTGTCCTGGAGATGAGGGCGGTGCTTCTAGCGTTGCAAGCTCTCTGTGCCCATCTTCCTCTAAGGACTATTGCGATCCACACAGACAACATGTCAGTAGTCTCATATATCAACAAACAAGAAGGAACCAGATCTAACCCCCTTTGTCGAGAAGCCATGAGAGTGTGGGAATGGGCGATTTCCACTGGCCGTTTTCTGGTGGCAATGCACATTCCAGGATGGTCCGACATTCTAGCAGACAAGCTCAGCAGGACTATTCTGATGCCTTACGAGTGGTCTCTGAATCCTTCAGTAGCAGAAGAGGTATTCCTCAGGTGGGGTCGGCCTTGCTGCGATCTCTTCGCATCTCCTTCCAACGCAAAATGCAGTGAGTTCTTTGCTCTGAATCCCCCTCAGGGGAAAGTCCCCAGAAACACACTGGTGCATGCTTGGCCTCCTGGTCTTCTTTACGCCTACCGCCCGTTAACTCTCATTTCGAAGTTGCTACAGAAAGCTTGCAGGCTGAGGAACACAGTAATCCTCATTGCCCCATTCTGGCCTCGTCAAGTCTCGTTCACCTCCCTGTGGTCTCACCTTCTAGTTCCACCATGGATTTTGAATCCGGCTTCGGATCTCATCTGACACCCCTTGGGGATTCCTCACCCAGACCTGGACAATCTGAAACTCACAGCTTGACTGCTGTAGTTCCCTAGATTATTAGAACTCCTGGTTAATCCTCTCCAGTTAAAACCATTTTGGTGGCGGCTCACAAATCTTCTACATGAAATATATATCGTAGCAGGTGGAAACTATTCTCTCTATGGGCTTCTCAATGGGATTTGGATTTTTTCATGGCTCCCATTTCAGCAGTATTAGAGTTTTTGGTGGGGATTTTCTGACAAGGTGCTAGCTCCTCTACGGTTAAAGTCCAGCTGGCTGTTATTTCTAATTTTCATGTGGGGGAGAATATGTCTTCACTAGCCTCTTCTAGACTTTGCAAGAGCTTCCTTAAAGGTACCTTTCTTTTAAGGCCCCCAGTGAAGGATCCTACACCACCGTGGGACCTTACTTTTGTATTGCAGGCTTTAGTCTCCCCTCCATTTAAGCCCACAGCTTTGGCAGACTTGCAGTATCTCTTTTGGAAGACTGCCATCTTGGTTGCAATTACATCAGCCAGGAGAGTGTCAGAACTTCAAGCTTTGTCCATCAAAGTTCCATTTTCCATAAGGACAGGGTTTCCCTGCACACTAATCCGTCCTTCCTTCCTAAAGTGGCACCAGAAGCAAACATTAATCAAACTATTAATCTTCCCGTCTTCTTTCCTAATTGTCAGAACAAGGATGAATATAAGTTACATTTGCTGGATGTACATAGGCAATTGAGATTTTATCTACACAGGATGAAATCCTTTCACAAATTTGATCAGTTGTTTGTCTCTTACTCAGTCCTTCTTAGGAAAGCCAATTTCTAAAGTGACTGTTGCTCGTTGGATCTCCCAATGTATTATTCGAGCATATTCTGACAAAGGGATTTCAACTCCGGATCAAGTAAAAGCACATTCCGCCAGGTCTATGGCCACTTCAGCAGCTTTTTGGTCCAGGGTGTCGCTGGATGACATCTGTTCTGCAGCTACGTGGTCCTCATCTCATACCTTCATCTCACACTACAAATTAGACATTGTATCCAGGAGTAGGGCATCCTTTGGCTCCGTGGTGCTGTGGAATATCCTTCCATGAGGGCCACCCAGGTATTTGTAGCTGGGGACTCTGTCCAACAGGTTGAAGATCAAATGAAGTCAACTAATTCTGATAAAGAAGTTATGTACTCACAATAAAGTTCCATCTGAGCAGTTGTACTTCATTTGTCTTCAACCATCCCCCCTCCTTCCACTGACCTTGTCACTGTGGTCCTGGCCTTACATATGGATGATGAACATTCTAAAGGCTTCTCTTGCCATGCTTGCTTCAGGAATTTGGGGAGGGCCAGTAGTGGTGAGGTCCTGTTGAGTCGGGCTTATGTTATTTTGGGCAGCAAACTCAATCTGAAGGGAGGAAGGAGACAGTGGGGCATTATGGGTAAGGGGAGGAGCTTGGAGCTCGGATCAGATGCTGGTTATGTGGCTGTGTCGGATCCGATTTGGATTCATAGACCCACAGGTTGAAGACAAATGAAGTACATCTACTCAGATGGAACGTTGTGGTGAGTACATAACTTCTTTTTTTTGAACAGTTGACATTGCTTACATAGTCAAGAGCCTATGGGGAGCAAGTCATAAGAGTGACAGGCCATTACAGTGACAATAGATGCATTTTATTGTACACATACACATATTAAGGGACAGCTGTTTGCTGAATGCCAGCCAAGTAGGTGACACCCATTTGATTGAGACCCTTAAGCAGAACTGGCAGTTAATAGATTTTAAAATATACTTTAGTCTAAAGTTTGGTGACATTGCAGTTTGTTGTGTTGCTGACAGAAATGTGGGGAACTGGTGAATTGCCCAGGTCAGTAGTGAAATGGGAACACTCGAAATGTTGAGTGCCACCAGGCAGAAAAAAAACCCACTGGAACCACAGGAAAAGAGCAAATGTCTTTTTGCGAGGGAGGGAGGGGCAAGCCCCTCCTGCACCTGCCAAACTTGTGTATATATATATATATATATATATATATATATATATATATATATATATATAAAATACACACACACACATATATGCATTAAAAAAATATATATATATATATATATATATATATATATATATATATATATATATATATATATATATACACACACACACACACACACACACACACACACACACACACACACGCACACACACATTCATATACCAACTCCTAGATCGCAGTACCTCTGAGAAAAGGGGATATTCTGAAAAATGGCATCTTAGACTTATTGTATGCAAGTCCATTCTTTCAGCCATTCAGTCTCTGTATTTCGGGATTCACTGTAGTGGGTCCCAATATTTTAAATGGTTACCAAAAGTACAGTTGTGTACCTACCATAAATGTAGATGTTCGAGTGTATTCACTGTTGCAGTCATTACTCTTGGGTTATCCTGCTGGCAGGCCACCCTCAGTCAGCCAGAATTCCAAAGTCTAGGTCCGGCATCGGTTGCTGTCGCCTCTTCCCTGACGTCAGTGCGCGAGGGGTACAAAAGATGCAGCCAACGCCATTTTCTTCAGTTTTTCTTGCCCCAGATGTCAGGTGCCCCCAAACTGATAGGCTGAAAAATATGCCAATAAAAATGCATGCACAAAAATTAACATTTCCTTCATCTACAAGCAAATACACTAAATAGGTTGTATAGGATAGAGAAGTGCAGATAAGTCCCAGCAAAGAAAAGGGGGATGGTGGGTGGGTAACCTGGACTGCAACAGTGAATACACTTGAACATCTATGTTTATGGTAGGTACACAACTGTACTATGTTCATCGTGTTTCACTGTTGCAGTCGTTACTCTTGGGTTGAATCCAAAAGCTGAGGAAGGGTGGCTGGGCTAAATAGGATTAGGAGAGGCTATGAGGCCCTGCAGAACTGCAGTGGCAAAGCCTGCTCTGGACTTAGAGTAAAGAGGTAAGTGGTAGTGCTTTGTGAAAGTGTGCACTGAACTCCAAGTTGCAGCCTCTAAGATATCTTTGGTTGGTACTCCTCTGAGGAAGGCTGCTGAAGTGGCTGCTGCTCTGGTGGAATGAGGCCTAATGCCCTTAGGCACTGATTTGCCATGTTGAAAATAGCAGAAACGGATGCAATGGCCTATCCATTTAGAAATAGTCTGTTTTGAGATAGCCTTTCCTTGTGATCCTGCAGCATATGACACTAAAAGTTGCTCAGTCTTTCTGAAAGCTTTAGTTCTGTCCAAGTAGAAGCGTAACTGCCTGTGTATGTCCAAAGAATGCAGAATTTTCTCACCCTTGCTCTGTGGATTTGGATAAAAGGTAGGCAATTGAATGGTTTGGTTGAGGGCCACACTGGACACCACCTTAGGCATAAATGTAGGGTTTGTCCTCAGAGAAACCCTGTCTGGATGAAAAATGATAAAAGGTTCCACAGCCATGAGTGCTTGTAACTCCGAGACTCGTCTTGCAGAGGTTATTGCTAGGAGCAGAGCTGTTTTCCAGGATAAGAATTTTATATCTGCTGTTGATGCTGGCTCGAAAGGAGGCAGTGTGAGTTTTTCCAAAACATAATTGAGGTCCCAGGCCGGAATTGGTGCTCTCCTTAGAGGCCTAATGTTTTTGGCCCCTTTGAGGTACTGCCTTATTAAAGGATGAGAAAAGATAGGTGGTTCCGTATTGTAATGGGCTGAAATGGCAGAGGCATGAATCTTAATTGATGAAAAGGAAAGGCCTTTGTTCAGCATCTCAGTTAGGTATTGTAAAATCTGAGGGATATTTGGTACACACGTGTCAATGCCTTGTTCCTGGTTCCAAGTACAGAATCTGTTCCATTTTTCTGCATAAGGTTTTCTGGTACTGGACCTCCTGGCCTCCAAGATAACATCCATAACAGCTTTTGAAAGAGGAGTGTTCTGAATGGCTACATTATCCGCCATGCTGCCAGATTTAAGGTCCTGACTTGGCTGTGCAGGATCTGATTGTTTTGTTGGGTCAGCAAATGAGAAGTTTGAGGCAATATCCATGCTGGAGCTTGAGAAAAGCTCTTTAGGATTGGGTACCAGTGCTGGCATGGCCAGTCTGGTGCAATCAGTGTCATTTTTGGCTTCTCTTGTCTGACCTTTAGGAGTACCCTGGGAAGGAGAGGCAGTGGAGGAAAGGCATATACTGTTAGATTTTTCCAGCTGAAGGATAGGGCATCCACTTTCCATGCTTGCTTGTAATAAATTCTTGTGCAAAATCTCTGCAATTGGCAGTTGTGAGGGGAGGCAAATAGATCTATGTCTGGGCATCCCCATTTCCTTGTTATCATGCTGAAGACTTGTGGATCCAGTTTCCATTCGTGGGGATCCATGAGGTTTCTGCTTAGTTTGTCTGCCAGAGTATTTGTTTTTCCTGGCAGGAATTGTGCTTGCAGGTGAACTTGAAAAGACAATGCTGTGTCCCATAAGGTCATTGCTTGTCTGCAAAGGTTAGGAATGTGTACCTCCCTGCTTGTTTATGTACCACATGGCCGTAGTATTGTCTGTCTTTATCAGTAGCTGTCCTGGATGAAGCAGATCCTTGAAAGCTGTCAGGGCATTTTGAACAGATAGCATCTCTTTTTGATTGATGTGAAGATGCATCTGGTTTGCAGGCCATGTGCCCTGAGTACATTTTCCTGCCATATGGGCCCCCCAGGCATAATCTGATGCATCCGTTGTCAGTGTCTGTCTGGCTGTTGGTAAACTGAATGGCAGACCCTTGTTGTGGTGACAGGCTTCTGCCCACCATCGAAACTTCTGTTGCAGGCAGGGAATGAGTGCAATTACTGTCTCCAGGCTGTGGCAATGCTGAGTCCAAACACTTTTTAGATACCATTGTAGTTTCCTCATATGCAGTCTGGCATATGGAATTAGAAGAATGCAGGATGCCATGAAACCCAAGGCCTGCAGGATTTTCCTTGCAGATAAGTGGGTTTTTGTTGCCAGTTTCTTGAAGTAAGAAGTCAGTTGCATTTGTTTGTCCGGCGTGAGATAAGCCATCTGGGCAGTTGTATTTAAGCTTGCACCCAGGAATATTATCTCTTGAGAGGGCACTAGTTTAGATTTCTTTACGTTTACTGTGTACCCTAGGCCAATTAGTAATCTTTTTACAAACGCCAGATGCTTTAGAAGAATGTCTTTGTTCTCTGCTTGAATTAGGCAGTCGTCCAAGTAGGGATATATTTGAATTCCTTTTCGTCTGCAAAACGCAATTACTGGTGCCAGGTATTTTGTGAAGACCCTGGGCGCAGTAGATAAGCCAAAGGGCAGTGCAGAGAATTGTTAATGCATTGAGCCAGCTATGGATCTGAGGTATCTTCTGCAAGATTGTCTGATTGGGACATGTAAGGTATGCCTCTTGTAGGTCCAAAGTTACGAGCCAAGCCTTCTTGCCCAGCATGGGCAGTAGCTGCTGTAGAGTCAACATCTTGAATTCTGGAACTTCCAGAAACGTGTTTAGTATAGACAGGTCCAGTATTGGTCTCCAGGTTTTGTCCTTCCTGGGTACTAGGAAAAGTCTGGAGTAAAATCCTTGCCCCTGCTCTTGTTGTGGTACTTGCTGAATGGCCCTCATGTCCATGAGGGCTGTAATTTGTTTTTGTGCCTCTGCCCATTGATTGTGTGGCAGGTCTGGCATACCCTTTGACCTTGGTAGAGTGTGAAAATGGAACCTGTAACATTGGGACACTATGTTCAGGACTCATTTGTCTTGGGTAACCATTTGCCAATTTGATAAAAAAAATTGCTAGTTTTCCCCCTAAGGGAGTTGCCAAAAGAAAAGTGCTTGGATCTGGCAGAGGAAAGTCATTGGGACTGTTTCCTGTAAGGTTGTGATTTGTCTTCTCCGCTTTTGGAGGTAGGAGCACCCCATTGTTTAGGCCTGTATGAGCCTTTGGGCAGAGATCTGCTTCTGGGACGCCTGTATCTGCCTCTTTGTGGTCTGTCTGACACTGGAAAGGACCGATTTTTAGAAGGCCAGTTCCTGCTAAACCTGGGTGGCTGTACCTGTAAGAAATCCTTGACTGTCTGCATGGATTTTGTTTTATCCTCCATTTTTTTTCAACACCTCTTCTGCTTTAGTGCCAAACAAAGTATCATGCTGTAATGGTGCATCTAATAATTTTGCTTTAACATGATCAGGCAGATTCTGTTCCTTTAACCAAGCATGCTTTCTAATAACAGAACCTGTAACAGCGGCCCTGCAAGAGGCCTCCAGTGAATCATAACCACATTGCAAAGTATGCTTTCCCACTTGTTCAGCTGCATGCAATAAATCCTGTAATTCCTTGTTCTCTGAACATTCAGTATTTGTCAGCAATTTCTGTTTAAGCAGTGACATTAAATACTGTTGATATTTAAGCATATGAAACTGACAGTTTAAAGCCCTTACAGCCAAGGTAGCAGAAGTGTAGACTTTTTCCCCCATCTCTCTAGAGCCCTAGAATCCCTATCAGAGGGGACAGGATTTTTTTGCAGTGGAAGCTTTAACCCCTTTGGGACCCTGAGATATAGTTTCTGGGTCAGCAGGGGGGTTTTATATAGGAATTTATGAGAATCAGGGGCCCTGTAGTATCTGTCTTGCTTAGCAGGTGCAGGGGGTAAAGAGTCAGGGGACAGGCCGGACTCTGAAAATATATCATCTACAATGTCTAGGACAGGTGAAATAGCAAGGGGTCTCTGCTGAGGAAGTAGCAGAAAGTCTCTGAGCCCGTTCTTAGTTTCAGAATAATTTTGGCTCTCCCAGTGGAAATGCTCCCTCATGGTATGCAGGGTTTCCCCAAAAAGAATAATCCTCAGGAGGAGAGGCTGAAGGAATGGATTTGTCAGCGTCAGAATCCTCATAGGGAAGCATGGAATAATCCTGTTCAGAAGAGGAGTCAGAGGAAATGGAAACCTGATCAGAAGAATCGTACTCTGTCTCTTGCCTAGGCCTCTTATCAGGAGGGGGAGGGGGATGGGAGCACCTGATCAAAGTAATTAGGTCTTCGGCCATTTTGAGCATCTGTTTTTTAGGCATGGAAGTCTGAGTAGGAGAATGCTGTACTTGTTTCTTTATCTTTAGAGCTGCTTTAGTCTTTGTCTTTGAAGCTGAAGATGGCTTAATATATAGTTGTGTAGGGCTGAAGACACCCTCAGAAGCCGATGCCTGCTCAGCGGCTCCGGACCCATCTGAGGGAATGATTTCCGAGTGTCCAATACCTTGAGTATCCAGAGGCCCAGTCAGTTCCATGTGGGAGTCGGAAGCAGCCTATGGCTCTGAGGTAGTGGGTGCCAGGGGCTGTGAAAGCGCCTCACTGAGAACCGGCGAACCGGTGACTGGCCTAGCAGAGGCCTCGTCGTCGGTTTTGGACCTCGGATGCCTATCTTTTTCCTTGTCCTTGCGTTTTTTGTAAACTCCGGTTGTCGGCTGTTCCGACGCCATTATATAATGAAATCTTCGGCCAAAGTAATGAAATGCAAAATCAAACCGACGCTTAACAGTGCGTTGGTTAAATCTAGCACAAAACTGACAGCTTGCAACGTTGTGATCAGGGCCTAGGCAAGGAATATAGTAAGAGTGAAAATCCTTATGAGGTATTTGCTTCCCACAAGAAATACAATTGTTAACTTTTTCTGACATCGGTCTGGAGCAAGAAAAAAGTTTCCCCAACGGGGTACTTAGCTTTAATGAAGACTTTGGTTCCGAAATTCGGATTTGAAAATCTCAGGAGTCGGCCGACAGGCACTTGCAAACTGATTTTGCTTCGGGTACCATGTGGCAAGAAAGACTGAAGAAAATGGTGTCGGCTGCATCTTTTGTACCCCTGGCGCACTGACGTTAGGGAAGAGGCGACAGCAACCGACGCCGGACCTAGACTTTGGAATTCTGGCCGACTGAGGGTGGCCTGCCAGCAGGATAACCCAAGAGTAATGACTGCAAGAGTGAAACATGATGAACATCTTGTGTTCTAAAAACCAATATAACAATTGTATTCATGTAATTGTGTCAAACCAATTTTGAAGTCTGTCAGACGGAAAGAATAGTTTTTAATAGTTGATAATTTAAACAATCTATATGTCTTCTTTTTGTAGAATAGTGACTAATTAATGTTAAGACATACATACTGAATATAATGCCCTTAGCACATTCTAGTTGAATATTTTTTGACATGTTATTGAGTTTCAAATTTGTGCACGGTTTATTATAACATAGGAACTTGTGTTTATATAACTGTGTTAAACAAATTTTGATGTTTGCTAAATGAGGAGATCTTTTTATTAGATGTTTAGCAATTGATATTTGGAACTATTCACATGTCATTTTTGGTTTCTCATTTATATTGGTGGCTGTTGCAACATTATATACAACCCTTGGGTGGATTCTCTTTATATATTCATCCAACAAATATATATTGAGGTTGCTGTCCCATAGTATTAGTTTTTTTTGTTTATACTATTTAAACAGGTACCAATAGATATTTTTTGTTGCATTTCACATATTTTCAAGAATGGATTTAATGAACATTTTAGAGGGGCTTTCAGCAGATAAAGATGACATTCAAGTTTTTGGATTAGATTCCAACACAGATTTGAATTTAAATCAGGCATCTCAGTTAGATAACCAATGTATTGAGATATTTGATAAGTTTTTTTAAAGTATGAAAAATCTTAGATGTTGCGTTTGGCATCTGAAATTATTCAAGGCATATTTATCAAAGGGTTTTTCTCCTAGGGGCCTTCACATTCGGATTAAACCATTAGTTGGCCAGGCTGATAATATTTTATTAACAACCTGGTCTGAACTACAACAAAGCACTTCAATGGAATCTGTTAAGGCCTTGCATACATTTTATGAACATAAAATAGATGACCATGTGTCTGAGGTGACTGGACTATGTGCATCGGCTAAGCAGTTTAATGAACAACAAATTTATAAAACCTGTTTTCAGAAATTGAGTACTGATTTATTAGTATTTGAAAGGGAATTGAAAGAAAGGAAATTACGTAAATTTAATAAGAGATGTTAAAGATTATAGTTCTGGAAAACACTTTGAGCAAGCTAAATGTGTCAAATTTTCTCAAGGGGATACCCGTATTGTCAGCCAAAAAAGGAAAAGGAAAAATCCATTCTTAAGAAATCTATCAGTGATACGTCCGGGGAGGTTGGATTATGTGTACGCTTGATGTTGCATCGCTTTATACCAGCATTCCACATTGGGCAGGTCTCAATGCATTGGAATACTGGTTAAGGAAGATTCCACTATATAGTCCAGGGTTCATCACATTCCTTCTCTGTTTGGCTGAACATGTACTCACTAAGAATGTTTTTTACTTTAATGGTACTTGCTATCTACATCTCAAAGGTACGGCTATGGGTGCTTCCTTTGTGCCAATTTATGCTAACCTTTTTTTAGGATATTTGGAACAAATTATTATATATGGCAATAGTCATAATATATTTTTGGATAAAATAGATATTTGGAGGAGATTTTTGGATGATTGCTTTTTGGTCTGGAAATCAGATGTCAAATATTTACAAGAATTTGTTGAATATCTCAATGAAAATAAGTGGGGCATTCAGTTTGCTGTGAATTTTGACATGGAATCCATCTCTTTTCTTTATGTCCTTGTAAACAGACAACCTGATGGTACACTTGTTACATCATTATACCATAAACCCTTTCATTCCAATACTTTATTGCATGCCTCCACCTGTCATCCAAAACATATTATCTGATATTGTTAATCCTTGTTCATTCCTTATGCATGGGTATTGGTTCCGAGCTCGGAACCGAGCCGGCCATTTTTCAAGCTCGCGTCAGCTTCAAACTCTCGAGCTAAACTCTTACCCACAATCCCCCTCTCCCTGTTACCTCAGATTTCGTTTGCCGCGTTGCCATTTGGTCGTGTCAAGCTACTTCTCGTGAGCAAAGTACAGTCAATTGTTATTTAATAGCTTTACAGATTACTTTTCTGTCAGAAAAGTTCATATTTTATTGTCTCTTACCCTGTCGCATCTAGCGTTCATAATTTCTTCAGGTTTTTCTGCTTTTTTCTTTACCACTTTTACCGCAGGGTATTCTCTCTTTACCATCGTTGGTAATCCTTTTCCCTTTTTCTCTCATACCTTCGGGTACTCTCTTGTACCATTGTTGGTACCTTTTCTGTTAATTAATTTGCTGTCATGGCAGATAAGAAAGGTAGTCCAGGGTTTAAGCAGTGTTCTGATTGTGGACACAAAAATGCCTACTTCTGATGCACACTCTTTGTGTGTTTATTGTTTGGGAGCTTCCCATTTGTCTGTTGACCCACCCTGTACTATTTGTGAGAACTTTTATAATAGAACCTTGTTGGAAAAAAGAAACAAGCTGATACTGAAGGGACTTCTAAAATCTCCCTTTTCAGAGGCTATTTCTGGGTCAGAGGCCTCAACCCCTCCTAGAGCCCATAAGAAAACCTTGGATGTTCCTACTAAGGCTAAATCTTTGCCTTCATCCCCGGCTAGGGACTCCCGCCAACCAAAACCTTAAAAGGCTAAAGTTTCAGCTCCGGAGCTCTCTGTCAGCCCCAGTGCTTTCGGTGCCTAGACCTTCGGCACCGAGGCCTTCAGCTCCATTAGTGATTTTGGCTCCGTCTTCTCCTACAACTTTCTATATATCGGCACCAAGGGGCTCCTTGGTTCAGACCATTACCACTGTACTGGCACCGACCATTCGGTCGGCGCAGACCTTGACTGCATCAGCTCCAAGATCTTCCTCGGAACCGACACCTTTATTGTTGACACCAGTTTTGTCAGTTCCAGCTTCAGCATCGATCCCTGTGTCGGTGCAGACAGTGACTTTGGCACCGATGACTTCTTCTGTGGAGACAACAGTAGTCCAGTCTCTCTAGGCACCGTTGTCCTCGGTGCGGTCAGATGAGATGGGCACTGAGTCTGCCTCTTCTGTGGACAGGCCTGTTTCACTCTCAGTCTCCATGAAGTCCACTAGAAGCCTTTCCGAACATGATGTGTTGCGTCTTGTGGACCAGGTACTCTTGGCCAGAGGTATCCCACCCCTCAGGAATTATCCTTCCATGGGAGGTGATCACCCATCTCCAAAGACCCCTTCTTATTCTCCTCCTTCATTGCCTTTGAAGTCCATGGATATAGCACAGTCTTCCCCTTTTGCTGTTCCCTTTATGGATCTCACTAAGGAACTGCAGTTGCCTTCGTGGCAGGAAAGTTTTGCTATGACCCAGGATGTCAGCTGTGAAACGCATAGCTTGCTTCTCCACAGCCATCCAAGGACTCCGGGTCTGCAGGCTGAGCCACTTAGGGGAGGGGTGACCCCTGTCTTAGACATACACTCCTCTTTGGGTGGACCAGCCTTCCAACTGATGGAGAAGGCTTTCGCTGCTGCTGGCAATACCAGCCTGTCTATACCACCACCCTCCTCTGGTACACTGGTTTCACAAGTCGCATCTAGCAGACACCGGGTGCAAGGGCCGCAGGACATATTCCCTCAGGAATCCCCTTTTCCGCTGTCCTCTCCAGCTTCCCCCGCTGAGGAGGTCCACTGGAAAAGTTTGTGCAAGAGGAAGCACATGGACTCCACAGAGGAGTCCCTCACCAAAGACACAGATTTTGATGAAGGGGAAGGATCCCCTCGATCACCCTCTGAGGTATCCTTTGGTGATATCCTCGAAATCCTGAAACAGAGAGGTGACTGGCAGTCCTCTAATCTGCAGGCCTTTCGTGCCCGGCCCCCTACCTCCTGGGTTACTCCACCTGCCGATGAACTTGTCCTGCTCATCATGCAGCGTGCTTGGAGGGCTCCTGATACAGTTGAAGCTATTTCCCAGAGGCCAGATAAGATCTTGTCCCCTAATGCTTCGGATCCCCATTGGTCCAAAGGTCTTCCTGTGGATGCTTTGGTGGTGGCGGCCGCAACAAAAAAGGATCTGGCAGAAGAAGAAAGCCAGACTCTCCATCAGCCTAACAAAGAGTCCCGGGCCCTGGACAGGATAGGGAAGCGCACCTTTGCTTCAGCGATTTTTGCTATCAGGTCCCTGAATTATATGGCACATTTTACTAGGCTTCAAAGGGATCTGGTTTCTGAGCTCTCTGAAACCTTGGCTGTTGCCGTGTCTGATGAGGTCCGTGACAAAGTGGCCTCTTAGCTGGCCACCATTGAATCTATATCTAACTCCTCTATGTGACTGATATCTCGTGCATCAGAAGGAGCAGCGGGTTCAGCTGTGGTCTTGAGACGATACGCCTGAATGCGTTTGTGCAACTTCGCGGAACCCTCTAAGTCTTCTTTTCTTAATGCCCCATTGAGGCCTCCTCGTTGCTTGGGCCCAAAGTTAAAAGCACACTGGCCAGATGTGAACAGGATGGTAAGACCCTTTCTGCCATAGGTGTCTGTTATTCTTCCCCTCAACGTGCTTTCTCCCAAAACCAAAAGAGTGGGAAGATATGGTTCAAGAAATTTCAGGGTCCTTTCCGTGACACACAGGCCGAGATCTCCCCCAGAGGCAGAGAGGGAAACTCACAGGGAAGGCGTTCTTTTCGGGGCAGAGGGGATCCGCGTAACCAGGATTCCAGGGATTCTTTCCCTGGTCAATCCTACCAGCGCACCTGAAGAGCGGACCAACTCCTTTCCTCTGGAGGTGGTTGGGGGACGTTTCTCCTTGTACCCTTCTGCCTGGCTAACCATCACCACCAATTCCTGGGTACAAAGGATTATAACCAGAGGATGTTATGTGGTCCTATCTTGCCTACATTCTTACCCTTGGGTTCGGAGCCGAACATCTGCTCCGACTCGGCCGATTTTACTAGCTCAAAGTCTCTCATTGGCTGGGCTAAGAGGGTATCCCATGGTGCACTGCTCCATATCCCCAGATCTCGTTTGCCGCTTGTGTAGCTCGGACGTGGTCTCGCTTGGCTGTGGCTAAGTACCTTTTTTTTTGCTATTTCCCTTTGAGAAATTTGTTAGTTCATACCCAAAAGCTATTTTAATAGCTATTTCTTGATCGCTAAATTATGTGTGATTTCGTGCTTGAGTGTGATAGTTGTTTTTTTGGTATCCCTGACTGTTCCGGCGGGCTAGGCCCGTTTTAGTTAGAGGACCTAGTCCTCCCCTCTGTTGTTGGATAAACCTTTGGTGTCATTGTGTTTTTTCTGTGTAATCCCTAGAAGAACCGTTTTAGTTAGAGGTTCTTAGAGCGTGTTTAGTATTGTTTTTCTGGTGTTTCTAAACTGTCTGTGAACCGTTTCAGTTAGAGGTTCTCAGAGAGTGCTTAGTACTTTTTTCTGGTGTTCTATATTGTGTGTTTTTCCCACCCTTTTTATAAGTTGCGTCTAGGTGTCTCGCTAGCGTTTATTATAAAATGTCCAAGGATCAGAAGGAGCATAAGCCTTCTGGCTTTAAAAAATGTTCCAAATGTGGATATAAAATGTCCATCACGGATGGACACTGTGTGTGTCTACTGCCTTGGAGCCATCCATTTACAGGAATCCTGTAGCTTTTGCCACACGTTCAGTCCCAGGGTGCTCCAGGAGAGGAAAAATAAATTGATATTAAAGGGACTTCTGAAACTGTCATTTGAGGAAGCTATAGACTCTGCTTCTAGTACTCAGTCAAAATCTAAAGCTTCGAAAAGGTCTCCGGCTCCATCTGCCACTTCGTAGCCTCTGGAGAAGATTACTGTTTTGGACTCTACCTCCTTGGCTCCACTGTCCTCGGGGCTGCAGGAGGTATCAGTGTTAACTGAATCGGTGTCGGCTCCTATTATTCTTGAACCCTTCCGGAGCCGGTCGCCCAGTGTGAGGCATAGTTCACCAGACAAGAGATCCCAATCTCCATCGCTCTCCTACAAATCCTCCAGGCTTTCTGATTTGGATGTTGATAGGGTAGTGCAGAGGCTCCTGCAGTCGCTGGTGTTGGCCAAATTGTTCTTGGCGCCGACCCACTCGGCTCCGGAGCCAGTTCCTATGATTGTGTCAACGATTCCTCCTCCGAGCACATCCTTGTCGTTGGAGCCGGTATGCTCCGCTCCGAGTGATGTTCCTGCACCAGCTTCGATACCCCCTCTGGGTCTATCGGTGCAGTCCTCGGCTCCGACCATGTCGGTTCCGTCCACAGGGTTCGAGACTCGGGGATACTTTGGGACATCTGTCGGTTCCGAGTCTGCCAATTGGTGCATCGGCTTGGGGGACCCCGGTCCTGGTCATGGCCTCGGAGGCCGGTCGGTCCTCGGACTCGGGGGGGACCTGCCTTCAAGGCTATGCGGAGCGCGCTGGTCAGATCGACAGCTACATCATCCGGGTCGGTCATTCCATCCCCCACCACCCCAGCGAGAGCTTCTGACACTCACCTATCCATGGACAGTAGAACGCCAGGCCCTAAGGATACCCCCATGAGTGATCCCCAACTTTCTGAGGGTCTCCCAGAGTCTGTGCCTGAGGAGCCTCCTAGAAAGAAATTGTGCAAGAGGAAGCACATAGACTCCTAGGATGAGTCTCTCACCTCCAATACTGATCTCGAGGAATCGGAAGGGTCCCCCAAGTCTTCATCTGATGAGGTTTCCTTCTCCGATATCCTGGAGATACTGAAACAAAGAGGAGACTGGCCTTCCAAAACTCCTTCCGAGGATGAGTTAATATTCCTTAAGGCTTTTGGCGCTCAACCCTCCGCCTCCTGGGTGTCTCCACCCTTCGACGAACTTCTTGACCTCATTTGTCAAAGAGTGTGGGAAAACCCTGATTCTGTGGAGACTGCGCCCAGGCATCCCAACAAATTCCTATCCGCACCCCAGGGAAAAGAGTTTCTGTCAAAAGGAGTCCCTGTAGATGCCATGGTGGTGGCGGCAAACACCTAGAAGGAAGTTGCAGAGTCTTCCTCATCAGTCTATCCTCCTAACAAGGAGTCTAGGACCCTGGACCAGTACGGGAAGCGTACCCTATCTTCAGCAACCTTCACTTTACGGTCGCTGAATTATTTGTCTCACTTCACTCGGCTCCAGAGAGATCTCCTCAAAGAGTTGGGAGACACTCTTGCGGGTAACATACCTGAGGCGGTGGCTCAGACGGTTAACACACAGGTGTCTACCCTCAACTCCATCGCTAACTCGTCCATGTGGCTCATTTCGTATGCAGCCGAGGGAGCGAGTAGAGCAGCGAGCTCAAGGGTCGCCCTTAGAAGGCAAGCCTGGCTGTGCCTGTGTCACTTTGCGGAGGCCTTCAAGTCTTCCTTCACTGACACCCCATTTGACGGTTCCTCCTTGATGTTCTTCGTGTTTCACTGTTGCAGTCATAACTGTAGGGTGTTCCTGCCGGCAGGCAGCCCGAGGTCGGCCAGAATTCCAAAGTCTGGGTCCGGCGTCGGCTGTACCAGCAAGTACCCTGACGTCAGAACGTAGAGGTATAAAGCTGACAGCCGACGCCATCTTCTCCAGTCTTTCTTGCCGTGCGGTGGAAAGCAGCTCGCAAGTTGTTGGTTGGCGCATTCAGGACAACGTGCTTTGATTGTCGTCGGTCCGAAGTTTTCTACTTCTTTTCTCAAGCTAAGTACCCCGTTAGAAACCTTTTCTTGCTCCTCCGATGTCAGAAAAAGTTAATAATTGTATATCGTGTGGAAAACAAATACCTCATAAAGATTTCCACTCTTACTGTCTACCTTGCTTAGGCCCTGACCACGACGTTTCTTGCTGTCGGTTCTGTGCCAGGTTTAATTCTCGCACTATCAAGCGTAGGTACGATTGGGCTTTGAATTATTTCGGTAGACAATTCAATTATAGGATGTCGTCGGATACTTTGCCGACAACCGGAATTCAAAAGAAACGCAAGGACAAGGATAGGCCTCCGAGGTCCAAACAGGATACTTTGCAGCCGGAGCCAGCTTCAGGTTCGGCGGTCGTCAGTGAGGCGCTTTTGCAGCCTCTGTCGTCAGCCACTTCAGAACCGATGGCCAACATGGACTCCCATGGGGAGCCAACTAGGCCTAGTATTTTATCTGCTGCAGGACCTTCGGACGTCGCTCCTTCAGATGGGTCCGGAACCGCTGTGCAGGTACCGGCTTCTGAGGGGGTTTTCAGGCCTTCTCATATCACTATTACTACAAAGACAAAGGCAAAGTCAAAGACTCCTGTTAAACCAAGGGTTTCTTCTCAAGCTTCTTCGGATACAGCTCCCAAGACCCAGAAGCAATTATTACGGATGGCTGAGGATTTACTTATAATGATTAGGGGTTCTCACCCTCCTCCTGAAAAAAGGCCTAGACAGGATATTCCTTATGATTCCTCTGATCAGGCTTCTGTGTCTTCAGTCTCTTCCTCTGACCAGGATTATTCTTTTCCTCCTTATGAGGATTCTGATGCAGAGGACTCTATTCCCTCTGCCTCTCCCCCTGAAGATTTCTCTTTTGGGGAAACCTTACATGAGATGAGAGAGCATTTTCATTGGGAAGGTCAGGATTATTCTGCTTCCAAGAAGAGACTTAGGGAATTTCTCCTTCTCCCTCAACACAGACCTTTGGCTATTCCTCCTGTTCTTGATATTGTAGATGATGCTTTTTCTGAAGCTAATCTGAATCCTGATTCCTTGCCGCCAGCTCCTTCTAAGACTGATAGATTTTACAGAGTCCCTGATTCCCATCAATTTTTATTTAAGAACCCTTCTGCAGATCCTGAAACTATTTCTCAGGGTTCCAAGGCTGCTAAGGCCGCTTCATCTAAAAATCCTATTCCCTCTGAAAAGGATTCTCATGCCTTGGACAGGTGGGGCAAAAAGGTTTATACTTCTGCTACTCTTTCTATTAGAGCTTTAAATTGCCAGTTTCACATGTTCAAGTATCAGCAATTTCTTTTGTCTGTTTTAAAGCAAAGGCTTTCTACCTTTCCTGCATGTGCAGAGGACAAGGAATTACAGGATGTATTACATGCAACTGAACAAGTTAGCAAACATAGTTTACATTGTGGTTTTGATGCTTTGGAGGCTTCTTGCAGGGCCGCAGCCTCTGGTACTGTTATCAGGAGACATGCTTGGCTTGAGCAGAATTTACCTGAGCAAGTTAAGGCTAAATTGTTAGATGCCCCTGTTCAGCATGATGTTTTATTTGGATCCAAGGCTGAGGAGGTTATTAAAAAGATGGAAGAAAAAGCAAAATCTATGCAGACTGTTAAAGATTTCTTACAAGTTCAGCCTCCTAGATTTTCTAGAAATTGGCCCTCCAAAAATTGGTCCTTTCCCACGTCTGACAGGCCTCAAAGGGGAAGATATAGGCGCTCAGAGGCGGGCAGGCTCAGGCCTCTTACAGGTCCAGACAGTGGACTGCTTCTTCACCTAGAAGGGGAGAAGACAGACCTCAATCACAAAGGAAGCAGACCCAATGACTCTCTCTGTTGGGCTACAGGTCCTCCTTGCCTGGAAGCCCCTCTCGGAGGAAAACTTTCTCTTTTCTACCAAAATTGGACTCATATTACCCAGGACAAATGGGTTTTAGACGTGATTTTAAGAGGCTACAAATCCCACTTTCATACTCTGCCAAGGTCTTCCGGTTGGCTGGATCTGCCAAAACATCAATGGTCAGAGGCCTTAAATCAAGTGGACGCTTTATTGGCCATGAGAGCCATAGAACCTGTTCCACTTCCAGAGATGGGAAAAGGTTTTTACTCAAGACTATTTCTGGTCCCAAGAAAACAAAACTCATGGAGACCTATTCTGGACCTCTCAGTATTAAACACCTTTCTGGAAATTCCAAAATTCAAGATGCTTACTCTGCAACAACTTCGTCCCATGCTCTCCCAGGATGCTTGGATGGTGACATTGGACTTGAAGGAAGCCTACTTACACATTCCCATCAGACAGGAACGCAGAAAATACCTCAGATTCAAGGCAGGTTCGAGACACTTTCAATTCTCTGTACTGCCCTTTGGCTTATCTACTGCGCCCAGAGTCTTTACCAAGTGTCTGGCTCCAGTAGTAGCTTATTGCAGACTTCAAGGGATTCAAATTTACCCCTATCTGGACGACTGCCTTATTCAGGCAGACAGCAAAGATCTTTTACTTCAACATCTGCAGTTTGTTCAGCGTCTTCTCCTACTACTGGGATTTTCAGTGAACACAAAAAAGTCATATTTGATCCCCTCTCAACAAATGATCTTTTTGGGAGCTCTTCTAAACACAAGCTTGCAAAGGGCCTTCCTTACTCCAGAAAAGCAAGTACAACTGGCATCAATTTTCAAGACCTTGGCTACTTTAACTCAGCTCACTGCAAGGAAATTCCTGCAGGCATTGGGCTACATGGCTTCTTGCATCCTGTTGATTCCAAATGCAAGGCTTCATATGAGAAAACTTCAATGGTACCTAAAGAGTGTTTGGTCTCAGCATTACCACAGTCTGGATACAATGATTCCATTGATTCCCTGCCTCCAAAAAGAGTTCCTTTGGTGGTCCAGGACTTGTGCTTTAAACGAAGGGAATCCCTTTCGTCTGCCTCATCCTTCTCAGATCATAACCACTGGCCGGATTATGCTTGGGGAGCTCATTTTCTAGACAATTGCCAGCAGGGCTCTTGGACAAAGAAGCATCTTCCCTGGCACATCAACTTGAAGGAAATGTTGGCAGTCCAAAATGCTCTTCTAGCCTTCCAGAATCTGTTGCAACCAGGACATCTTCTGATTCGTACAGACAATACCACAGTCATGTGGTACATAAACAAGCAGGGGGGCTCTCACTCTTACCCCCTTTGCAGACTAGCCATGAGTTTATGGGACACAGCTCTAAATCTGAATCTGCATCTTCAAGCTCAGTTAATTCCAGGAAAACAGAATCTCTTAGCAGACAGCCTAAGCAGAAATCTTTGGATCCTCACGAATGGATGCTGCACCCCAACTTATTCAGCAGGATTACGGCAGTTTGGGGTTGTCCTCGGATAGATCTCTTTGCATCCCATCTCAATCATCAGCTGCCTCTCTTTTGCACCAGGTCCTTCCACAAAACAGCTTGGAAAGTGGATGCCCTGTCTTTCAGCTGGAGGAATCTTTCGGGATATGCCTTCCCTCCTCTTCCTCTTCTGCCTCGGGTGTTACTGAAAATAAAACAGGACAAACCCAAGATTATCATTTTGATAGCTCCAAATTGGCCTCGGCAGTTTTGGTATTCAACTTTAAGACACCTGTTCTTGGAACCTCCATGGATTCTGCCTCTGTTTCCTTCTCTTCTGTCCCAGCATCAGGGTCAGATGCTACACTCCCAAATCAAGACTCTATGCCTGGCAGCTTGGCTCTACAAGGGCCTTTGATTCCTTCTGCTCTTCCCAAACAAGTTTTGGATGTTCTTTTAGAAGCTAGGAGGCCTAGCACTAGAAAATCTTATGCTTCTAAATGGAAAAGATTTTGTATTTGGATGCGGGATCGAGGTTCTGATTCTCTTTTGCCTGGTATTTCCTCCATTTTACTTTACCTCTCAGACCTTTTGCTTAAAGGCCTCTCCTTCTCTTCCATCAAAATCCATGCTTCTGCCATCTCGGCTCATTTCAACCCTGATCCTCCCATCTTTTCTCACCAGCTGGTGAGACAATTCTTGAGAGGGGCTAAGAATTTAAGACCTCCCAGAACTCCTCCTGTTCCTGCTTGGGATCTTAATTATGTTTTGGAGAAACTTACTTTACCTCCTTTTGAGCCTGCTGCTGCTTCGGATATCAAGTTCTTATCCTAGAAGACAGCTGTCTTATTAGCATTGACTTCTGCCAGAAGGGTGTCAGAGTTGCAAGCTCTCATGGCTGTGGAACCATACCTTATTTTCCACCAAGACAGAGTTGCCTTGAGGACCAGTCCTACATTTATGCCTAAGGTGATTTCTAAAGTGGCTTTAAATCAGACTATTCACCTTCCTACTTTCTTTCCAAATCCTCAAAACAAAGGGGAAAGGATTTTACATTCATTGGACGTATACAGACAACTACGATTTTACCTGGACAAAACTAAAGATTTCAGAAAATCTGATCAGTTGCTTATCTCTTATGCCTCCAGTTCTCTAGGCAAGGCTATTTCTAAACAAACTATTTCCAAATGGATTGCTCATGGAATAAGGTTTTGTTACTCTCACTTTGGGAAACAGATTCCAGGTTCTGTTAGAAGTCATTCTACTAGAGCAGCTGCCACTTCAGCAGCTTTTCTCAGAGGAGTTCCTACCAAGGACATTTTGGAAGCTGCCACTTGGAGTTCAGTGCATACTTTTTCTAAGCACTATAATCTCCCTTTGTATTCTAAATCTAGGGCAGGATTTGCCTCTGCTGTTTTGCAGGGTCTTCTGGCTGCCCCTTCTTCTGCATAACCTCCTCCCTCATTCACAGCTTTGGGATTCCACCCTACAGTTATGACTGCAACAGTGAAACACGAAGAACATAGTACAGTTGTGTATACCTACCATAAATGTAGATGTTCGAGTGTCTTCACTGTTGCAGTCGGTGTTTCCCTCCCACCAATCCCCTCTTATTTTTTGGCTTGTTCTATCTTCCTCTTCCTTTGTGGTGTATTTGTGTTTCTTTTTGGACACCTTTTGGTTATTTTAGGGGGCTTCTGACATCTGGGGCAAGAAAGGCTGGAGAAGATGGCGTCGGCTGTCAGCTTTATACCTCTACGTTCTGACGTCAGGGTACTTGCTGGTACAGCCGACGCCGGACCCAGACTTTGGAATTCTGACCGACCTTGGGCTGCCTGCCGGCAGGAACACCCTACAGTTATGACTGCAACAGTGAAGACACTCGAACATCTACATTTATGGTAGGTGTACACAACTGTACATTTGGGACCAAAGTGAAAGACACTCTCACCAGGTGCGAGCAAGAGGGAAAGACACTGTCTGCTGTAGGGGTCCGTTTTTCCCTTCCTTCTAGGCCTTATCCCAAGGCCCAGCGGGGGGGGGGTGGTTCAAGAAATCACAGAGGTTTTTCCCTGCCGCACAAGGTGAAGCCCCCTCCAGAGGCATGGGGGGGGGGTACTCAGGGAGATGTCGCCTCAGAGGCAGAGGGGGCCCCGCAATTCCGGAGACCGCATCTCCTTCCATGGCTCTCCATACTCTCATTCCTAAGGGTGTGCCTGGCTGCGCTTATCCGGAGCCAGTCAGGGGTCGAATTTCCTTACATCCAGAAGCCTGGGAGAGCATTATCCAGGACCGATGGGTATTAAGGATAAGTTCCGGAGGTTACCTCATCCCATTCTCTTCTGTACCCCCACCAATAAGAAAAATCCCAGACGTTCCACCCAGTCAAAGGGATCAAGCAGCCTCAGAGGTCTCTCAGCTGCTTGAAAAAGGAGCCATCCAACGAGTCCCCTCAGACCAAATCGGATTATGGACTTACTCAAGATTCTTTTTGGTGCCGAAAAGAACAGGGGACCTGAGACCCATACTAGATCTCAGTCAACTCAACAATTACGTATACAAGTCCAAGTTCCGTATGGTCACACTACAATCGATTCTCCCATTGTTGGAGAGGAAGTGTGGATGTGCTCCATTGATCTCAAGGATGCTTACTACCATGTCAAAATGGACAGAGCATCCAGGAGTCACCTACGCTTCCAGCTGGGAGCCAGTTACTTCCAGTTTTGAGCCCTGCCCTTTGGTCTCATCACAGCCCCCAGGGTATTCACCAAATGTATGGCAGTGGTGACGGCTCACTTGAGACATCAGGGATTCCAGGTGTTTCCGTACCTGGACGACTGGCTCCTTACCGCCCCCACCAGGCATCAAGTAGTTCAGACGAGGGATGCTTACCATCAGCCTATGTCACCAATTGGGCATAACCATAAACTGGGAAACATCTGCATTATTGCCCTCACAGCGTGTCATCTTTATAGGAGCAGAGTTGGACACCATTCGAATGCGAGCATTCTTACCACAAGAAAGGATCACAGTATTACAACAACAAATACACATGCTGATGCCCCTGAAACAAGCGAAGGCAAGACTGGTTCTACAACTCCTAGGGACCATGGCGGCAACTATCATGTTGGTCCCTGTAGTGAGATTATACATGAGACTTCTTCAATGGCTCCGCTTTGTCCAATGGTCTCTCCAAAGACTCCCACTATCTCATCCCATATTACTCACAGACAGGTGCAAGCAGGACCTCTGTTGGTGGCTGTGCACCAACAATTTGAATGGGGGAAAGCTCTTCGTTCCTCCTGTCCCTGTTGCCACGGTGACCATGGACGCCTCCCAGATGGGGTGGGGGGGCATTATCTCAGCAGGACAGTCCAAGGCATGTGGCAGGAACACGAGATACATTTGCATATAAACGTCCTGGAGATGAGAGCAGTGCTTCTTGCGTTGCAGGCACTTCAGGAAGTTCTTCCTCTAGGGACTATTGCGATACACTCAGACAACATGTCAGTAGTGTGGTATCTCAACAAGCAAGGGGGAACCCTGTCCTACCCTCTATGCAGAGAGGCTATACGAGTGTGGCATTGGGCAGTAGCTTCCCAACGGTTTCGGGTGGCAATGCACATTCCAGGGAAGTCCAATGTAATAGCGGACAGGCTAAGCAGAGCCATACTTATGCCTTACGAGTGGTCCCTGAATTGCCTGGTTGAAGAGCGAATCTTCAGCAGATGGGGTCAGCCTTGCTGCGACCTTTTTGCCAGCCCCCCTCAATGCGAAATGTAGCAACGACTTCACGCTGATTCCCCCCCACAGGGGGAATCACCCAGGGACGCTCTGGTCCACGATTGGCCCTCCGGTCTGCTTTATGCTTTCCCTCCATTTCCCCTTCTCTCAAGGGTAATTCAGAAAGCGCAATCCTTGGGAAGCAGAATGATTCTGATCGCCCCACACTGGCCTCGTCAAGTATGGTTCCTTTTTCTTCAACCATTCATTGTGGACACTCCTTGGATTCTGGACCCTCTACCAGATTTACTGGCACACATGTCGGGACAGTTCCACCCCTCCCTAAGGACACTCTGGTTGACAGCCTGGCTACTTCACTTCCATCGCTAGTCAGACGTCATAATTTTTCACCAGAAGTGATCCATATATTATCGTCCTCTCATAAACCATCCACTAGAAAGATTTACTCTAGCAAATGGAAAAGATTCTCTATCTGGGCTCATGCTAGAGGCATTGATCCTTACACAGCTCCAATAGATTCATTTCTGGAGTTCTTGTCTATGCTGTTCTATCAAGGGTCCGCATCAGCCACCATCAAAGTTCAGCTGGCGGCAATATCTAATTTCCATGTAGCAAATGAACCTAGTCTCATGGCAGACAGACTATGCAAAGCATTCCTTAAAGGTACCTTGTTGCTTCGTCCCCCAGTGTCCGAACCTACCATGCCCTGGGATCTCAATTTTGTTCTACAAGCCCTTACTCTACACCATTTGAGCCTGCAGCTACCTGTGAATTAAAATTCTTGACATGGAAAACAGCATTCTTAACAGCAGTCACTTCAGCAAGGCGGGTCTCGGAAATTCAAGCCCTCTCCATCAAACCCCCATATTTGATCTTCCATAAAGATAGGGTCTCTCTTAGATCAAACCCCTCGTTCCTTCCTAAAGTGGCTTCCGTGTCTAACATGAATCAGTCCATTGAGTTGCCTGTTTTCTTCCCCCACTTTTCTAACAAGGCAGAATTTAGATTTCACCAATTGGATGTACATAGACAGTTACGCTTCTATCTACACCGGACTAAAGATATCCGGAAATCTGACCAACTCTTTGTCTCCTTTTCGGAAAACCGATTGGGTTCTTTGGTATCCAAGGTCACGCTGTCTAGATGGATTGCCAGTTGTATCTCTTTCATCTATCAGGCAGGAGGTAAAAATTTGCCATTTCCAGTCAAGGCACATTCTACACGGGCTGTTTCTACATCCACAGCCTATCAAGCTAGATTGTCAATGGATGATATATGTGCTGCAGCTACTTGGGCTTCTCCTCACACCTTTGTTTCTCATTACAAATTGGACGTGGTCTCCAGGGGCAGATCTTCCTTTGGCTCCACAGTTCTCAAGAGTATTTTCCTATGAGCCACCCAGGATGTAGGTGCTAGGGACGCTGTCCCACGGGTAAGAATGTAGGCGAGATAGGACCACATAACATCAAGAAGTTATGTACTCACCATAACGTTCGATGTATGTGGTCCATCTCGCCTCACATTCTTACTCACCCTCCCACCTTCCCCCTGCCTGGAGGATTTGGAGCTTAGATTTGGAGCGTAGGTTGTCACCTGTAGAGTACCTTTGATTAGTTATTGTTTATATGGATGTAAAGGTGTATGAAGTACATATGTTGTTTCGCAGCAAACTAGATCTGGGGATATGGAGCAGTGCACCATGGGATACCCTCTTAGCCCAGCCAGTGAGAGACTTTGAGCTAGTAAAATCGGCCGACTCCCACGGGTAAGAATGTGAGGCGAGATAGACCACATACATCGAACGTTATGGTGAGTACATAACTTCTTGTTATCATATCCCCTTTGATCTTTGTCCCGTCCCTTCAAAAAATCTTCCCGACGTTCCACCCAGTCAAAGGGAAGAAGCAGCACTAGAGATAGAAAAGCTGCTAAGAAAGAGAGTCATCCAGATAGTCCCTCCAGACCAGATAGGATCCAGATTCTACTCAAGACTATTTTTGGTGCCAAAGAAAACCGGGGACTGGAGACCAATTTTGGATCTTAGTGTATTGAACAAGTTTGAGAGTACAAAAATTCTGGATGGTCACAATACAGTCTATTCTTCCACTTTTGGAAAAAGACGATTGGATGTGCTCGATAGATCTTCAAGATGCCTACTACCACATAAAGGTGGACAGGCCATCAAGAAGATTTCTGTGCTTCAGTGTGGGAGCCAGTCACTACCAGTACCACTACTGCCCTTCGGACTCTCTACAGCCCCCAGAGTGTTCACAAAGTGCATGGCAGTTGTCACAGCTCACTTGCGACTTCAGGGATTCCAGGTGTTTCCATACCTAGACGACTGGCTCATTTCCGCCCCCAGCAGACATCTACTGAAAAAAGCCCTGGCATACTCTCTCCTCGCTGCTCAAAGGCTAGGCATAACCATAAACTGGCAGAAATCCAATCTTACCCCATCTCAGTCGACAGAATTCATAGGGGTTATCTTGGACACAAAAAAACTGCAGAGCTGCTATTCCAGAGCACAGAATTCTAAGGATAAAGCAACAACTAATTCCCGTCCTTTCAAAGGAAAAATCCACGGCTCACTCGGTTCTCCAGCTGTTGGGTTCCATGGCAGTCTCCATTACCATTGTTCCCCTGGCCAGGTTTCACATGAGGCTTCTACAATGGCTACTGCTCACCCAATGATATCCTTTCCAGCATCCTCTTTCAGTCATGATTCGAGTAACCCACAGGTGCAAACAGGATTTAAATTGGTGGATGACACACAATCTCACAATGGTCTCGCCCCTTCTCCCCCCAGCAACCCAGGGCCACAGTGACCACGAATGCCTCCCTGATGGGGTGGGGTGGGGCTATGTCAGGGACAGACAGTCCAAGGCACTTGGTCCGAACTGGAGGCCCATCTGCATATAAATCTTCTAGAGCTGAGGGTGGTGCTTCTGGTGTTGCAAGCATTCCATCCCTTGCTGCCGTCTGGGACAATTGCAATTCAATCAGACAACATGGCGGTGGCCTGGTGCATCAACAAGCAAGGTGGAACCAAGTCTTACCCCATTTATCGAGAGGCCATGAGGATATGGCAATGGGCGATGGCTAGCAACCGCTTTCTTCTAGCAATGCACATTCCCGGGAGTTCCAACATGATAGCAGACAGACTCAGCAGGTGCATTCTTCAGTGTCCCTGAATCCCTTGATAGCGGCGGAGATCTTCCACCGCTGGGGCTGTCCTTGCTGCGACCTCTTTGCATCCCCGACCAACTACAAATGCAGCAACTACTTCGTCCTGATTCCCCCTCCGGGATAGTCACCCAGGGACACTCTAGTCCACAATTGACCCTCGGGTCTTCTTTACGCATTCCCACCCTTTTCCCCTCATTCCCCAGTTTCTAAAGAAAGCCGTTGGTTGAAGAGCCAGGTGATCCTCATAGCACCATATTGACCTTGACAGATTTGGTTCCCCTTCCTTTGGTCTCACCTACTAGATCGACCATGGATTCTCCATCCAACCCCAGAGTTGATCTTACACCCACAGAACCTGATTCATCCCAACTTGAACAGCCTGAAGCTCACGGCTTGGCTACTCCAATCCCCTTGATTGCCAGGCAGAATGATCTTTCTTTACCAGTACGTGATATTCTCATTGCTTCTCATAAGTCTTCCACTAGTATTACTTATCTGAGCAAGTGGAAAAGATTTACCTGTTGGCTGAAAGATAAACAAGTAGATCCCTTCTCGGCACCAATGTCGATAATACTAGACTATCTGGCCGACCTGTTTCAATTGGGTCTGTCGGCCTCTACCATTAGAGTTCATTTGGCTGCAATTTCTAATTTTCATGAGGGTGTCCAGGATTCCTCTCTTATGTCCCATAAATTGTGCAAGACCTTCATAAAAGGTGTGAATTATCTGAAGCCACCTTTTAGAGAACCTATTCAACCATGGGATTTATCATTAGTTCTACAAGCTCTGACAATGTCACCTTTCGATCCAGCCTCTTCTTGCGACCTCAAGTATTTGTCACGGAAAACCTTGTTTTTGGTCGCTATTACTTCTGCCAGACGTATTTCTGAACTTCAAGCTTTATTTATCAAGAGTCCATACTTGATTTTTCATAGAGATAGACTGTCTCTGAGAACTAATCCGTCATTTCTGCCTAAAGTGATCTCTGAAATGCCCATTATTCAAGCCATTGAATTGCCAGTTTTCTTTTCCAATCATTCAGAAGAGAGTATTGCCTACATAACCTAGATATACACAGGCAAATCCATTTTTACTTAAACAGGACTAAACCCTTTCGTAAATCTGACCAGTTATTTTTGGCCTTTTCTGGACCTAGATTAGGTTCTGCTGTTGCTAAGGTCACATTAGCTAGATGGTTGAAGGACTGTGTGACCTTTATTTATTCACAATGTAATATCTCGTTGCCTACTACCATGAAAGCTCATTCATCAAGGTCGGTGGCAACTTCTGCTGCCTTCCATGCCTGAGCTTCTTTACATGACATCTGTGCAGCTGCAACTTGGGCTACGCCGCATACCTTCATTAATTATTAGAAATTGGATTTGGCCTCCAGGGGAAGAGCATCTTTCGGTTCTGTGGTGCTCAGGAATGTCCTTCCATGAGAGCCTCCCAGGAATAGAGGTAGCTGGGGACTCTGTCCCATACGTAAGGAATGAACGAGGATTAACAATATCAGATAAAGAAGTTATGTCTTACCATAACGTTCCATCTGTATTGTTGATCCTCGTTCAGTCATCACGACCCTCCCTCCTTCCCCCTCCTGTGGTTTCTAGTGGATCTCACCGTCCGGTTCTCTTAGGTTATTTGACCAAAGGTAGCCTCTACCTTCTTTGACTTGCAAACTCAATCTGAGGTAACAGAGAGAGGGGGATTGTGGGTAAGAGTTTAGCTCAAGAGTTTGAAGCTGACATGAGCTTGGAAAATGGCTGGCTCGGTTCCGAGCTTGGAACTGATACCCATGCGTAATGACTGAATGAGGATCATCAATACATATGGAACGTTATGGTAAGACATAACTTTTTTTCTCTGCACTACCCTTTGGCTTATCTACTGCACCCAGGGTATTCACAAAGTGCCTAGCTCCAGTCATTGCTTTTTGCAGGCAAAGAAATATTCAGATATACCCATACCTGGACGATTGTCTAATTCAGGCAGAAAGCAAGGACATTCTTTTGAATCATCTGGCCTTTGTGCAATGGGTACTGACTTGTCTGGGGCTCCCCATAAACTAAAAGAAATCCTACCTGGTACCCTGTCAACAAGTTATATTCCTGGGAGCAAACTTGACTACAACTTCCCAGATAGATTTCCTCACGCCAGAGAAATGGATTCATTTGACAACTTACTTCAAACAAGCGGCCACAAAAACTCAGCTATCTGCAAGGCAAATACTGCAAGCCCTAGGGTTCATGGCCTTCTTCATTCTTCTAATTCCATATGCAAGGCTGCATATGAGGAAACTACAGTGGTATCTCAAAAGCCTATGCTGTCAACATTCACAGGATCTAGAAGCAAGGATTCCTCTCATACCTTGCCTACGCCTAGAGTTCCTTTGGTGGGCAGAGTCCTGCCACCAAAACAGGGGACTACCATTCATATTACCCCCTGCCGCCCAAATCTTAACAACAGACACATCAGATTATGCATGGGGGGCTCACCTGGCAGGGAAATGGATTCAGGGCAAATGGAACCCAAGTCAAATGCACCTGCACATAAATCAAAAGGAAATGTTAGCTGTACAGAATGCTCTGACAGCATTCAAGGACCACATTCTTCCAGGACAACTAATGGTAAAGATGGACAACACCACTGTCATGTGGTACATAAACAAGCAGGGGGGGGGGGTGCACATTCTTACCCCCTCTGCAGACTAGCCATGGCATTGTGGAACACAGCCTTGAAGTACCAAGTGAATCTACAAGCTGAATTCCTGCCAGGAAAACTAAATACACTGGCAGACGGACTAAGCAGAAATCCCATGGACCCACACGAGTGGAAACTGGAACCAAGGATTTTCAACATGTTGACAAGCAAATGGGGGAGCCCAGATATAGACCTGTTTGCCTCCCCCCAGAACCATCAACTGGACAAATTTTGCACAAGGATTCCCCACAAGCTAGCTTGGAAAGTGGATGCTCTATCCTTCAGCTGGAAAAACCTATCAGTTTATGCCTTTCCTCCTCTGCCTCTGGTCTCCAAGGTACTACCAAAGATCAAATAGGACAAGCCACGGACGTTTTTAATTGCACCAGACTGGCCTCACCACACTGGTACCCACTCTTGCACAGTGTGTCACTCTTGGCTCCATGGCACCTGCCTCAGACTCCTTCCCTGTTGTCTCAGCAGGAGAATCAGTTTCTGCACCCTCATCTGCAAACCCTGAATCTAGCAGCTTGGCTAATTACCTAATCTCTCCTTTACCATCCCTCAGTAAATCAGTGATGGATATCATTTTAGAGGCAAGGAGGCCTAGTACTAGAAAATCTTATGCTGCAAAATGGAAAAGATTCTGTGCCTGGAACCAATCTCAAGAAATGAACGCAGCAGTGCCCAATTTACCTCAGATTCTACAATACTTGACTGAGATGCTTCATAAGGGCTTGTCTTTTTCCTCCATCAAAATTCATGCCTCAGCCATTTCAGCTCATTATAGCACAGAACATCCCCTCTTCCCTCACCCACTGTTCAAGCAGTTCCTTAGTGGGGCCAAAAATTTAAGGCCACGCAGGAGAGCTCCAACTCCAGCCTGGGATCTTAACTTTGTCTTGGAGAAACTCACTCTTCCTCCTTTCGAGCCAGCTGCTACTGCAGATTTAAAATTTCCTTCCTGGAAAACAGCATCCATTTTAGAAATCACTTCTGCAAGAAGGGTATTTGAATTACAGACCCTTATGGCAGTGGAAACTTTCATCATCTTTCATGCAGACAGGGTGTCCCTCAGAACTATTCCTTCCTTCATGCCCAAGGTGGTATCCAGTGTGGCTCTTAATCAGTCCATTGATTTGCCTACCTTTTTTCCTAACCCACAGAACAAAGGGGAACGAATACTGCACTCTTTAGATGTGCACAGACAGCTTAGATTCTACTTGGATAGGACTAAACCTCAAAGGAAATCTGAACAACTGCTGGTGGCATTTGCTGCAGGGACAGAGGGGAAAGCTATTTCAAAACAAACCATTTCAAAATGGATAGACCACTGCATTAATTTCTGCTATAAGCACCATGGAAAATCTATCCCACACAGCATCAGACCCCATTCAACCAGGGCTGCATCTACCTCTAGAGCCTTTCTCAGGGGCGTCCCTACTAAGGACATCTTAGAAGCTGCTACCTGGAGTTCTGTACATACTTTCAACAAGCATTATCATTTTCCCATTTTCTCTAAATCCAGAGTTGGTTTTGCCACTGCAGTCTTGAAGGGCCTTATAGTTGGTCCTAATTCTATTTAAATTCCTCCTCCCAACCTTAGCTTTGGGAATCTACCCAAATGTAATGACTGCATCAGTGAAACACGAAGAGCATAGTACAGTTGTGTACACTTACCGTAAATGTAGATGCTCGTGTGTATTCACTGTTGCAGTACTAATTACCCTCCCTCCAGCCCCCTTTCTTCTTTTGGCTATACCCCTACAGTCACTTACTATGCTCTAAAAGATTTTTGGTGTATTTGCTTTGTTGTTGGAGGTATATCTTTGTATTTATAGATTCGACTATTTGCTATACCTCTTTTCTTGCTTACTTTGTTTAAAGCTTTTTGGTGTATTTGCTTTTTTGTTCGAGGTATAACCTTGTATATATAATTGCTTCCCATTATGGGGGCACCTGACATCTGGGGCAAGACAAATTGATGTAATGGCGTCAGCTGCATGTTTTATACCCTTGACGACCTGACGTCATGGAAGAAGGGACAGCAACCGACGCAGTACCCAAGAGTTTGTTAATCAGGCTGACTGAGGGCTACTGCAAGCAGATAACCCAAATGTAATGACTACAACAGTGAATACACTCGAACATCAAAATTTATGGTAAGTGTACACAACTGTACTCTTCTTTGGTTCCATTGGTAGATCTTACCATAGCCCCGCAGCCTACCCTATGGCCATCGACTCACTCGGAGCCGAGCAATCCTCAAGATCATGACTAGGCTGTTGGCACCGTGACTCCTAGTACAGCGCCTGTTTTTTCTACTGCAACGTCTGGTACTGTTCCAGTTGTCTTGGCGGCGCCGAGTCCTTTTGTAGCTCCTTCCCTGGGGGTGATTTCATTGGAACAGAGTGTGATCCCGGTCCTGAGGTTGTCTTTCTCAGTTCCAGGCTCCCACCCCTCTTCAGACGGGCTCGCTTTCCAGGTGATGGAGAGGGCACTTGCCTCTGCAGTCTCACAGCTTGTTCCTTTGCCACCAGAGACCCATATATATCTGTCCTCTGAACCGCAGCTGACACAGTCCACTACTGTAGGAGATCGAGCACGGGAACTTCAAGATACCCTTCCACAAGGTACCCACTCTTCAGAGTCCTCCTCAGATGTCCCCGCTGAGGCAGTACCACATAAGGGGTCTACTACAGTAGACTTACACCTTACAAGACCGACACTGATAAGACCGGCACAAAATAACCGACAGCCCAAAACACCGTATGTTTAAAACAGCGACAACCCACATACCCGACAGTTGCTAAGCATATTGCTAAGCATACGTACAGAATTCTTTAATATTGCACTATACACGATGTTCAATACACTCCAATTAAATCCCAGGAAATATTCCAACGTGATGGTTAACATGACAGCTGTCTTAAGTGTGATAGGTAACCCGGAAGTATATATACAACATGTAAACCAGCAAATAACGTCCAACACCGAAAACAGCATGGCTGAAGTTATCGCTGTAACGCCAGATATGATTGGGGAGACTTATTTTACTTTAACGTCCCAAAAAGGCAAGCATCTCCTGGTTATTGAAGGGTATTTATACCATCTAGAAAGGACTAGGCATAGCAAACGATACTGGGCTTGTAAATTGAAAATAACTGATGGCTGTAAAGATAGAGCTGTAACCACCCTGCTTCCTGCAGGAGACATGTTAAATAAATTGGTAGCACACCATCACCCAGGTGATCCCTGGGAAATTGCTAGGTATACAGTGTGTAGTGTCTTGAAAATGAGAGCCAAATACAGTAGGGATACACCTTGTCTGCTAGTAGAGGATGCTGTACAAACAACATCTTTAGACACTGTAGACAGCATTCCCAACAGAAGGGAGTTTTTACAACAGGTCAGAAGGGTTAGAGCAAAAGGGAGAGTACGAGATAATACTGATGAGCTAACTCTACACACTATAAACTTCGCTGATTATCCTCTGAAAGATGGAATGTTTGTTAGCAAAACAATGTCTGATGTACCAGCAGCCACCACAGTAGTGGTTTTCAGTACTGTGAAGAACTTATATGATCTAAGTAGGGCTACTATTTGGCTTATGGATGGCACATTTTTAAAAAAAGGTGTCACCATCTGGCAACTATATAGTATGCATGGCTTAATAAAGTGTGGCACATATAGCAAGACTGTACCCTACTGTATGCTTTAATGTCGAAAAAGTCATTCAAGTCCTACAATTACTTATGGCATTCCACATTCCATTTATTGTCAGAACAGGGATTTGAGGTGACAGTGATGTTTGTGTTATGCGATTTTGAAATTGCAGCACTGAAAAGTGTATGGTTAAATATACCCGGAGCCCGATCAAAGGGCTGTCTCTTTCACTTTGGCCAGAACATTTGGTGTAAAGTGCAGTCCCTAGGGTTAGCATCATCCTACAATACAAACACTACCTTGCAGCTACATGTGAAGTCACTCGTAGCCCTAGCATTTCTCCCACAGTCAGACGTGATTGCCACTTTTGAAGTATTACAGGGGTTGTTTCCTGCAGAGGGTAAGGACCTTCTGCATTATTTCTCCGATTGGTATATCAATGGCACGAAACGCAAGTTTAATATGCGGACCTCGGGTAATATAAGGTTTCCACCACTCTTTCCAGTTACATTCTGGAATGTATCCGATTTAAATGACCTATTCCTGCCACACACTCAGAACTCCGCTGAGGCGTAGCACTGTAGACTGAAGTGCTTGCTAGGTGCAAGAAACACAGACTTGCATGTTCTACTACTAGCTTTAGTCCGTGAACAAAATCGTGTTGACGAACTGCAGACTCGGATGGAAACAGGATGTCCTCCTTCTCCAAAGAAAAGGAGACTTGTAGCCCGGCATGAAAAATTCAGGACTGTACCGTCGCAGAGGACGTGTTACACCAGCTTGGACTTGGTGAAAGTCATAGCTCGCCTACTAAAAATGTAATAAATGTAATGTTTGCCTGTGGTGTTTAGTACTGGCATACAGTGCTTGAGTGTTCACTATATGGGTCAGAAACTATGTGTTCTACAACTGGACAACTTCTACTATGAGATTTTTTACACTTGGCAATGATGTACATACATCACTTTGTTTGGTGGAGTTTGCACAGTAATTGGAATTGACTGTCAGTTATGTGATGTGATGTTTTCGTTTGTACATGGCACTTGAATACACGATGTGATGTCTCCGTTTGTACATAGCACTTGGATACACTTTTTGGGTTCGTTGCTGTGGGGCTCGCTGTTATGCTGTCTGTGTTTTGAACATCGTTTTTCTGCATGTCGGGTTTTTGAGTTGATGGTGTTTTGGGCTGTTGGTTATTTTGTGTCGGTCTTATCAGTGTCAGTCTTGTAAGCTGTCGGTCTACTGTAGTAGACCCAATATAAGAGATCGTGCAAGAGGAAGCATGTGTATTCCCCTTGAGGAATCTCTTACCGAAGATACAGACTATGATGAAGGGGAAGGGTCCCCATGGTCACCCCCTAAGGACATGGTCACCCCCTAAGGATGTCTCTTTTGGAGGCATACTGGAAATTTTAAAGCAGCATGGAGACTGGAAGCCCACCAATCCTTCCTCTGAGGAGTCTGTATTCTTGCAGGCTTTTCATGCTTACTCTGTACTTCTTGGGTGACCCCGCCTAGAGATGACCTAGTTTAGCTCATCGTGCAGCACGCTTGGAGGAATCCTGACACCACTGAACCTATCCCCTGGAGACCAGACAAAATTCTTTCAACATCAGAGGACAACCCAGATTGGTCCAAAGGCCTACCAGTAGATGGTGGTGGCGGCGGCCACTAAGAAGGAGCTCACCGAGAAGAGCTCTACTGTCCATCCCCCAAACAGGGAATCTTGGGCGATAGACAGGCTAGGGAAGCGGGTGTATTCTTCATCAATCTTTGCCATTCGGTCCTTGAATTACTTAGCACACTTTACCTAACTCCAGAGAGACCTAATCTCGGTACTCTCGGGAACCTTAGCAGGAGCAGTTTCTGATGAGGTACGCGACAAAGTTGCTTCACAGCTTGTCACCCTGGAATCCATATCTAACTCGTCCATGTGGTTGATTTCTCATACTACTGAAGGGGTGGCTAGAGCAACGGGTGCAGGCGTTGTTATGAGACATCACGCCTGGATGCGCCTAAGCGATTTTGCGGATTTCTTTAAGTCTTCCTTTCTCAATGCTCCCCTGGTGGCCTCTTCTCTTTTTGGCCCAAAGGTAAAAGACACTTTAGCTAGGTGTGAAAAGGACAGTAAGACCCTGTCTGCTGTGAGTGTGCGTTTTTCCACCCCCCCCATGATCCTAATCTAGGAATCAGAGGAGTGGAAAGATGTGGTTCAAGATGTCCCAGGGTCCTTTCCATGATACATGTAGTGAGTTTACCCCCCCCCCCCCGGGGCAGAGGGGGAAATTCATCTTGAAGACCCCCCCTACAGAGGCAGAGGGGGTCCACGTAATCAGGGGTCCAGAGTATCAGCGCTCCTGAAGAGCGTCCCAATTGATTACCTCTGGAAGCAGTCAGGGGACGATTTTCTCTGCACCAATTTGCCTGGCAAATGATAACCACAGATTATTGGGTGCAGACAATAATTGCTAGAGGTTATCACATACCTTTCAGTCTTTACCCAAAGCTGCTAAGGCATATTTCTGACATTCCACTCAGTCAAAGGAAAGCAGCAGCTCAAGAAAAACAAAAGCTGCTCCTAAAAAGAGTCATCCAAACAGTCCCACCAGACCAGATAGGATCCGGATTTTACTCAAGGTTCTTTTTAGTGCTAAAAAAGACAGGGGACTGGGGGCCAGTCTTGGACCTCAGCAACCTCAAAAAATTTGTCAAACAAACAAAATTCGAGATGGTCACAGTTTAGTCTATCCTACCTTTTCTAGGGAAAGATGATTGGATGTGCTTGAAAGATCTTCAGGATGCGTATTACCACATAAAAATGGACAAATGCTGTAGAAGATTCCTTCACTTTCGGCTGGGAGCCCAATCACTACCAGTTCCGAGCGCTGCCCTTTGGTCTCTCTACGGCCCCAGAGTGTTCACCAAATGCACTGCAGTGGTAACAGCTCACTTGAGACTGCAAGGATTCCGTGTGTTTCCATATTTAGATGAAGCCTATTTTCAGTGGTGGCCCGGGAAGAAAAGCTCCAAATTATTACGATACCTTTTAAAAACAATAACTTTACAATCTTTAAAAATAGAACAAAAACATCTGCAGTTTAAATAATTATAACAAATTAGACATAATTTAAAAATGTTGGTTAAGAATCGATACAGGTTATATGACAATCATTTTATATTTAGAGAAATGGTAGCTTGTAAAGAAATTATAGGTAATAGACCAATTCAACCTCCTTAACAGTAGTGAATAAAAAAGGAAAAGTCACATGAAGGTGCATCTCAGGCTCACATAATGTAACACATTGCTGTTAAATGAATTGCAACATTCATTTTTTATGAAAAGACTGATGATGGGACACTCGTTGATGAAACATAGGTAAGGTATGTGTGTCTATTGCGAAGTATTGCATCTTTTGAACAGTGATAATTTTTTTGTACTAATATTTGCTGTATGTTTTGGAAAAATTCACATTTTAAGACACTTAAAGAATCCCTTACTTGGGTTATAGGTTTGATTGTCAAGCTTACAACCTATTGGCCTTCAAGTTGCCATAACCCCTTAAGTTTTTCTTATTGTAAGGGGAAGCTTATTCCATAACTTTATAAGGTGCTGTGTAACACGTTTCATTTTTTTTATATTAATCAGCATGTATTTTTTAGCAATAGGTTCCCTAATCTTGTGTCATCTTCTCCAATAGGGTGTTCCAGGCATAAATATTTTTTTTCTTTACAAACACCTTTATTATCACTTAAAACATAGGCATATATACATTAACAGAAAAGAAAATAAACCATTTTAACATTTCCCCATTTAAATACAATGTACATCACATACATTTTCTTTCCTACTGTCATCAGTCCAACATTACAAACAATTGCTGAATTCCTGCCTTCCCTTAAACCTCAGCCCTCCTCCTGAACATTATTATGCATGTATTGTTCCCACAGTTTCCATTTACTTTGTAAGTAAATTGCTCCTTCTCTCTTCTAAAGATCCCTCTTCCATTTCTTTTGTCTCTTTTATAATATTCAGTACTTCAAATACAGTTGGTATAGGCTTTGATTTCCATTTTCTAGTAATTATTTTTTGGCAGCCAACAGAATTAAACTTAATGAAGACTTTACTATGTCTGGGCAATTCAGATCCTGTATCACAGCTCAAAAGAGTCGTTTCCTTACTTGCAGCCATTTGTTCACCCAGTATTTCTGGTACTCTGTAGGGAATTTTTTAAGTCTGCAAACCCATTACACTCCCAAAACGTATGTTCCCAGTTACCTCTCCAGGCATAAATTTTCAAACTGAACTGGATCAGATATTCACTGACTTCTTCTTCTTCTTTCGGCTTTTTCCCGGTTAGGGGTCGCCACAGTGGATCACCTTGTCCGCACATTGATTGGCAGTGGAGTATTACAGTGTCGAGTTGCCAGCCCGGCGCCCAACCTTCCACAGAAGGCACACTCACACGCACACCTAGGGCCAATTTAGAGTGTCAAATCCACCTGCAGCATGTCTTTGGGATGTGGGAGGAAACCGGAGCACCCGGAGGAAACCCACGCGACCACAGGGAGGACATGCAGACTCCACACAGAAGGCACCCCAGCCAAGGATCGAACCGGAGAACCTCTTGCTGTGAGGTGGCAATGCTAACCACTGCACCACCGTGGCCGCCCATCAGATATTCACTGACCTACAGATTAAATAAAGGCTATTTCTAAGTTGCCTATAATAAACAGAAAATATAATGAGAGTTCTTCCTGAAGCCTTGCTGAACAATTCAAACTTTCCAATCCTGTGATCTTTTATCTTTTTTCTAGTAAGAAGTCACTGAATGTTGCATTTTTCTTTTTAATTTTTCCAAATATCACAAGATTAAGGCTAAGATAAGACCCTCCTACCTTAACAAATAGAATATATTTCGGACTGTTTAAGGTGGCTTGTACCAAGTCTGTAGAATGCAGCACTGCATTCACCAATGGGAAGGATCAGTACGTCATGAAGTGGCACTTCCTGGGGTGACTAATCTGTTTACTGAAACAAATTTCCAGATATAAAAAGCAGAAGGTCATCCAATTTTCTTTACTTTCTCCTTCCCTCTTCTTTACTTTTGTAGTAATTGTTTACCTGAGTCTCACCAAGATAATGTGATGATATTAGGGGGTCTATATCAGAACATTGAATGTTTAAAATTGCGAACACTCTAAAGAGTGAAAATGATGGACTTCGAAGTGCTTTTTTTTGAGATCGCAGTATATTGAAGATCAGAATATTTGTCCTTTCCTCACTGTATTGCAATCTCAGAGTTGGAATATATATTTAGCGGGGGATGTAGGGGGCACATCCCCCCCACAATAATGAGTTTGAGGTCTGACATTTTCACTTTTTAGAGCGTTCGCAATTTTAAACATTTGATGTTCTGATATAGACCCAGGGAGCTCAATATTACAGTCCCCATGTGTGCTTTCCCTTGTGATGTCTATTTAAATTCTAGTAAGTTCTCTCATTCTGGCTGGACTTGCCCTTCCATCATAAAGACCTGCACTACAGGTAATTTTGTTCCATGAACTGCTGCTTTGTCATCGCTGCTTAGAACTAAAATTTGATTATGGAAAACACTACAGTGCACTTTGAGGGCCACCCTGTTTAGGGATCTACTTTGAAAGCTTGAACCTCATATAATTGAAATCCATTTTCACAAATCAAAAATAGCAAAAGCTTAAATACCCAAAATGGAAAATTTTTCCCAGGGTAAGTAAACACTTGCCCAAACTTAAAAGAAACACACACCAAAGTAAGTAACCCCCCCCCCCCAATGTGGGGGGCTGTGCCCTCCACACCCCCAATAACTATATATATGTGTGTGTGTGTATATATATATATATATATATATATATATATATATATATATAAAATCAACTCTTTGTTGTGACTGCTTTTTAATCTGCACTTTGTAGTTCAGTACCATTGCATTATATAGCATAGACTAGATTCAGACCTACTGAATCTAGACTGTTTGGTATTACTGAGCTCTTAAAATAACAAGAAGAAGGCAGCGTTTTCACCAAAAAAACTGTTTATGTAAGCACTTTCGTCCACATCCAGTACCTGAACTTTTTCAGACAAATGACTAAAACACATCACAGGTTTAAATAGGGGAAACAGTTATGACATCATAAATTATCTCATTAATATTAAAAGTCATCCTATTCATATTAAATACGTCCAACACAAACACTCAACTAATTCAAATATAAAAATAGAAACACATTAAATTCACTCATTTCCTATCTTTCAAGTGCTTTCAACTTTAAAATACATTTTAAGAAGCATTGATCATTCAGTCCCGGATAAACGTAGGCATTTAATTTAAGCTGCCAGTATAATTCCCGCTCCTCTAAATGAAGTGGCCAAGGACCACCCTAACATTTTTCTTCACCCGTTCAGTTATTAAGTAATGGAAGCGGTGACCACAATTTTTCATAACATGTCTTGCTAGTGCATTAATAGTGTTTTGCCTATTGATATTATGCTGGTGTTCATAAACTCTTTGTTTAAAATTTCTTTCAGTTTTACCAATATAAAACCTTGGGCAGACTTGGCACTTAGCAAGATACACAACTCCAGGACTCTCACAACTTAACTTCCCTTTTATATCAAATGTACAATTATTAATACAAAACTTGTTCATTACTTCTATAAATGGACACAATTTACACATACCACATTTTAACATGCCTGCCCTACAGTTTGAAAAATTCACCTCTTTTTCAAGAATATTTTTTATGTTACACCCACGTTTAAAAATAATACCGGGTATATCAGATATCCTACATCTAACCAAAGGATGTTCTTCGTGTTTCACTGTTTCAGTCATCACATTTGGGTTATCTGCTTGCAGTAGCCCTCAGTCGGCCTGATTGTCAAAGTCTTGGGTCCTGCTTCGGTTGCTGTCTCATCTTCCATGACGTCAGGTAGTCAGGGGTATAAAGCATGCAGCTGATGCCATTACATCAGTCTTTCTTGCCGTGCGGTGCCTGAAGCAGAAGCAGTTCGCAAGTGCTGGTCAGCCGACTCCTGGAATTTTCATTTTCGAGTTGCAGAACCGAAGTCTTCAACTAAAGCTAAGTACCCTGTTGGAGAAACTTTTTCTTGCCCTAAACTGATGTCAGTAAAAGTCATTAATTGTATTTCTTGTGGAAAGCAAATACCTAGTAAAGATTTTAATTCGTACTGTATTCCTTGCCTAGGCCCTGACCACGAAATACCTCGCTGTCGGTTTTGAGCCTTACATAAACAACAAACTATTTGTTGCCGGTATAGTTACACTTCTAAATATTTTGGTACTTGATAGAATTACCCAGATATGGCTTCGGTAAGCCACCCGACTACCAACATTCCGAAAAAATGCAAAGATAAAGACAGAGACAGGCCGCCTAAGTCCAAAGCTGCCGATGACGCTTCTCCTAAGCTAGTCGCCAGTTCGCCGGTACTCAGTGAGGTGCTTTCGCAGCCCCTAATACCCACTTCAAATTTGCAGGCCTCTACTGAGACCCATTCGGGTCCGGTATGCCGCGAGATGCTTCAACTGTGGAACCTGCAGATGTCTCTACCTTGGATGGGTCCGGAGCCGCTGTGCAGGCACCGGCTTCTGCGGGTGTATTCTGGCCTACCGACTTGCATATTAAACCAATGCCATCTTCTTCTTCAAGGCCTAAAACTCGATCCATGCCGAGAAAACTGATGCCCAGACCCATGGTCAGGCCTCTATGCCTAAAAAACAAATGATAAGAATGGCTGAAGACCTTATTACTTTAATCAGGGGAAGCTAACCTTCCCCATCTAAGAGACCTAGGACTGAATTTGCCTATGATTCTTCTGATCAAGATTCTGAAATTTCTGTTTCCTCTGATGACCAGAATTTACACTTATCTACCTATGAGGATTCTGATGCAGAGGACTCTATTCCCTCTGCTTCCCCTCCAGAGGATTTCTCTTTTGGTGAAACCTTGCTTACCCTTAGGGAGCATTTTCGAGGGGAAAGCCAGGATTACTCTGATTCTAAAAAGATGCTTAGGTATTTCTTACTCCTGCCCCAACACAGGCCTTTAGCTATCCCCCTGTACTGGACATTGTTGATTATGCCTTTTCGGAATCTAGCTTGGCCCCTGACTCCTTACCTCCTGCTCCCAGAAAACAAGATAGATATTACAGGGTTCCTGACTCTCACAAGTTCCTCTTTAAAAAGCCTACTGCAGATCCTGAGACCATTTCACAGGGAACCAAGGGCATTAAGGCTACTACTTTCAAAAATCCTACTACCTCTGACAGAGATTCCAGGGTGCTGGATAGATGGGGTAAGAAGGTATACACTTCTCCAACCTTGGCCATTAGGACCTTAAACTGTCAGTTTCATATGTTAAAGTTTCAGCAGCATATTATTGGCTTGCTTAAACAGAAAATGATGTTGATTCCTGACTGTGCTGAAAATAAGGATTTACAGGATTTAATGCATTCTGCTGAACAAGTTGGGAAACATACTTTGCAGTGTGGTTTTGATTCAGTAGAGGCAACTTGCAGGGCTGCTGTCACTGGGTCTGTACTTAGAAGGCATGCTTGGCTTAAGGAGCAATCTTTGCCAGATCATGTTAAAGCTAAATTGCTGGAGGCTCCCTTAAACCAAGACCACCTGTTTGGCAACAAAGCAGAAGAAGTACTTACAAAGATGGAGGAAAAAGCTAAATCTATGCAAACTGTTAAAGATTTCCTGCAAGTACAGCCTCCAAGATTTAGTAGGCATTAGCCCTCTAAGAATTGGTCCTTTCCTGCCTCTTCCAGGCCTTCTCAGTCCAAACCCAGAACCAGCAGAACACCCAGACTTCGGTCCCAAGGTACGCACAGGACTAAGCAGTGGGGGGCTCTCACTTCCAAAGCAGAGAGTAGTAAGACCCCCCCCCCCCCATGGTAAACTGTCTCAATGACTTAACTTTAAAACTTCCAAGCCCTTCTCAACTGACTGCTCCTTCAGGGGAAAGATTGCTCTGCAGGCAAAAAACTGGGAACTCATTACCCAGGACAAATGGGTTTTTAATATAGTTTCCCAAGTATCCGATACAGATTCCACTTCCACACTTTACCAACCCAAACGGTTGGCCAGATCTACCCCGAAATCAGTGGGCAGAGGCTCAAAGCAAGTTCTCTCTCTCTTAAGTATAAGGGCTATTCAAACTGTCCCAGAAGAGGAAAAGGAACAAGGTTTCTACTCAAGACTTGTCCTGGTGCCCAGAAAAGACAACTCCTGGTGTCCTATCCTGAATCTCTCTGTCCTAAACACCTTTTTGGTGATCCCAAAATTCAAGATGCTAACTCTTCAACTTGCTTCCTGTGCTAGGCAAGGATGCCTGGTTGGCAACACTGGATTTAAAGGAAGCCTACCTGCACATCCCAATCGGGGAATCTTGCAGAAGATACCTACACTTCAAAGCAGGTTACATGCACTATGAGTTCTCTGCACTGTCCTTTGGCTTATCTACTGCTCCCAGGGTATTCACAAAGTGCTTAGCTCCAGTCATTGCATTTTGCAGGCAAAGAAATATTTAAATATATCCATATTTGGACGATTGTGTAATTCAGGCAGAAAAGCCAGAACATACTTTTGAATCATCTGGCGTTTGTACAAAAGGTGCTAACTTCTCAGGGGTAAACCATAAACAAAAATAAATCACATCTTGTACCCTGCCAACAAGCTTGAACACATCTTCCCAGATGGCTTTCCTCACGCCAGAGAAACAAGTTCATTTGACAGCTTACTTCAAACTAATGGCCACAAAGACCCTGCTATCTGCAACACAAATACTGCAAGCCTTGGGGTTCATGGCCTCCTGCATTCTCCTAATTTCATATGCAAGACTGCATATGAGGAAACTACAATGGCATCTAAAAAGCCTATGGTGTCAACATTCTCAGGATCTAGAAGCAATGATTCCTATCATACCTTGCCTACAGTTAGAGTTCCTTTGGTGGGCAGAGGCCTGCTACCAAAACAAGGGACTGCCATTCACTCTACCCCTGCCGCCCAAACCCTAACAACAGACGCATCAGACTATGCATGGGGGGCTCCCTTGGCAGGGAAGTGCATTTAGGGCTAATGGAACCCAAGTCAAATGCACCTGCCTATCAATCAAAAAGAAATGTTAGCTGTACAGAATGCTCTGACAGCCTTCAAGGACCACATTCTTCCAGGACAATTAATGGTAAAGAAGGACAACACCACTGTTATGTGGTACATAAACAAGCAGGGGGAAATCCACTCATACCCTCTCTGCTGACTAGCCATGGCTCTATGGAACACAGCCTTGAGCTACCAATTGCACCTACAGGCTCAATTCCTGCCAGGAAAGCTAAATACACTGGCAGACGAACTAAGCCGAAACCTCATGGACCCACATGAGTGGAAACTGGAACCAAAGACATTCAACATGTTGATAAATAAATGGGATAGCCCAGATATAGACCTGTTTGCCTCCTCCCAGAACTACCAATTGGACAAATTCTGCACAAGGACTCCCCACAAACAGGCTTGGAAAGGGGATGCCCTGTCATTCACCTGGAAAAACCTATCAGTTTATGCCTTTCCTCCTCTGCCTCTCCTCCCCAAGGTGCTACTAAATATCAAACAGGACAAACCAAGGACGATACTGATTGCACCAGACTGGCCATGCCAACACTGGTACCCCCTCTTGCACAATGTGTCACTGCTGGCACCATGGCACCTGTCTCAGTCCCCTACTCTGCTGTCCCAGCAGGAGGGCCAGATTCTGCACTCTCAGCTTCAAACCCTGAACCTGGCACCCTGGCTAATTACCTGATCTCTCCGTTACCATCCCTCAGTAAAGATGTGTTGGATGTCATTCTGGAGGCAAGGAGGCCTAGTACTATAACATCTTATGCTGAAAAATGGAAAAGATTCTGTTCCTGGGACCAAACTCGGGATGGGCACAGCAGTGTCCAATTTACCTCAGATTCTTCAATACTTAACTGAGATGCTTCACAAGGGCCTTTCCTTTTCCTCCATCAAAATTCATGCCTCGGCCATTTCAGCTCGTTACAACACAGAACCACCCCTCTTCTCTCTTCCATTGCTCAAGCAGTTCCTCAGAGTGGCCAAAAACTTAAGACCACCCAGGGAGAGCCCCAACCCCAACCTGGGACCTTAACTTTATATTGGAAAAATTCACTCTTCCTCCTTTTGAGCCAGCGTCAAGTGCAGAGTTGAAATTCCTTTCTTGGAAAACAGCCTTCCTTTTAGCCATCTCTTCAGCAAGAAGGGTGTGTGAATTACAGGCCCTTATGGCAGTGGAGCCTTTCATCATCTTTCATGTGGACAGGGTGTCTCTCAGGACCAATCTGTCTTTCATGCCCAAGGTATTATCCAGTGTGGCTCTTAATCAGTCCATTCATTTGCCAACCTTATTTTCTAACCCATAGAACAAAGGGGAACATATACTGCACTCCTTGGATGTGCACAACTTATATTTTACTTGGACAGGACTAAACGTCTCAGGAAATCTGAACAGCTGCTGGTGGCATTTGCTGCAGAGGGGAAGGCCATTACAAAGCAAACCATTTCTAAATAGATAAGCCATTGCATTATTTTCTGCTATAAGCACCATGGAAAACCTATCCCACAGGGGATAAGACCACATTCAACCAGGGCTGCATCTACCTCTACAGCCTTATTTCAGAGGTGTCCCTAGCAGGGACATCCTAGAAGCTGCTACCTGGAGTTCTGTACATACTTTCACCAAGCATTACCATTTGCCAATTTTCTCTAAATCCAGAGCTGGCTTTGCCACTGCAGTCTTGCAGGGCCTTATAGCTGGTCCTAATGCTATTTAATTTCCTTCTCCCATCCTTAGCTTTGGGAATCTACCCAAATCTGATGACTGCAACAGTGAAACACGAAGAACATAGTACAATTGTGTACACTTACCATAAATGTAGATGTTCGAGTGTATTCACTGTTGCAGTCCTAGTTACTCTCCCTCCAGCCCCCTGACTTCTATTACCTCTGTTCTTGCTTACTATGTTTAAAGCTTTTTGGTGTATTTGCCTTTTTGTTCAAGGTATAACCTTGTATATATAATTGCTTCCCATTATGGGGGCACCTGACATCTGGGGCAAGAAAAACTGATGTAATGGTGTCGGCTGCATGCTTTATACCCCTGACTACCTGAAGTCATGGAAGATGAGACAGCAACCGACGCAGGACCCAAGACTTTGATATTCAGGCCGACTGAGGGCTACTGCAAGCAGATAACCCAAATGTGATGACTGCAACAGTGAATATACTCGAACATCTACATTTATGGTAAGTGTACACAACTGTACTGTCTTCAAATAAAACAACCTAGTTTTTTTACTAGGATGTTCCTTAACAAACTAGCATCCAATGAAAATTGAGTAATAAACTTCAAGGAATAATCCATATTAACTTCTTTAAAGCTGAAAGCACTTGAAAGGTAGGAAATGAGTGAATTTAATTTGTTTCTATTTTTATATTTGAATTAGTTAAGTTGAGTGTTTGTGTTGGAGGTATTTAAAATGAATAGGATGTTTTTTAATATTAATGAGGTCATTTATGATGTCATAACTGTTGTCCCTATTTAAACCTGTGATGTGTTTTAGCCATTTGTCTTTAGAAGTTCATGTATTGGATGTGGACGAAAGCACTTACATACACTGTTTTTTTTGGTGAAAATGCTGCCTTCTTGTTATTTATTACTGAGCTCTTAAACCAGCCATCTTACATTAAGAGGGGCTCCCTGCACCCTTGTGGCAGACGTTGGGGATTGCTGGAAAAGGGCTCAGCGTGGGGCCTTCCCATTGGTAGTTTGTCTTAAAACTGCATAATTGCGCCTTTATTTAAGCCTCATGTAACTGCATAATTGCACCTTTATTTAAGTCTCGTATTTGCACTTCACTGCACACCACACAGTGGCGTTTAGCGGTGCCTTGTATAGATGCAGACAACCGGAAACACAAATTTTCTATAAACGTCTGTGAGTAGAACCCTCCCAAGCTTCCATTTTGCTCTGCAGGCTGCTCAGCTGTGCACTGTGCATTGCCATAGCTTTTTACCCCTAACCTTCCAACAGATTAAGCCTTTCTGTTACAGCATAAACTAATCCAATTTGCACACTCCCTAATATTACTACGGTATAAACCTGCCATATGGCTGGTCAGTTTCCCACCATTTCTCTGACCAGCCTGATTGATATGGGCATCCTGAGGCAATGTAGTAATTACTTCATGTATGCTGACAACCACTTACTCCTCAAACAAACAAATACTGTATGTGAGATGTAATTACACTTTGAATTTGGAAACAATCCTTTCATGTGACATTAAACATGACATCAAGCAGGCTGTCAGCTCACAAATTGTACCTCCCAGACAAGATAAGGACACAACACATACACTCACATACATAGGTAGAGATACTTACTAGAAGCCTACTAAAAGATCAGAGACCTCCCAAGCGCAAACCACCAGCACACACTGCAACAGGTATAGAAACCACTATGCATAACAACACACACATACCAGTGCCTCAGCAAATAAGCCTCTAAGGCAAAACACCTCAGAACCTAATGTGTTGGTCATAGGTGACTCTGTACTGAGACACATGGATGTCCCGTTCACCAGGCTGTAGAAGGAGAAGGTCACAGTCAGCTGTCAGTCAGGTGCCAGGATCCGAAAGTCACGCATGTACTCAAGTCACTCAACAGCATGCACAGTTATAACTCTGTCTTCACCTAGGATGATGCCACAATGTAAACAAAAAATTATAGTGTTCAACAATTGGCTTAGTGTCAGTCCAGCAGGATCAAATATCTGTCAGCCTGGGAGGACATGGTCGATAGACCATACTGCTTTGTAGGCTGTAGGATACTGGCAAAGGCTCTTGCCTCCCCCATAATGCCTTTTTTAGGCAATGTCAAAAGAACAACATTTCCAACGTAATAAAATCCACTTTGGACAAACTCAGGGGAATGCTGCTTAATGCTAGGAGCCTTAACAGGAAACTGCACTCTCTGGAAATACTCCTCACTGTGGAAGATGCTGACAATCTGTGCAGTAACTGAGACATAGTTCAAGGGTACAGAGACTGAAAACCCCAGTTGTGTAAGGCTACAATGCCTTCCACATGTTCAGCTCTCAAAACGAGAATGTGTGTGAAAAAAACAAAGGAGGAGGTGTATCCATCTTCATTAAAGCTAAATACCCTAAACAGTATGACCCTCTTGAGCTCCAGGTACAACGAGGTATAGGCAAAATACCCTACCAAATCATTGATGTTAAGTTGTCAATCTCGCCTTCATTCTTGCTGGATGGGCTCGGAGCAACTCGGCCACTTACTAAAGCTCGAGAGCTTATTTTACCGGCTCGAGGCAACCCTATATCCTATGATGCTAGGCGATAACACCCCAGATCTCGTTTGCCGCTTTCGCTTGCGAGGTGCGTTTTTTACCGGCTCCTGGTAAGTCTTATATATATAGTGTTCAGTCACCCTTTTTGAGTTAATTTTTCACCTAGTTATTTCTTTCAATAGTTAGTAACTACCCTTAAATCTATTACTTTTTTATATACCTTCCCTTTTTATCCCTTATATCCCTCCCCCTCCACTCTTAGGTTAGGCCTTAAGCCTGCCCCTTTCCTATTTTTTTCTTAGGGATCCTGTGGAGTGTTTGGGTGTGTCAGTATCCCTATTAACATTTTATTGTTAATTGATAATTTTTGAGAGTGTGTTTGTGTGTGTGTTTTTCTGTTACCTTTGTGAACCCTCGACACTGTTATGTCGAAGGAACCTAAGGAAACTAAGGTCTCAGGCTTTAAGAAGTGTGACTCGTGATGTCAGAAAATGTCTCTGACAGACGGTCACACTTCTTGTGTTTACTTCCTGGGACCCCGGCACCTGCAGGACTCTTGTTCAGTATGTCATGCATTCAGTCCAAGAGTCCTGCAGGAGCGCAGGAATAAACTTATACTGAGGGGCTTGTTAAAGCCCGAGGGCTCCCCGACTAAGTCTACGTCGGGGAGGCCCTCGAAACCTGCAAAACCATCAGCTCCAAGTACTAAGCCTTCGGCTGCTGGCTCCTTGTCTGTGCCTAGATCGGCTCCGGCTGGAGCCGATCCCTTTGAGTCACAAGTTCCGGTCTCGGCACCACTTGATGCCGATACCTCTGCGCCCATGCTTTCGCTGTCGGCTCCGATTGGAGCCGACGTGTCTTCGGCTCCGTTGGCTCTATCTAAGAAGAGGTCAAGATCCACTTCATTGGAGTCCATCCATTCGGCTCAGAGGTCTCCCCTGCTCTCGGAGCGGAGCCATCGGAGCCGATCTTCTCGGTCGTCCAGACTTTCAGATCATGACCTTGACAGAGTGGTAAGTAGGCTGTTAAAGTCTCAGGCATTAGCCCAGATGATCTCTAGCCCGTCTCATCAGACGGTAGCTATTACGACTCCACCTATTTTTCCTCCTTCGACTCTCCCTCAGAGTTCGGAGCCGGAGCTCCTCGGAGCCATGACCGTTGTGGCGTCGGAGCCGTACCTCCCCCTTCGGCTCCTTCGTCTTCCGCTCCAATCTCCTCTTTGATACCTTCGTTGGAGGGATCCGGGCGCCTGATCTCTCTCGTCGGCTCCGAGGGGGCGAGTGGCATCGGACCATTGTCCGACCCCTTTCTCCCTCTCGGAGCGTCGGCACTGGTGAGCTCGGCCCCGACATCGGCCTCGGAGCCTTCCCTGTCAGTGCGGCCTTGGGTTCCTACCTCTTCGGAGTGGGGGCCCTCTGGCCTTTCTGATAGGGGAGCCTTTGAGGTGATGAGGCGCGTACTAGCCCCAGGGCTTAGTCAACGGTCAGCTCCATCAGCTCCTCCCACTACAGTGCCTGCTGATGTCTCTTTTCACTCTCTTGCTCCCGGACCCAGGGATCCAACGCCCCAGATTTCCCCACTGGGAATTTCTTCCTCTTCCGAGGCTTCTCCTGACCTGATAGCGGAGCATCCGCGTAAGAGGACATGTAAGAGGAAGCATGTGGACTCCCCTGAGTCTATTACATCTGACACTGACTTGGATGAGTTGGAGGGATCCCCAAAGTCCCCCTCTGAGGATGTCTCTTTCTCAGACATCCTAGAAATCCTGAAGCAGAGGGGGAAATGGTCTTCCCTTAATCCTTACGAGGATGAGTCGGTGTACCTGGAGGCGTTCGGTTCTCGACCCTCCACCTCCTGGGTGTCTCCGCCTTTCGACCCCCTTATGGAAGTAGTGGCTCGGAAGGCGTGGTCGGCCCCGGATTCGGTGGAACCCACCCCTCGGAGGCCATCTAAATTCATCACAGTACCAGTTGACAAGCAATTCCTAACAAAAGGTGTACCGGCGGATGCCATGGTGGTGGCTGCAGCCACCAAGAAGGAACTAGCTGATCCTTCAGTACCTATCCATCCTCCTAATAAGGATTCTAGGACCATGGATAGGTACGGTAAGCGGATGTTTTCTTCAGCGACCTTTGCCATGCGGTCGCTGAATTACCTGTGTCACTTCACCCGCCTTCAGAGAGATATTCTCAAAGAGTTGGGAGAAGTCTTACAGGATCCATCAGCTGCTGGGTCCCAGGATAAAATAAACTCACAGCATGGAACCCTGAACTTGATTGTTAACTCCCCCATGTGTCTAATTTCATATGCAGCCGATGGAGCGTGTAGGGCCGCAGGCACAGGAGTGGCCTTAAGGCGTCACGCCTGGATGCGGCTGTGTAATTTCGCGGACCTTTTCAAGGCGTCCTTCACAAATTCCCCTTTTGATGGTTCGGCTTTGTTCGGACCTCAAGTGAAAGACACCTTGACCAGATGCGAGCAAGATATCAAGACTCTTTCTGCCGTAGGAGTCCGTTTCTCCACCCCTTCAAGACCATACCCTAAGGGTCAGAAGGGTGGGAAAATGAGGTTCCGCAAATCTCAAGGAGTCACGTCTGACGCAAGAGGTCAGTTTACCCCCAGAGGCAGAGGGGGTAACAACAACAGACGCCGCCCTAGGGGCAGAGGGGGTCCGCAAAACCAGGGTAGCAGGGAGCCTCTCTCTGACAAACCCTTCCAGCATCCCTGAGATGTTGCCTGATTGTCCACCTTCGGAGGCAGTCGGGGGAAGATTGTCGCTGTACCCAATAGCCTGGCTTTCCCTTACTCAAGACAAATGGGTACAGTCGATCATATCCAAGGGTTACAAAATTCCCTTTATCCAAATCCCAATTCAACAAAAGGGAACCCTTCCAGACGTTCCACCCGGTCTAAGGGAGCTAGCAGTATCAGAAATATCAAAACTGCTAGCAAAAAGAGCCATCCAGCCAGTCCCAGCAGACCAACTAGGATCCGGAATCTACTCAAGGTTCTTTTTGGTACCGAAAAAGACAGGGGACTGGAGACCAATATTAGATCTCAGCAAACTGAACAAGTTTGTAAAGAGAACAAGATTCCAGATGGTCACGCTACAGTCCATTCTGCCCTTTCTGGGCAAGGACAATTGGATGTGCTCCGTGGACCTTCAGGATGCGTACTATCACATCAAAATTCACAGGCACTCCAGAAGGTTTCTCCGCTTTCGGCTGGGGGCCAGTCACTACCAATTCAGAGCCCTGCCCTTTGGTCTCACTACAGCCCCCAGAGTGTTCACCAAATGTATGGCAGCGGTTACGGCTCACCTGAGACGGCAAGGATTTCAGGTGTTTCCATATCTAGATGACTGGCTCCTCACTGCCACCACCAGGCATCAACTTCTCCAAGCCAGAGCTTACACCATTCACATTTGCAGAGGGCTAGGAATCTCTATAAATTTCGAAAAGTTTGCCTTGTCGCCTTGTCAGTACCTTTATAGGCGCCAACTTGAACACTGTACAACTTTCAGCAAAGTTAACGGATCAAAGAGTCTTCGATATTCAAAACCATGTCCATGTTCTTCTTCAGAGCGATAAAATTCAGGCCAGGTATGTCCTGAAAGTATCGGGTCTTATGTGGCCGCCATAACACTTCTTCCCCTTGCACGTTTTCACATGCGTCTTCTACAGTGGATGCTGTTTACCCAATGGTCTTCATCAACTCCCCATGCACCACAAGATCATGATAACTCAAACTTGCAAAAGTCATCTGTCCTGGTGGATATTGTCCCCTCAAGTCCGTCAGGGCAAACCCTTTGTTCCTCCTCCCCCGGTCACCACGGTGACATTGGACGCCTCCCTGATCGGGTGGGGGGGGGGGTATTTTCAGGGCAGGATGGTCCATGGCACTTGGCAACCTTTCGAGCGCCACCTGCACATAAATGTCCTAGAGATGAGAGCAGTGCTTTTAACGTTGCAAGCCCTCCACGACTCTCTTCCCCTAGGAACTATTGCAATCCAAACGGACAATATGTCCGTAGTGTGGTATATCAACAAGCAAGGCGGAACCAAGTCCTATCCCCTGTGTCGAGAGGCACTCAGACTTTGGCAATGGGCGATCTCCTCTCAGCGGTTTCTGATAGCAACGCATATCCCCGGGAAGTCCAACTTCATAGCGGACAGGTTGAGCAGAGCTATACTCATGCCACACGAGTGGTCTCTCAAACAATCGGTAGCGGAAGAGATTTTTCAGAAGTGGGGCCTTCCTTGCTGCGATCTTTTTGCTACATCCCAAAACAGCAAATGCCCTGACTTCTTCACCCTCTTCCCCCTTCCAGGCCATCCCCTCAGAGACGCTCTAGTCCAAGATTGGCCTCGGGGACTTCTATGCCTTTCCACCCTTTCCTCTAATTCCACAAGTAATTCAGAAAGCAACCGCCTTGAGAGCCAAGTTGATTCTCATTGCCCCTTATTGGCCTCGACAGATATGGTTTCCGTTCCTACATCATTATCTTTTGGTACAGCCTTGGCATCTGGACCCAGCTCCAGATCTGTTGACCCATCAGTCACCAATCCCTATATTCTCTCAATCTCACTGCTTGGTTGCTCCACTTCCGTCCTTAGCCAGGCTTCCTATGATTTCTAATCCCGTCCGGGATATCATAGTAGCTTCCCTTAAATCTTCCACCAGAAGGATTTACACTAGTAAATGGAAACGTTTCTCCTTCTGGGCAAAGGCAAAGAATATAGATCCCTTTACTGCCCCAATTCATTCGGTCTTAGACTTCCTAGCCGAAATTTTTCATTCAGGGTCTTCTGCCTCTACAGTAAAGGTTCAGTTGGCAGCCATATCGAATTTTCATACAGGCTTATCGGACCACAACATCATGTCCAATAAGCTTTGCAAAGCCTTCCTTAAAGGTGTATATTTACTTAAGCCTCCGATCAAAGACCCTCCACCTCAGTGGGATCTTAATTTAGTCTTAACATCCTTAATTCTCCCCCCTTTGAACCTGCGGTCTCCTGTTCATTGAAATTTCTTTCCTGGAAGACACTTTTCCTAGTCGCCATTACTTCTGCTAGGAGAGTATCAGAGCTTCACACCCTCTGCATTCGTCCTCGCTACTTAATCTTCCATAAAGACAGAGTTTCTCTAAGGACTAATCCATCCTTCTTACCCAAGGTGGCTTCGCAGACAAATTTAAATCAATCAATTGATCTCCCAGTTTTTTTCCCAAACTATTCTAATAGAGCGGAGCAAAAGCTACATTATCTAGATGTTCACCGCCAGCTCCGATACTATTTGGATAGAACCAAACAAATAAGAAAGTCTGATCAACTGTTTTTATCATACGCAGAAAATAAGAAAGGCCTTCCTGTTTCCAAGGTAACCCTATCTAGGTGGCTGTCTTCTGTGATTACATCTATTTATCAACTCAGAGGCAGGGAATTAACTTCTAAGCCAAAAGCCCATTCAACTAGAGCACTAGCTACATCTACAGCCTTTCAAGCTAGACTACCAATAGACACTATCTGTGCGGCAGCCACATGGGCCTCTCCTCATACCTTTGTTTCGCATTACAAATTGGACATGGCCTCCAGGGACAGAGCAACATTTGGTTCCACCATTCTTAAGAGTCTGTTCCAATGAGCCACCCAGGATGAAGGTGCTAGGTACGCGGTCCCATCCAGCAAGAATGAAGGTGAGATTGATAACTTAACATTGAGAAGTTATGTACCTACCATAACATTCCATGTTAGTTGTCTTCTCTCGCCTTCTTTCTTGCATCCCACCCACCATCCCCCTAGCCTGGACAGACCGAGAAGATCTTAACTTCCTTGAAGGGTCCTTTTATTCCTTTGTTCACTATCTAGGTGTCCTAGGATATATATAGTATAAATAATTATCTTTGGGGGTTTTTATCCCTCTTCCTCCTCCTTCCAGTTGGAGGATTTTGTTTTATTGGCCTATGCTAGGTTTTTCATCTTCCAAACGAGATCTGGGGAGTTATCGACTAGCATCATGGGATATAGGGTTGCCTCGAGCTGGTAAAATAAGCTCTCGAGCTTTAGTAAGTGGCTGAGTCGGAGCCGAGGATCGGCTCCGAACCCATCCAGCAAGAAAGAAGGCGGGAGAAGACAACTAACATGGAACGTTATGGTAGGTACATAACTTCTCATTATCTCTAGGTGCCTCACCATGAGCCAAGAGAAACATACAGCCTACCTGGTCCTACTGGAGTCTCTCACCATAGAACCAAACACCTTGGTTATGGGTAGTTTGAACTATCCTTTCATCAACTGGGCAATATACACGAGCACAAACATGATCGCCCAGAGGTTCCTGGACTTTGTCAGTACAAATGCCCTGGAACAGGTAGTCCACACCTCCACAAGGGGTTCAAATATCCTAGACTTAGTACCCACCAACATGGGGGTCTTTACACCCATCCCTGTGTTGTGCCCTCCCTGGTAAGATCAAACCATAAATCAGTTGCATTCATAGTAACTATCGGACCTGACATCCCCACAGGAGAAATAAAACTAAAAAATTTTTCCAAAGCTAATTACAGCCGACTAAGCAATAGTATAAAAACGTTTCAAACTCGCTGCAAATACAGTTAACAATAACTGCTATGCAGAGGTGTACAGAAATGCCTTGTATAAACACCTAAACGACTGTATAGACTTGAATGTACCTGACCAGATTAAAACCAGTTTCTCCAGAAAACGAGCTACTGTGGTGGACCTCAGGTATAAACAGATTATACAAGAGGATGAAACTGATGTCTAAGAGCTAGAGGGAACTGACTCATCGGAGAACAAATTCCCTCCACAGCCCGAACAAACAAATGAGAAATCTTGTAAAGTCCTCTAAAGCTAATTATGAAGCTAAAATAGCATCCCTAGCTAAAGATAACCGTGAGTCATTATTTATCTACGTCAGAAATCTAAAAGGGAATGCCCAGCTATGTGCCGAACTAGTAGTGGATGGTACCACTCATACTGTACCTGTGGAAACTGCCAACCTACTAGCTGACATATTTGGTACAGATTTCACTCCCCTTTCCCCACCAACCATACCCCAAAGCATTCCTGTAACTAGTCCCCTCTGTAGTATCTCTAGACAGCAAGTTATATCTGTACCCTCCAAGGCCAAAAACATGGTCCACTGGGACCAGACAACATCCCATTCTGCTTACTTAGCAATCTAAAACGAGACCTAATGGAACTACGTGGCTCTCTCTCTTTAACCATAGCCTGAGAACTGGCTATGTTCCAGCAGAGTGGAGAACTGCAGCAGTAATCCCCTTGCACAAAGGGGGCCTATCAACTGACCCTGGGAACTATAGACCTATAAGCCTAAATAGCCTCATTTGCAAGGCCATAGAAAGAATCTTCATGGACATTATTAACAAGGACATAGGCGACCTTCAAACCCTTGATCCAACCCAGTTTGGCTTTGCTAAGGGTAGATCATGGTTGTTAAACCTGGTAGACTTCTTTGAGAATGTCACCAAAGCACTGGATGATGGTAACTGCATACCACCTACCTTGACCTGGCCAAGGCTTTTGACACAATTCCCCACTCAGGTATCATTGAGAAACTCTCCCAGATGGGGATTAACGCTTACGTCAGTAGATGGGTACCCAACTGGCTCACAGAGAGAACTTGCACTGTTAAAGTTGGGAAACTCACCTCTTACCAGTAGACCTGTCAGCAGTGGAATACCACAAGGATCTGTGCTGGGCCCATTAATCTTTGGAATCTATTTTTTTTGGAAGTCCAGTCTAAAGTAGAAAGCCTATGTCTTGTCAGGTTCGCTGATAACTGCAAACTGGGGGCAGTCGTTGTGTCCCCCAACAATGATAACGTTACAGAAGGGGATAACACAGATAAATAATTTGTGCCAAAGCCACAGACTAAAACTAAACACAAAAGAGTACATTATTATCCCCTTTGGAAAAGAGGAATAACTTGCTAGTTACAGTATTGACAGCAACCCCCAAGCTCAAACCCAGTGATATGAGATTTGGGAACTCAAGCTGATAGAAATCTAGACTTCGATCATCAGATATCCACAGTGGTAAGGAAAGTCTTCTACATTACATGTCTCTTAATTAAGGGGATCACGTCCAGGTCTAAGGATGTTATAACTCCACTGTACTCGGCCCTCATTAGACCACTAATAGAATACAATGCCCCCCTTTATATGTACCTCATCAGACACCTGCAGCAGCTGGAAGGGACCACAGCGGTTTCTCACAAGGAAATTTCAGGGCCTCCAAAACATGTATTACATGGATAGACTGAATGTCCTGTGACTATACTCCTTATCTTATAGGCTGCTGACAGGTGACTTGTGCTTATCCTACAGGAAAATATCTGACCCTGCCATAATGTAGGTGCTGCATATCCACAAATCAAATGGGACAAGGGTCACTCACTCCAGGGATCTTAACCTAGCCTGTGACTTCAACAGAATATGCTGGAGAGATAGATATATCTCCCAGAGACTGCCGCTTCTTTGGAATAGACTCTCAATTCAGGTAAAGCAGAGCTCTTCATTTACCGTTGTTGTTTGTCTTTTTCCTGGTAAGGGGTCGCCACAGCGGAACTCTGGTCCGCTAATGATTGGCAGTAGATTTTTTTTATGAAATGCCGAGGTGCCAGCTCGGCGCCCAACCTTCAACGAAGGCACACCCATTTACGCACGCATGCCTTTCGAACGCTACCCAACCGCGTGGAAGACATGCAGACTCCACACAGAAGGCACTCCCAAGCCAAGCCGAGAATCGAACGGCAGAACCTCTTGCTGTGAGGTAACAATGCTACCACTGTACCACCACGGAATTCAAGCGTAACCTGGACAATTGGATGGTAGACCACAGATTCATCCCTGGGGTGACACCCATGTCCCTCATGGACAGAGGTAATTGGTGCTGACCTTAAACTCGCTCTGCTAATAATGCCGTTCTAACCGAGATCATTTAGGGTAAATCAGGTATAAAATGGCTAAGGTTGTAAGGTAACTTGGGTATAACATGGCTAGCTCTAGGGCTGTTTAGCTTAGTAACCACCTAGAAACCTATGAAACTATGTAGCCAGATTACCTTAGTGCAAACAGCTTGGAATTTTTTCTAATATTGGCCTGTCACTTAACACCACTGTGCCCATGGTGTGCAGTAATGTCAGTGCATTATATACATGTGTGTATATATATATATATATATATATATATATATATATATATATATATATATATATATATATATATATATGTGTGTGTGTGTGTGTATGGAAGGGTTGTGTTCAGAAGCTTGAAATACTGAAATCTCGAATTTCAGTATTTCGAGCCCAAGAAGCTGAATCCACATAATAGCAAAAGTTTAGAAGCGCGAAATTCAAAACCTTGAATACCAGAGGTTTTGAATTTTGCGCTTCTAAACTTCCACTTTGGTTATGTATTCAGGTAAGTGTATGTGTGTGTGTGTGTGTGTGTGTGTGTGTGTGTGTGTGTGTGTGTGTGTGTGTGTGTTAAGGGGTTTGGGCAGGGGCTGTGGTGTGTATCAGTGTGTTTTGTTGCTGTGATGTGTGTGTGCGAAGAGAAAGCCGCTTGTGTGTGGTTGTGTGTGTTTGTATGTAGTGCGAACTTGGAGTGAGAATATTTAAGTAGGGGGGTGTGGGGGTGCAGGGTGCTTGACCCCTGCTTTCATGTAGTAGAGTGATTTTGTGTGTGTGTGTGTGTGTGTATGTATGTAGTAAAACTGCAAAATTAAAAACTTCCGGTATTTGAGGTTTTGAATTTCGCGGTTTTTAGTTTTCGTTGTGTTGTGTATTCCATCCACTTCTTGGGCTCGAGATACTGAAATTCGAGATTTCAGTATTTCGAGCTTCTGAAGTGAATCCATACATGGATTTTATATATATATCTATATATATATATATCTATATATATCTATATATATATATATATATATATATATATGTGTGTGTGTGTGTATATATATGTATATTTTTTATGTGTGTGTGTGTGTGTGTGTGTGTATATATATATATAGTTATATATATATATATATATATATATATATATATATATATATATATATGTATATGTGTGTATGTACACATACTGACATTGCAGTCTGCCAGTGCTTCTCCATTCAAAACTCTGGCAGGGTTAGAGTTCCCAGTCCCCCCCCCATGGACTGTAGCCCTAGCAAGCAGTCCCACCTCTTTTCCCATGTGATAGGCAATGTTAGTATTATGCTAATTCCAAACCTCCCACCCCCCTCAGTATAATCTTCAGGTTTGGATTCATTCTTTGAGCTTGTGTGTCTTGGATCCCAGGCAGGGCTTCACCTGCCTGTACCAAAGAATCAACAAGAAATCATTTTTGTAAGAATCGTGAACATTTTTCATTATTTTAGTTATTGGGATAAAATCATAATTAGAGTATGTTAAAGTTCTGGGACTGAATACTGGAAACCACTTAAATTATAACCTCACATTCAATTTTGCAAGCAGTCTGGTTTTGGCTGACCCAGCACTTGGGAAGATAACTATTTCTTCAGTGGTTTAAAGATAAGACTTCTGCTGTTCTAAAGGTCAAAATCAAATGCATTTTGTATTCTTAATTGGTTGGTGTCATGTGAGTATACATAAAAACCTTGTTAGGCAGGTGACACATCCCTGTTATGGGTGCAGTTGACAGGGTAACTTGACGAGCCTTAGGCTTGTCAGGACATGCAAAACTACTCCCTGACCCTCCCCCTACCTAAAGAAGCAACCTGAAAAGTTTGTTACATTATAATGACTATAGTGAATTGAAAGAATGTGCATGTCAGGAGAAAGTCATTACTGGTGGAAGGATGTGAATCACTGTGCATACTGCAGAAAGCATTATTAAAAATACTGATCTGTGTAGAACTGATTGTTAAAGAATTCCTTTGTGTAATGGTAACAGTCTGATAATAATACAACAAAAGAGTTATACACAGATTTAAAAGGGCAATCTATTTAGTATTGGTTGTTACAAACCTAATAGTAGCACTGCATTTAAAAACTACAGCTAGGGTGCAAGTTATAATCACGAATAGAGTTGAAAAAGTTATATGCAGCTATGATGTAATCGTGACGGAGGTAACTATGTCATTATTAACTTAGTTGTTACTGTATACAGTTAGAAATATAAAAAAGGAAAATTCTGTATGTGTTTACTACATACATTTTTGCATATCTCTTGTTTGACAGTCTTACTGGTGTTTACCATTTTCTGTTCATATTTACTCTTCCTTAGTTACATGTTATATGGTTGAATAAAAATAAGCAATGGAAAGTATTTATAGGGAATAAAGTTTTATGTCAGTTTGTATTGTGAATGCTGTATGTGTTACCCAGCACAAACATCTGCAATCAGTAAAATGTGTGACAAACATAGCTGCATATTAACGAACTATGTAACATGGATTGATGGTAAATAAATAACACAAGGCTACTAAACTTTAAACGACAGATCTGAAGTAGGGAGTTCATTTGTCAGCAACCTGTGGGTCTTGGATCCGATATCGGATCCGAGCCGGCAACTTGTTTCAAGCTAATGGATCCGAGCTCCTAGCTCCTCCCCTCACCCATAATCCCCTGCTAACCCTCCATGACCCCAGATCTAGTTTGCCGCGCTTGTGGATAGCTGGATTCCTGTGAGCTCGTCTAGTACTTGGCAGTTAAAGTTTATATTTTCTGTCAATTTTCTTATTTTTTCTCAAAAAATTAAGTGTGTGTTAGGTTCCCTGTAGAGTAAAAAAAAAAAAAATATATATATAATTTCTTTTAAGTAGTTTTTCCCTCCCTTCGCTGGTCGTTAGAGAGTGTGTGTTGTGTGTTGTGTTTTGGGGCCTGTGTGTGTGTGTAACATTACTTTTTTTCTTTAAGTATGGCTGAGGCCCCAAATGCCATTTTTTCTAAATGTACCGAGTGTGGCCATAAGCTCTCCCCGGCTGATGGCCACACTTGTCGTCGTGCCTTGGGGTTGAACACCTCACCTCAGGCTGTACCATTTGTGCAGCGTTCAACCCCAGGGCACTGAAAGAGCGGAGGTCGAAGCTGGTCTTGGCAGGACTTTTACCCCGGACTCAGCTCCGGCCTCCACTGCTCCCGTGGCTCCACCACAGGCTGTGGTTGCTGCCATTCCTGCCCCCCTTCCACCGACCGGGACTGAAACTCCCGCTAAAGCGTCGGAGGACAGGGAGGCCAGAAGGGAGAAACGGAGGGAGAAGCACCACAAGCGGTGGGCCGAGACCTCCGTTTCGGCCCCGCCAGCTAAGCGGGCTTCTACCTTCACTGCTTCTAGGTCTCCTCCTCCTCGGCTCCGATCCCCTTGTTTCTCCCCAGGGCCCGAGGAGGAGGAGGCCCGATCTCCATCGAGGTCATCGAGGCGGCATTCCAGGCCTGCCTCGGGTGACCTCTTCGAGATCGACCTTCAGTATATCTGATGCAGACTTGGACCGGATGATGCGAAGATTCATCCAGGCCCAACTGCAGATGGGAGTGCTCTTGCCTCCCCCCCCCTTTGGGGGGGGAGCTCGACACCTTTTTTCCATCCTATTGCTCCTTCTCCGACCCGCTATCTGGGTTCAGATCGTTCAGAGCCAAGCAGAGTTGGAGCCGGGGGTGGGTCGGCGCCGACAGTACTTGGTACTTCGGATCCGACCCTGCCCTCGAGCCTGTCGGGTCCGACCTCTCGGAGCCGTGGCCCGAGCTTCGGATCCGAGGGATTCAGTGTGCCTTCCAGGTCGGAGCGCACTGGTCCTTCGGATCCGATGGTCTCAGCGCCGGTTCCGATCCCTTCATCGGATCCGAGTGGGAGCCGACTCGGATCAAGAGAGGCGGTTCCCCTCGGCTTTCGATGTTGTGGAGAGGGCTCTGTTGAGAGCATCCGGACCCCCGGTCCTTGTCTCGGCTCCTCCCTGCACTCCCTCTCTGCTGGGCTAGGCTTCCATCAACCGGCCAAAGGGACAGCCTGCTTCAATGTCCCAGATGGTTCCATTGGAACAGGATGTTGCTGGTGAGGCCTCCTCGGACAGCCCCCCTGAGGAAGTGCCCCGCAAGCACAAGTGCAAGAGGAGGCACGTGGACTCCCCTGAGTCCTTAACTGAGGACACGGACTTGGAGGAAGGGGAAGGCTCCCCAAGATCACCCCCTGAGGATGTCTCCTTTGGAGACATCATGGAGATGCTGAGGATCAGAGGTGGGTGGTCTGCCCCCAAGTCTTCCTCCGATGAGTCCGTGTTTCTGGAGGCATTCGAAGCAGGCCCGTCTACCTCTTGGGTGTCCCCTCCGGCCGACCCCTTGGTGGACCTCATTACCACCAGGGCGTGGAAGGATCCGGACACCGTGGAGCCAATACCAAAACGCCCGGACAGAATACTAAGCCCCCCCTCAGACCGATCACACTGGAGCAAGGGCCCCCCCGTAGATGCCATGTTGACGGCGGCAGCCACGAAGAGGGAACTAGCTCAGGAGAGCCCCTCAGTCCATCCACCGAGCAAGGAGTCCCGCTCGATGGACCGCTTAGGGAAACAAGTTTTTAGTTCAGCAACCCTCTCGGTAAGGTCCCTGAACTATATGGCACATGTCATCAGGATGCAGCGAGATCTTATCAAAGAATACACTACCTCCCCTCCTGAGTCCATGTCGGCAGATGACAAGCAATTGTACTCCACCCGAATGGCCACTCTGAGATCAATTTCAAATACCTCTATGCGGCTATTGTCCCACGCCACAGAGGGAGCCGCTAGGGCTAGCGGAGCAGGCCTAGTCATGAGACGTCAGGCCTGGCTCCGTCATTGTAACTTTGCGGAGCCTTTTAAAGCGTCTTTTGCGAATGCCCCTTTCGATGGTTCTGCCCTTTTTGGCAAAACGGTTCGCGAGACACTTGTCCAGCGCGAGAAAGACGAGAAGACATTGTCTGCCGTCGGAATCTGCTTCTCTGCTCCCCAGCGGTCCTTTTCGAAGAACCAAAAGGGTCAGAAGAAGATGTGGGTCCGGAAATCGCAACATTCCCAACCTGCTCCGGACAACCAGTCCTTCTGTGGCAGAGGAGGACAGGGAGGACGCCGCCCCAGGGGCAGAGGGGCTCCGAGAAACTTTGGGTCCAGAGAACCTTTCTCTGAACGGCCCACGCAGCAGCCCTGAAGGGTTGCCCGGCTGCTCCACTCTGGAGGCAGTCGGGGGGCGCTTCTCGGAGCACTTAGCGGCATGGGAGTCCATCACGACAGACAGCTGGGTGCTTCGCATTATATCCAGAGGGTACAAAATACCATTACTCCATGTCCCCAAATTCAAGAACCTCCCCAATGTACCACCCGATCAGAGGGAGACCGCAGCCGCAGAAATTCAGCAGCTGCTAAGAAAAAGAGCCATCCAGCCCGTCCCCCAAGACCAGCTCAGATTAGAGTTCTACTCCAGGTTCTTTTTGGTGCCAAAAAAGACGGGGGACTTGAGACCGATTCTAGACCTTTCCCGCTTGAACCTGTCAGTAACCAAGGAAAAATTCCGAATGGTCACTCTTCAATCTATTCTCCCCCTACTAAGGGAGAACGATTGGATGTGCTCTATAGACCTCAAGGATGCGTACTACCACATTCTTATGGACAGACGATCCAGGAGGTTCCTCCGCTTCCGGCTGGGAGCCAGTCACTACCAGTTCAGGGTCCTTCCTTTTGGCCTCGCCACAGCCCCCAGGGTGTTCACCAAGGTATTAGCAGTGATTGCGGCCCACCTGAGACTCCAGGGAATACAGGTCTTTCCGTACCTGGACGACTGGCTCCTGACCTCCCCAACAAGGCATCTACTTTGCTCAGCCAGAGATTTCTTTCTCCACCTAGCCCCACAGTTAGGCATCACCATCAATGCCGACAAATCCCTTCTGGCCCCGACACAAGTCATAGAATTCATAGGAGCCAGAATAGACACCAGAGAGCTACGAGCCTTTTTAACTTCCGAGAGAATTCAGAATTTGCAACTCCATGTGCGGGCTATCCTCCAATCAGAGACTTCACCGGCGGAAATGGTCCTGAGGGCACTAGGCTCCATGGTGGCAGCGATTACGCTCCTTCCACGCGCCCGTCTGAACATGCGGGTCCTGCAGTGGACACTTCTAGTGCAATGGTCCTTTCTATCCCTTCCTCTTCACCACCCCATTGCTATCAGCAAGGCGTGCAGGAGTGCTCTATTATGGTGGCTCCAAGCTTCGGACCTCCATACGGGCCGTCCCTTCTGCACCTCTCCCCCTCTCGCCACGGTGACCACGGACGCCTCCCGCCTCGGGTGAGGGGGGCATTTTTCAGGCTGGACGGTCCAAGCCACATGGAACGACACAGAGACCTCCCTGCATATCAACGTTCTGGAGATGAGAGCGGTGCTGTTCGCGTTGCAAGCACTTCAGAATCTCCTCCCCATAGGAACAATTGCAATTCAGTCGGACAACATGTCGGTTGTCTGGTACATCAACAAACAGGGGGGAACCAGATCTTACCCTGTATGCCGCGAAGCCATGAGAGTGTGGGAATGGGCGATCTCCACCAACCGCTTTCTGATTGCAACGCACATTCCGGGACGGACCAACATCCTAGCGGACAAACTCAGTCGCACCCTTCTTACCCCGTACGAGTGGTCTCTCAATCCACTAGTAGCGAAGCAGATATTCGCAATATGGGGGCAACCCTGCTGCGATCTTTTTGCGTCTCCCTCACACACCAAATGCGGCAATTTCTTCGCTCTGATTCCCCCTCCAGGGGAAACTCCAAGAGACGCTCTGGTGCATGCTTGGCCACCTGGTCTACTTTATGCCTATCCTCCTCTACCCCTGATGCTGCAACTCTTACAGAAAGCCTCGCGGTTGGGGAGCAGGATGATCCTCATTGCCCCATTCTGGCCTCGGCAAATTTGGTTCCCTTACCTGTGGTCTCACCTAGTGAATCCTCCTTGGATTCTGAATCCCAGTCCGGATCTAATCTCCCATCCGTCGGACTTACCGACCCCAAACCTGGACAATCTGAAACTGACAGCTTGGTTGCTCTAGTTCCACTCCTAGGTAGGACTCCCGGTATCTCTTCACCAGTCAAAGCCATCCTTGTGGCAGCGCATAAGTCCTCCACCAGGAAAGTGTACCGCAGTAAATGGAAACGTTTCTCCATATGGGCGGAGCATCATGATCTAGATCCCTTTACGGCTCCTCTTCCGTCCATATTAGACTTCCTAACCAAACTTTTTCAGGAAGGCGCTAGTTGTTCAACCGTCAAAGTGCAATTGGCAGCTATCTCACATTACCATGTGGGACATGATACAGAGCCTTTGATGTCGGCCAAGTTGTGTAAAACCTTTCTCAAGGGCACCTTCTTGCTTAGACCCCCTATAAAAGAAGCCGTACCACCGTGGGATCTTTCACTAGTTCTTCAAGCCTTGACTGCTCCACCTTTTGAACCCGCTGCTTCAGTAGATCTCAAATTCTTGTCCTGGAAAACAGCATTCCTTGTAGCCATCACTTCTGCAAAAAGAGTTTCGGAGCTTCAAGCTCTTTCTGTGAAGCCTCCTTATTTGATCTTTCACCCAGACAGAGTGTACCTCAGGATCAATCCCTCTTTTCTTCCCAAAATAGCATCAGAAACCAATATAAATCAATCCATAAATTTACCGGTTTTCTTCCCTAAATATCAGATTAAAGGAGAGTACAAGCTACACTCATTAGATGTTCATAGGCAGCTTCGCTTTTATACTCATAGAACAGCTGGTCATAGACAATCCGACCAGCTGTTCGTTTCCTTTGCCAAATTTAATTTGGGGAAAGCAATATCAAAAGTATCTCTATCACGCTGGATTTCTCAATGTATCCTATTGGCGTACCAAGCCTCTGGGAGACCCCCGCACCTGAAGGAGTTTGCGCACATTCCACTCGTTCCATCTCTACTTCTGTGGCCTTCAAGTCTAGAGTTCCATTGTATGATATTTGTTCGGCAGCCACTTGGGCTTCATCGCATACCTTTATTAACCACTACAAACTGGACGTGATTTCTAGAGGGAGAGCATCCTTTGGCTCTGCGGTGCTTCGCAATATCCTTCCATGATGGCCACCCAAGGTTCAAGTAGCTGGGGACTCTGTCCCACAGGTTGCTGACAAATGAACTCCCTACTTCAGGTTAAGAAGTTATGTACTCACCATAACGTTCCATCTGAGTAGGTAGCTTTATTTGTCTGCAACCATCCCCCCCCCTCCTTCCCCCTGGCCTTCTTCAGATCTATTTTAGTTGGATACCCGTTTTTGGGTATATATTGAGGGGCAAACTCGATCTGAGGTCATGGAGGGTTAGCAGGGGATTATGGGTGAGGGAAGGAGCTAGGAGCTCGGATCCATTAGCTTGAAACAAGTTGCCGGCTCGGATCCGATATCGGATCCAAGCCCCACAGGTTGCAGACAAATGAAGCTACCTACTCAGATGGAACGTTATGGTGAGTACATAACTTCTTATTCTTAAATACACTTAAAAACCTGACCTGCATAATTTATCTGTTTGTTTATTTGTCTTTGTTGTCAGGATAGTCTGATTGGACAGAGCTATTTTTCAGTGGAACAAATGTCTAATAATTAAGCAGTAACCAACGACGTGGTGTGGTATATTGAAGATTTACCCACAGTTGGTGTGGTTTAATCACGACGGCGAAGCCCGAGTGATTAAATAAAGCCAACCATGGGTAAATCTTCAATATACCACAACCACGGAGTCAGTTATTGCTATTATACAATGACATTAAGAAAAAAAATGCTTACTTTTCTTAAATAATGTCTTTGTATAATGGCACATTACTGTTCTTCTGCCAGTGGTGGTATACTGCTTCCTTGTGTTGATGTACTGCGCATGCGTATGGAACTTGCATTCCGACACATTCCCAGTACATCAATGCTTTGAAATGGAAGCAACAGAGAAAAGAAAGTCTCCGTTGCTCTGTTTTTTTTTTTTTATTAAAAATAAAAGGTTTTGGACATCTTATATCAATGGAAAAAAGCCCGGGCGATCGGACCTTTTTCCATTGGTATATTGTGGGATTTACAACGGGCACGCCGGCCAGTCAGCATGCACGTTTTGGAATTTTAATGGGGGGGTCATTGTATAATAATAAATAATAATAATAATAATAATAATCATAATGGATCCCAGGGAGAAAAGCTCAGTCTAAGCAATCTAATATAAGTGAACATTAATACAATCAAACTTGGTACAAGGTTACATTTTTAGAGTTAATAGAGAAAGTGTATGTACAGGTTTGGTGTAACAATATGATGAGAGTTTGAGTTAAGTTTATTTTCGTTAATATTAGCTATGACAGTATTTGACAGTTTTACAGTGAGTAGCAGTTGTTTGGTTGTATTTATGTAGTAGTAATGGTTTCATTTTCAACAACTGAAGTGACATATATGACAAAGTGAATAGCTGTTAGAGTTTGAGAAGTATATCGAAAAGGGAGGAAATATAGTGAGGGATAAAAAGAGGTAATAGAATAATGTAAGGGAAGGGAGAAATATTAGTGAAAGGTTTAGAGGTGTAGTAGTGAGGGACAGAAAGAAAAAAGATAATAGTATAAAGTGAGGGAAGGGAGAAATATTAGAGAAAGGTTTAGAGGTGTGGTAGTGAGGGACAGAAAGAAAGAGATAATAGTTTAAAGTGAGGGAAGGGAGAAATATTAGAGAAAGGTTTAGAGGTGTGGTAGTGAGGGACAGAAAGAAAGAGATAATAGTTTAAAGTGAGGGAAAGTAGAAATATTAATGAAAGGTTTAGAGGTGTGGTAGTGAGGGACAGAAAGAAAGAGATAATAGTTTAAAGTGGGGGAAGGTAGAAATATTAATGAAAGGTTTAGCGGTGTGGTAGTGAGGGACAGAAAGAAAGAGATAGTAGTATTAAGTATTATTGGATGGGTTGCACACATTGTGTCTTGTACTTTAATTTCTCTTAGTCACTTACAGATTTTAATGCAGTCTTACCTATTAAGTCTGTCAGCCAAACTATTACAAATTAATCCAGGCTATCAGTTCAGACAGTGACTTTTTTTATAATGCAGTTATGTTCAGGGTCATATTTTTCCATATTGGTAGTATATACTGGTAAAAACAAGGGAATTCTTTGGCATTTTAGACTAAGCCACTCACAGGAACAATACTAGGTGAGGGATTGGGACCATTAGATGCTTATCTACACACACTCACTTTTATGTAGACATACGTTTTTGCCATCCTTCTGAAGCAGTCAGTAGTGCTCATCTCCCAAACTGAGTAGAGTCATACATGACAACCCTCGGTCAAGTTTGTGTCTACCCATCCAGTCATTAAAACTATAAAAGTAGCCATGGTAGTACATAATTTGATCTGTAGTGGTAATTTATTCCATCGCCTAGGAATATGTTGAACTAGGAACCTAAATGAGTGAGTCTTGTTTGTCTGTCGGCATAGATTTAAGTCCCCAGTGCAGGTATTTGTAGAACCACTGGTTTGCAATGGAGGAGTAGGAGGTCAAGTAGGATTGGGTTTTCCGTGGCTTGACAAGCAAGACATGGGACATCTTAGAGCAACTTGTAGACTACTGAGTATAATGTTAATTTGTCAGATAGTTGAAGAATTTAAAACTTTTCATTTTCTTGGTTAGAAATCTTGGGGCCTTTCCAGTTGAGTAGGATGCTTGGATTTGTACATACTAAAGGAAGCAATAATAATTTATTATTAATAATAATAATAATAATAATAATAATAATAATAATAATAATAATAATTCAGTAATGGGGCTGATAAGGAAGGACTACAACAGTTGGATGACTTCCTTGGATCTTGAGGATATATATTCCCTTGGAAATTAACTGGACCATAGAAAGATTTCCTGGCTATGGTTGAAACATCATAACTGAATGAGAGGCAGTTGTCCACATAAGTACCTATGTATTTTATGACTGTGTTTGTTTGAAAAGAAGTGCCATTATTTATTTATGTATGTATGTATGTATGTATGTATGTATGCATGTATTGACATTTCACTACTGGGAAAGTCTGAATAGGAGGGAGCCCATTTTCACCAGAGAACAAAGTATTATAAAACATTTTAAGACCAATAATTTTACAATCTTCAAAATAATATGAAAACATCCACACTTTAAATAATTATACCAAATTATATGTAATATGAAAAAAAAAGTTATGTACTCACCATAACGTTCCATCTGTGTTGTCCATTTTTGTTTTTCCTCAACTGATGGGTTCGGATCTGAGACTTGCATCCGGCTTGGCTGCTTCTACCACATCATCGGATCCAAGAACTCATGAGATCTTCCCTTAAACCATAATGCCCCACCAACGTAGCATACCTCAGATCGAGTTTATTGCCTGTAGATATAAAGGGGTAACCTATTGTATAAATTAACAAAAATAGAAAGGAATAGGGAAGCTGGAGCTCAAACAAGGAAGAGAGGTAAAGGAGGGGGCAGGTGGGCGAGAAGTTGAGGAAGAATGAAAATAGACAACAAAGAACGTTATGGTGAATACATAACTTTTTTATCTAATGTTGTCTTTTTCATTCATTCCTCAACTGATGGGACAGAGTCCCCAGCTACTGTAACCTTGGGAGGTCCTGATGGAAGAATATTCCAGAGAACTGCAGAGCCAAAGGCTGCTTTGTTCCAGGAAATCAAACCTAGCTTGTAATGAGCAATAAAGGTGTGAGAATTAATCCAATCTGCAGTTGCGCACATGTCATCCAGGGAAGCCCTTGACAAAAAAGGCTAAAGAAACTGCCACAGACCTTGTGGAATGAACTCTAGGAGCCTTGGGCAAGGATAGACCTATTTTACTGTAAACAAAGGAAATACATTCAGTTAACCATTTGGCCGATGTAACTTCGGATACTGGTTTGCCCAGTCTGTTAGGAGAAAATGAAACAAATAGCTGGTCAACTTTCTTGAAGTCTTTGGTTCTGTGAAGATAAAAAGCAAGTTGCCTATGCATATCCAAAAGTTGAAGGATATTGTGACGATGTGAGGTATTGTCAGTTATGCTAGGAGAAGTAGGGCAGTGGATGTGAAATATATGCCAGCATAGCATGCTTGAATTTTTTAAATACTTGTATGTCATTTGTATATCAAACTGATTTGTACAGAGGTTCCAAGATGGCTGCACACTAACAGCTTGTTTTTAGCTCTCCTAGTGTGAAAACAGAAACTCAGCAGAGAAGACCAGTAGACTTGTGTTTGTGGGTGAATTTCAGTAACTGGCCAGTAAGTACACTGCCTGGATGTCAGGAATAAAGAAATCAGAAGACCTGGAAAAAATCAGGTACAAAAAGTGAGGAAGAAACACTGACTAGAGAGAGTTCTGCAGCTGTTCAGTAAAAAGTAATGCAACCTTCAGACATGACTTCTGTTAACATACAGGATGTTATAAGACAACTGCATGCAGACTTGGTTAAAATAAACAAAACACTGACAGCATATATTAACACAAAAAACAAAAGGCTGGAATAAATGGAAGAAGCTTTAGATATTCAGATGAGATGATAAAGCTGCAATAATCAGAGGTTAAAATGAAAAAAAAAAGGCTGGCTGAATATGAGATTGCTAAGGAAGAGATGTTTCAAAAAATAAAAGAATTAGAGGACAGAATATGTAGGGAAAACCTGAGATTTTCAGCTATACCAGAAAAGCGGGAAGGAACAAACTGCAATAAATTTATAAAAGCACAAATAAGCAACTGGACTGGTATTCCAGAGCAGGACTTATTAATTGAACAGGCACATCATGTGTATGCTCCAAATCTATCTATAAGAAAGCAACCTAGACCTTTAATAGTAAGGATGCAGTCTTACCAACAGAAAGAATTGATTTTGTCAAAACTGTGGCAGAAGGACAAAATACTATAAGTAGGTGAGAGCAGAGTGTTTGTGGAGAATGACTACTCATTATACACCAGACAAAAGAGAAGTAAATTTATCCCTCTATTCAGAGAATGCCAAGACACAGGTGTGAGATTCAAACTGCTGCATCTAGCTGTCTTCAAGGTATTCTTCCCTGGAGAGAGAAAATACAAAAGTTTGTCCAACAAAAACTGAGATGTGAAACAGAAGGAGATTTGGCTACTCGCTCTTCTGGTAATAAAGACCACAGAGAGACTGCACCAGCGAAACCTTTTCCAGTATTTCAACGGAAATTGTTGGAGGGAAGGAAGGGAGGATGAAAGTTGACCAGAAGAATCGAGAGTACGTTGGAAATGAAGCAGAAGCAGAGACAGAATTTGGGTGATGGAGAACAGTAATATAATCAGTAACTTAATGTGGGATTACAAAGCATTAATTATATTTGCGAAATGTGACCATACAAGAAAATCTGGAAACATTGGGCTTCTTCAAAATTTGTTTGCTGAGTGGGGGACTCAAGTATATGCCCTACTTCATGCCATTAATGTTAGGAAAAATGCTTTGGGGAGAGGAAGAAAGGGGAGAACACTTAACTGTAAGTAAAGAAAGCACCATCTTTTCTTAATAGTATTGTATCTGTGAGGCGTGGTTTTCTTTGCATGATATTTTTCGGTGTAATGGGGATTGTAAACAGGTGTTTTTTTTTTTTTTTATTTTTCTCCCTCTCTTCTCTTTTAATTCTTGTGCAGTTTTGAGAAACATAGGCAATGTAATGATTAGCAAAGAAAAAAAAAAGAAAAGAAAAAGGGAGCCTGGTTAAGGGGGCATGACAAAGTGTTTTTATTCTTGCATGGGGAAATGACTGATTAAGGATCTTTGTTTTAAAACAGAAAGCTGGTAAATGAAAAATGAATATTGAATATTGTAAGTTTTTTTCCTAGCACTTGCAAGTATTATACTAAGTAGCATTTCTGCAGCTGCTCTTCATGCCTCCAAGGAGACAATCTGATAAAAGAGAAACTGGAGACAGTCTGGTGGAAGGGGATTGGCTGAGGGAAAATAAAAAAAGAACAGAGAAATTCACCAAGACATAATGTTCCCTGAAAACAATCAGGGTTTTTTTTCCCCAGGTGTGACAGCTTTAAAGATAATACAAAACCAGTTAGACTCGAAGTTGAAAATAAAGTTCTCTCAGTTTTTTAAATGCAATGGGGATACTATATAAACAGGTGTTTTTGTTTTTTTCTCGTTTTTACTGAAAGCATTCAAATGTTTTCTCAACTGGGAGAGTTATATAGATATATAAAAGCAAATAGCACGTATTAATAGCACAGGCTGTACTACGCATCTTAGCATGACTAACCTTTCTTTTTGGTTAGTTTTAGCCTATGTAGCTATCAACTTAGAACTTACGTTCTTATTAGGACGCAAAAACGTCAGTATGTGAAGTTTGTGTGTTATTGTAAAGATCATAGGTTTTAAGAGTTTTTTTTGGGGGGGGTGTCCTGTTTGAGGGTTTTCAAAAAAAAAAAAAACAAAACGTTATGTAAGATGTGACATAGGCGCAAAATGGATATGACGTGAAACAGCTGTATAAAAGACCAACCTGCCGAACAGTATATACATGTAACATAAAAGTTGTAACTAGACATTTAGCAAAAGAACAGTTATATGTAAAAGGTGGTAATAATAACTGTATAAGAACATGATGCTTTCTGTAATGTCTTTCAATCTAAATGGTCTTACAGATAAATATAAAAAAGAAAGAGTAGTGAGCTATATTAAAAAATGTAGAGTGCAAATAGTTAATGCTACTGGAGACACACCTGGAAAGAACTGAACATGTGAATTTGATAAAGAAAGGTTTTCAGGATGGCTATTCAGTAGAATATTTAGGGCAAAGGAAAAGAGGAGTACTTATATTAATTGCAAGAGGAGCTCCAATAGTGATAGAAGAGGAAAATAAGGTAATAATGGAAGATACATAGTACTAAGGGGCTACTGACTAGGTAGGAGGATTACACTGGCATGCATTTACATCTCCCCTAAAACTGCAATAATGGAGCTTTAGAAAATTCTGATAGAAATAATCAGCTTTCAGCAAGGAATATTACTTAAAGGTGGAGACTGAAATTTGGTTTGCAACAGGGAAGATGTGTTTGGGGGGCCTAGAAGGGAAAATATAATAATGGGGGGTAGATTTTTGAAGAAATGTATGAAAATGTTTGGCATGAAGATGTGAATTCAGTACTAGGAGTTCAGAATTAATTTACGTATTACTCACCGAGATATAAAAATTGGGCTAGGAACGTGCATTTAATTGAAGGTCTTGAAATGCATCCAATAACTATTTCAGATCATGCACCAATAATAACTAAAATAAAAATGCAAGGTAATGAAATGAAAATGAGACACTGGCGCTTTCCCACCTACTGGTTGAAAAGAGAGGAATTTAAGGAATGGGTTGTGGAATTAATTCAGGAGCTACTAGAGAAGATAGATTTATATTCTGAAAACATATTAAATACTCAAAAAGAACTCGAATCCACAAATATACGACAGATACAACAATACGAGTCCACCAAGAATACACTGGCTGAGTGAAACAACGACTGATAAAATAATAATTTATTGAAATAGTGTCCGGTTAAGCGCTTTCATCTAATATAACTTAGACTTCATAAGAGCCACATATATTTATCACACATTGTTTAAATACTGTTCAAACTAATTGACCCACCAATCCTTAAGGCACATCTCCCCAACAGATTAAAATGTGCCTTATTTTATCAGTCGTTGTTTCACTCAGCCAGTGTATTCTTGGTGGACTTGTATTGTTGTATCTTCTGAAAACATAGCTAAGGAGTGGGATAAAATTAAAGTGGAGTTTGGAAATAAAAAAGGGATATATGGCTAAACAGTAACAAGAAATCTGGTGATGTTAATCCTCGTTCATTCCTTACGCATGGGTATCTGTTCCGACCTCGGAACTGAGCCGGCCATTTTCCAAGCTCACGTCAGCCACAAACTCTCGAGCTAAACTCTTACCCATAATTCCCCTCTCCCTGTTGCCTCAGATTTCGTTCCGACCTCGGAACTGAGCCGGCCATTTTCCAAGCTCATGTCAGCCACAAACTCTCGAGCTAAACTCTTACCCATAATTCCCCTCTCCCTGTTGCCTCAGATTTCGTTTGCCGCATCGCAGTTAGGTCGTGTCAGGCTACTTCCCTTGAGCTAAGTACACATTTTTGATCTTTTCAAAAATTTGACTAAACATTTTGAGGGAAAAAAGTAGTTACTTAGTTATCTCTTACCTTTTTTTTTTTTTGTTTTTTTTCTTTCTCTTACTGATGAGGTATTTCTTCCCTTTACCATCGTTGGTAAATCTTTCTGGGCCTTACCTTCGGGTAATTCCTTTTTGGTAACCCTTCTTTCCCTTTCTTTACTATGATAGATCAAAAAGGCAGTCCAGGTTTTAAAAGATGTGTGGAATGTGGCCATAAATTGCCTGTCTGTGATGCACATTTTTTGTGTTAATTGTTTGGGTGTGCCTCATTTTACAGTTGACCCACCTTGCGGGATTTGTCAGAATTTCACTAATAGGACTGCCATTGAAAGAAAGAATAAGTTGATTTTAAAGGGGCTACTTAAATCTAAATCTTCCTTTTTAGAGGGTATTTCTGGGACAGAGGTCTCAGCCCCTCCAAGCTCCCACAAGAAAAGGAGTGATGATTATAAAAAATCTAAGTCTCTTCCATCTTCTCTGGCTGGAGGCCCCATGGAACCGAGACCTAAAAAACCTAAGCTTTCCACTATGGATTTGGCCTCTTTGGCACCGACAGTTTCGGAGCCTAGTTATTCGGTTCCGAGTCCATTGGTGCCATCTACTTTTTCAGCACCGAGTAGTGTGCCTCATACGTCGGAACCGAGAGCCTCCTTTGTTCAGACTCCTTCATCGGAACCAACAGTACAGTCCATACAGTTTTCATCTGTGCCGATAGGTGTGTCGACGCCAGTCTCCCTCTTGGTTCAGGCCATCTATTCGGCACTGACTACTCGCTCAGCACAGACCATTCCTTTTCTGTTGCAGACTCTCTCCACACCGCCAGCTGCCACTTCGGTACCGACCTCGTTGGTGCAGACATTACCTTCGGCACCAATGGTTGCCTCGGGGCAGACTGCTGTTGTTCAGGCCATGCCAACTCCTCTTTTTGTGGTACCAACTCCCACTGTTGTGGGCACCGAACTTGTTCCGACTTTGGATAGACCTGATTCTCCTTCACCTGTGTCTGTGAGATCCACTAGAAGCCTCTCTGAACATGATGTGCTGCGTCTTGTGGATCATTTGCTTCTGGCTAGAGGTATTCTTCCTCCTAGGAGCTGTACTTCCTCAGGAGATGACCATTCTTCATCAGAGCCCCCATCACTGTCTTGGAAGCCCCTTACTATAGCACAGTCTTCACCTGCGGTTTCCCTTTCGGATCTCACTAAGGAGCCTCAGTTGTCTTTGTGGCAGGATTCTCTTGTCACTACCCAGGACACTAACTGTGGCGCCCCTTCTTCGGCTTTCTGCAGCCGTTCAGGGACTCCGAGTCGAGAGAAGACTTGCGTCGGCTGACGTTTCTATACTATCAGAGCCTCCGCTTTTTACACAAGAACACTGGGCACGAGAGCCTCAGGACTTACCCCCACAGAAAGCCCCTATTGAGCTGTCTTCCCCAGTTCCTCCCACTGAGGAAGTTCATCGAAAGTCTTCATGTAAGAGGAAACACATGGACTCCACTGAGGAGTCCCTCACCGAAGACACAGACTTGGATGATGGGGAAGGGTTCTCTACCTCTGAGGTATCCTTTGGAGATATCCTAGAAATCCTGAAACAGAGAGGTGATTGGCAGCCCTCTAACCCAACCTCTGAAGACTCTCTGTTCCTACAGGCCTTTCGTGCTCGGCCCCCTACCTCCTGGGTTACTCCACCTGCCAATGAACTGGTCCGGCTCATCATGCAGTGTGCATGGAAGGCTCCTGACACAGTTGAGGCCATTCCCCGGATGCCAAATAAAATTTTGTCCCCTCCTGAGACCAACCCCCATTGGTCCAAAGGTCTTCCGGTAGATGCCTTGGTGGTGGCGGGCGCAACTAAAAAGGACATGGCGGATGAAGAAGGCCAAACTGTTCATCCGCCCAACAGAGAGTCTCAGGCTCTGGACAAAATTGGGAAGCGTACCTTTGCATCAGGGACCTTTGCAATCAGGGCTTTGAACTATATGGCACATTTTACCAGGCTTCAAAGAGACTTAATCTCTGAGCTCTCTGAAACTGGCTGGTGCTGTGTCTGATGAGGTCCGTGACAAAGTAGCCTCTCAATTATCCACCATTGAATCTATTTCTAACTCCTCCATGCGTCTCATTTCTCACGCATCAGAAGGAGCAGCTATAGCAGTGGGTGCAGGCGTTGTTCTGAGATGACTTGCCTGGATTCACTTATGTGATTTCGCAGAACCCTTCAAGGTTTCCTTTATCAACGCTCCAATTGAAGCCTCTTCGTTGTTTGGTCCCAAAGTTAAAAGCACACTGGCTAGATGTGAACAAGACGGTAAGACCCTTTCTGCCGTGGGTGACCGTTATTCTTCCCCTCAATGGGCTTTCTCCAGAAACCAAAAGAGTGGGAAGATATGACACAAAAAATCTCAGGGCTCCTTCCGTGACACACAGGCCGATTTTCCCCCTAGAGGCAGAGGGGTAAATTCTCAATGAAGACGCCCCTTTCGGGACAGAAGAGGTCCATGTAACCAGGGTTCCAGGGATTCTTTCACTGGCCAACCCTACCAGCGCTCCTGAGGACCGGCCCAACTGCTTTCCCCTGGAAGTGGTTGGGGGTCGTTTCTCTTTGTACCCTTCTGCCTGGCTAACCGTCACCACCGATTCTTGGGTAGAAAAGATAATAACCAGAGGTTACCATATCCCATTTGATCTTTATCCCGCCTCCTTAAGGAAATTACCCAACGTGCCACCCAGTCAAAGGGTACAGGCAGCATTAGAGATTGCAAAGGTGCTAAGCAAAAGAGTCATCCAAACAGTCCCACCAGACCAGATAGGATCCGGATTCTACTCAAGACGTTTTGGTGCCAAAAAAGACTGGGGACTGGAGACAATTTTGGATCTCAGTGTGTTAAACAAATTTGTAAAGGTACAGAAATTCCGGATGGTCACTATACAGTCTATCCTCCCACTTTTGGAAAAAGACGATTGGATGTGCTCTATAGATCTTCAAGACACGTACTACCACATAAAAGTGGACAAACAGTCAAGGAGATTCCTTTGCTTCCGTGCGGGAACCAGTCATTATCAGTTCCGAGTACTGCCCTTTGGACTCTCTACAAACCCCAGAGTGTTCACAAAGTGCATGGCAGTCATCACAGCGTTCCTATGACTACAGGGATTCCAGGTTTTTCCATACATAGACGACTGGCTCATCACTGCCTCCACCAGTCATCTATTAGGAAAAAGCCTTGGCTTTCTCTGTTCACACTGCAGAAAGGCTAAGCATAACCATAAATTGACAAAAATCCAATCTCACCCTGTCTCAATACACAGAGTTCATAGAGGTCCTCCTGAACACAAAGAACTGCAGAGCATCCATTCCGGAGCACAGAATTCAAAGATTGAGACAACAATTGATTCCAATCCTCTCAAAGGAGAAATCCTCAGCTCACTCAGTTCTACAGCTGTTGGGTTCCATGGCAGCCTCTATTACAATTGTTCCCCTGGCCAGGTTTCACATGAGGCTTCTGCAGTGGTTACTACTCACTCAGTGGTACCCCTTTCAGCTCCCTCCTTTAGCAGAGATTCAGATAACTCACAGGTGCAAGCAGGACTTAAATTGGTGGTTGTCTCGGAATCCACTTCAATGGTCCCCGTACCTTCTCCCCCCAACAGCCCAGGGCCACAGTGACCACTGACGCCTCCCTGATGGGTCTATTTTAGGGAAAGATTTCCAAGGTATGTGGTCTGAAATGGAGGCCCATCTGCATATAAATGTTCTGGAGTTGATGGTTGTGCTTCTGGCATTGCAAGCATTTCATCCCCTGTTGCCATCTGGGACCATTGCGATTCAATCAGACAACATGGCGGTGGTCTGGTACATAACAAGCAAGGCAGAACAAAGTCTTATCCCGTTTGCTGAGAGGCCATGAGATTATGGCAATGGGCGATGGCCACCAACTGCTTTTTTCTAGCAACACACATTCCCGGGAGTTCCAACGTGATAGCAGACAGACTCAGCAGGTGCATTCTTCAACCTCACGAGTGGTCCCTGAATCCCTTGATAGCGGCGGAGATTTTCAACCACTGGGGTCTTTTTTGCTCGACCTCTTTGCTTCCCCAACCAACTACAAATGCAGCAATTTTTTTGACCCTGATTCCCCGTCTGGGACCGTCACCCAGGGATGCTGTAGTCCATGATTGGCCCTCGGGTCTACTTTATGCATTACCTCCTCTTCCCCTCATTCCCCAGGTCCTGAAGAAAGCTCGCCAGTTGAAGAACAAATTAATCCTCGTAGCGCCATTTTGGCCTCGTCAGATTTTGTTCCCCTTCCTGTGGCCTCACCTGCTAGATCAACCATGGACTCGAGATCCAACCCCAGACTTGATCTCCCATCCGCAGAACCTGATTCACCCCAACCTAAACAGCCTAAAGCTCACAGCTTGGCTCCTCCACTTCCAGTGATTGCCAGGCAGAATGATCTATCCTTACCTGTACATGACATCCTCATTGCAACTCATAAGTCGTCTACCAGAAATACATACCTCAGCAAATGGAAGAGGTTTGCTATCTGGCTAAAAGAAAAACAGATAGATCCTTTCTCAGCACCAATGCCCGTAGTGCTAGAATATCTGTCTGATTTATTCCAGTCTGGTCTTTCTGCTTCCACGATCAGAGTTCACTTGGCCGCCATTTCTAATTTCCACAATGGGGTCCAGGATTCTTTTGTCATATATCACAAATTATGCAGGACCTTCATAAAAGGCGTTTTTCATTTAAAACCTCCCTTTAGAAAACCCACTCAACCATGGGATTTGGCTTTAGTCTTACAAGCTTTGCCAACGTCACCCTTCGAACCAGCTTCTTCTTGTGACTTCAAATACCTGTCCTGGAAGACTTTATTCTTAGTTGCCATTACTTCTGCCAGACGTATCTCTGAACTTCAAGCCTTGCGCATCAAGAAGCCATATCTGACCTTTCATAAGGACAAAGAGTCATTGAGAACTAATCCTACCTTTTTGCCCAAAGTGATTTCTGACATGTCCATTAACCAAACCATTGAATTGCCAGTTTTCTTTCCCGATCATTCAAACACAGGAAAGTATTGCCTACATACCCTAGACATTCACGGACAACTTTGTTTCTACTTGGACAGAACTAAAGCTTCTCGCAAGTCAGATCAGCCTTTTTTGGCTTTTTCTGGACCTGGATTAGGATGTGCTGTTTCCAAGGTCACATTGGCTAAGTGGTTGAAAGACTGCATGACCTTTATTTACAGCAAGCATAATGTTCAGTTAACTACCACTGTCAAGGCTCATTCTACTCGGTCAGTAGCAACTTCAGCTGCTTTACATGCTAGAGCTTCTTTACATGACATTTGTGCAGCTGCTATATGGGCTAGACCACATACCTTCATCAGCCATTACAAATTAGATCTGGCTACCAGGGAAAGAGCATCATTTGGCTTTATGGTGCTCAGGAACGTCCTTCCATGAGGGCCTCCCAAGAAATAAGGTAGCTGGGGACTCTGTCCCATGCGTAAGGATTGAACGAGGATTAACATCATCAGATAAAGAAGTTATGTTTTACCATAATGTTCCATCTGAGATGTTGATCCTCGTTCAGTCATTACGACCCTCCCTCCATCCCCCTCCTGAGGCTTATAGTGGATCGCACCTTCTGATTCAGATAGGTCAGTTGACCAGAGGTAGCCTCTACCTTCTTTTGACTTGCAAACTCAATTTGAGGTAACAGGGAGAGGGGAATTATGTGTAAAAGTTGAGCTAGAGAGTTTGTGGCTGACGCGAGCTTGGAAAATGGCCAGCTCGGTACCTGAGATCCAATGAAAAATCTGTCCTCTCCATCACCAAGGCTAACAGTAATGCAGGGAAAGCGCTCTACTCCCACACCGTTGCCAGAAATTGGAACTCTCTTCCCCTATCCATGTCCACTGCCCCCTCCACATCCATATTCAAAAACTCCCTCAAATCTCACCTTCTTAGTACCTGGTTATGCCCTTGTATCACATAACCCTACCCATACTACTATTAACTCCCCAAACTCCTCTCTGATCACATGCTGGATGTCTTATCCCCTGTAGGCTTGGTCATCTGAAAGGGTACTTTTAACTATAGAATCTTACTTGATAAATTTTCTTCTCTTACCAATTTATAACTGACATTGTCTTTTTACTCATGTTCTATATCTTCTTTTACCTGGAGTGTTTTATTAATTTCTTGTTATATTACTATGCTCAGCATATATGATAAAACCTGTTTGTGTATTATGCTGGATGTACCGTAACTGACATTGTCTTTTATCTATGTTCTATATCTTCTTTTACCTGGAGTGTTTTTATTAATTTCTTGTTATATTACTATGCTCAGCATACATGATGTAACCTGTTTTGTATATTATGCTGGATGTACTGTATTTGTATAACTTGATGCTGGAGCTTTTCTCCTTGGGCCTCCTCTGAAAATGGACCTGGTCCAGTCGGAATTTCTCGGTTAACAAATGTAAAATAAAACAAAATAAATAAAAAAATAAGTAACCAGGGAATAGTGACTCTTAAGGTCAGTCAGAAAAATATTGTGAAATTAGTTAAGTACTGTTTTTCTGTATCTGTGTGAATCTGTTCATCTGTGTTATTTCTGATATTTCCTGTGATTGAAACTCTGGTGTTTATTTTAAGTAAATATTTAGTATTTTCATGGTGTTTTATTATTTACTATTAAATGTATTTAAACTTTTCACCATGGCTGGTCTTTCAGAGAATGTTTTAACCTTTGAGAGTACTTATATTTATTTGGTGACACTGTGGCCACTGTTGAAAGCCTCGAGGTGTGGTCATCATTGCCATTTGTATTTTTATTAATTTCAGTCATTATAATTGGTTACCCTTGTAAGAGCCTTAGAGTAGCTGGCTTTAGGGTGTCTGGTGGCAGTAACTACTTTTGAGCCTGGGCAGAAGGGGGCATAGCTATTTTGACGCCCCACCTCTGGGCCAGTAATCAAGGGGCCTCAATCCTCACCACCACTGGCACCTGTGAGGAACGTTCACTGAGAGGATAACAGGTACACACACAGTATTTCCAGCTGCAGCTCTCTGTATCAAAGACAATCAAGCACGATTTCCCATAAGAGCACTCTGGAAACACAGTCAAGTCCAGGGCTGGTTTCTCCCTCTGTCTCCAGATCCCCAGTAAGATTCCCCACTGGCACAGCTGTAACGTTGATATCTCAGCTGAGTGTCCATGCCAAGACGTCGAGCACCCTCTATGTCCAACCAGTGATTCGTGTCCCTGCCCAAGTAGCTGACATACACCCATTCTTGGAGATTTGATTTTCACACATGCACGCACACGCGCGCGAGCGCACACACACACACACACACACACACACACACACACACACACACACACACACACACACACACACACACACACACACACCTGGGAAAGACTGGCACAAGTTTACTAGCTATGCCCCCTTCTGCCCAGACTATAAGGTAGTTATCACCGCCACCAGACACTCCTGTCAGCTACTTTAAGGCCCTTACAAGGGTACCCAATATACCGAGTGAAATTAATATTAATACAAATGGTAGTTTGACCAAGAGCAAGGCTATTAGGAGTGGCCTACACAGTCTCACCAAATAAATATGGAAATACTCTCAAAACTTAAATATCTCTACAAAGATCAACCACAATGAAAGGTTTAAATATATTTGATAATAAATAATAAAAGAACAAGAAAATGCTAAGTATATATTCAGAATGACACCAGAGTTCAAAATTATAGGAAATATTTAAAATAACATTGAAGGACAGACTCAAATAAAAAAAAAAAAAAAAAAAAAAAAAAACAATTTCCAAACTAAGCTTCACTATATTCCTGACTGAAACTAAGAGAATTACTATTCCCTACTTAATTAATAGAGCAAGGCAGATGATGTGGTGAATAGTCCTTCTTGTTGTCAGGCCAAAGACAGAATATAGAATGCTCAGTCTCACTAAGAGACTTCTCAAAATAATATCTAAAATAGTACTTCTGGGATAGTTTGCAGAATTACATCACTTTTAGTCATCTGACTTCTAGTTCCCATGCAGACTCCTATTGCTGGAAGTTGGCAGGATTTAGCATCTACCTGTACAAATATACAGACAAGGGCTTTTGCGCAGATTTGTGGCAGAAGCTGGAAGTCATGCTTCCGAGAAGTAATTAGTTCACCCCAAAGACAATACATAAGTCCTCCTAGTACAGACTTTGTGTCTCGGGCTGCATTGAAACCTGTGAGATAGCATCTTTATGGCCTAGACTGTAAAGTGATTTCATTTCAGATATATTTTAAAGTTTGCTGGACTTGCAGTTTTCTCTATTAAAACGTCTACATTTAAACAGTTACAATAGTGCATGTACATTTTTGTTCTCTTCAGTAGGGCACACCGTGGATACATTTCAAACACAAGCACTTTACAAATATCTTTTCAACACAAACATCTGTACAAATCAGTTTGATATACATATGACATGCAGTTCTAATACATTTCTAACACAAGCATCTTGTGTAAATCAGTTTGATATTCACAAATTACTTATAATTATTTGCAGAATTTCAGCAAGCTGTGCTGGCAGTACCTCCTATCATCACATCTCTCACCCCTTTCAAAGACTCAAGCTAGTTTTTGAAGTGCCCCTTGAGGAACATTGCTTGAGAGGAATGAGCCTATTTGGGAGTACATTATCCCATACCTTGTCTTGAGAGCCCATCTGCATTGGCATTGCTAATCCCACTGCGGTACTGCACTGTCATATATGCCTGCAACCCTAGGCTCCACCTTAGTAACTTGCCATTTTGTTGGCTGGCTCGATTTAGCCATGTTAAGGGATTGTGGTCTGTAACTACAGTCAATTTCCTTCCATACAGATAAGGCTGAAGTTTCTGCAGTGCCCATACAATGTCTAGAGATTCTACAGCTGCATAGCATTCCTCCCTGGGTTGGAGCTTATGGATGACATATACCACTGGGTGGTCTTCTCCCTCTAAGGAAACCTGGCTGAGTACAGCCCCTACCCCATAGTTTGAAGCATTCAGCTACACAACAAATTATTTGCTGTAATCTGGGCAGGCTAATCCAGGGGGTCCTCCCAAAGCTCCTTTAAGCTTCTGGAATGCCTGCTCACATGCTGGGGTCCACACTACCTTATCTGGCTTGTTTTTCTTTGTCTTGTCAGGTCTGTGAGGGGAGCAGCTATGGTACTATAATTGTGGAGAAACATTCTGTAGTATCCCACTGTCCCCAAGAATGCCCTCACCTGCTTTTTGGTAACAGGGACAGGCCATGCCTGAATGTCTTGCACTTTGTCAGATTCTGGCCTAATCTTACCACTCCCCACTTTGTGTCCTAGGTAGGAGACCTCTGCCATACCCACCTGACACCTACTGGGCTTAATAGTCAACCCTGCCCTCTGTAGCCTGCCAGCACCTCCCTAACATGCTGAAGGTGCTGTTGCCAGGAATGGCTGTAGATGGCAATATCATCCAGGTAAGCAAGGGCAAAATCTCCTGCTAGGATATGATCTACCAGCCTCTGGAAAGTCACGGAGGCATTTTTCATCCCAAAGGGCATCTTCGTGAACTCATACAAAGCCGAAAGAAGTCACAGAGGCTGACCTCTGTCTAGCGTTGGGAGTCAAGGGCACCTGGCAGTAGCCCTTTGTAAGATCGATAGTAGTCAGATACTTAGCCCCACCCAGCTGCTCTAGGACTTCATCTGTCCTAGGCATGGGGTAAGCATTTGACTCTGTGTGACTGTTTAGTTTCCTGTAGTCCACACAGAAGCCATTGCTGCCATCCTTCTTTGGTACCAGCAGCACTTGGGAGGCCCAGGAACTGTTGGACTCCTGGATTACCCCCATTTCTAACATTTCCTGTATCTCCTCCCTCAGAGTCTGTTTGACTCTGTCAGGCACCCTGTAAGGGGCCTGCTTAATAGGCCTTTGGGGTCTTGTATCCGCTTGGTGCTACACCAGGTGGGTGCACCCCGGTTTCCCAGTGAACATGCCCCCAAACTCTTGTAATACGGCTCAGATTTCTTGAACCTGGGTGGGGGATAGCTGCTGGGACATTGCTACCTCTTCCACTAAGGTGTCAGTTCGAGCCTCACTGAGGAGATCAGTCACCAAATCCCCCTCAGACTCTTCCTGCCATCAGCTGCAAATATTCAGCACAAGGACCTCTCTATCATGGTAAGGTTTCATCATGTTAACTTGGTACAGTTTGTGCCCCTGCCTCCTGCCTAACAGTTATACCATGAATTTAACATAACTAAATTTCCTTACCACTTTGAAGGTTCCCTCCCAAGCTGCCTACAGCTTATTTTGTCTCACAGGAATGAGAACTATAACCTGCTGCCCCACAGCATACTGTCTGTCTTAAGCATTCCTGTCATACCAGACTGTTTTCTGCTGTTGGGCTTCTGCCAGGTTCTCCTGGGCCAAGCTCATGAATTCCTTGAGACTTGTCCTGAGGTTTAGGACATATGCCACAACAGAGTCCTTGTGGGATTCACACTCACCCTCCCACTCAAAGCAAATCAAATGTAGAGGTTCCCTCACCTGATGCCCATACAGCAACTCTGTTTCCCCTGAACTCGTTTAAATTAGAGACCCCCCCCCCCAGGGCAGCCATTTAAATTAGAGGCTCTCCTTTTCTGTTCCTTATCTGTAAAATAAATAAATAAATAAAATAAATAGTTTTTTTTTTTTTTTTTAACTATAGTAGTGTAACATGTCTAAAGAGGCCAAAGTTTCTGGCTTCAAAAAGTGTGACTCATGCTGTCAGAAAATGTCTCTGACAGATGGGCACACTAGCTGCGTTTATTGTTTAGGGGCTGTGCACCTGCAGGACTTCTGCTATATCTGTCATGCATTTAGGCCAAGGGTCCTGCAGGAGCACAAAAATAAATTAATCCTTTGAGGATTAATAAAACCACAGGATTCCCTGGCTAAAGGTTCTCAGCCAGTAAAATCCTCTAAGTCTGTCAAGCCGTCGGCTCCATCCTCGAAACCGACTCCTGGACTTGAAGAACCAAGTTTGTCGGTGCCAACTAGCATCGACAAGTCAACTCCTCCCTCGGCTCCAACTGCTACCTCGGAGCCGTCTCGGAGCCACAAGCTAGCAAGGTCTCCCTCATTGGAGCGAATCCGCTCGTTGCCACAGTCACCCTTATTAGGAAGTGAATGCAGTCATCACTCTGCATCCTACTCCTCTTGATCCTCTAGATTATCGGATCAGGAGGTGGAGAGAGTAGTCAGCAGGTTGCTTAAATCACAGGCCCTTGCAAAATTACTTTCCAGCCCACGTCAGCAGGTTGTGCCTCCATCCGCCTCCATCTCCATTCCTCCTCCGACTACATTTAGTTCGGAGCCGGAGACCATGGATGCACCGATAGTAGAACCAACCATACCAATCACCTCCTCTTCGGTTCCGACGTCGGCTCCAATCACCTCGATTGTTTCGTCCATCATGGGATCTGGGTGCTGAAGTTCTCTTGTCGGCTCAGAGGGGGGGAAGTGACATCGGTCCCTTGTCCGACCCCGCTCTCCCTCTCGGAGCTTCGGCGCAGGTGAGCTCGGCTCCCACATCAGCCTTGGAGCCATCGCCCTCGATGCTGAGAAGGACTCGGAGCTTTCTTTGCCTCAGGATCGTGATGCCTTCGAGGTCATGCAGAGTGTGCTGTCCCCTGAAACAGCCCTACTATCAGCCCCATTGGCTCCTTCTCTTGTGGTACCTGTGCCAACCTCTGCTCCTCCTCCGGCCCAGTATCGTAGGGAACCTATGCCCCAGAACACCCCATTAGGTGACCCCTCTTCTTCTGAGGCCTCCCCTGATCACTCAGGGGAGCCTCCTCGGAAGAAGAAGTGCAAGAGGAAGCACCTAGACTCCCCTGAGTCTGTTACCTCAGATACAGACCTGGATGAATCGGAAGGGTCCCCCAGGTCCCCCTCTGAAGATGTTTTTTTTTTCACATATTCTTGAAATGCTTAGGCAGAGGGGTGTCTTGTCCTCCCTACCCCCTACCAAGGACGAGTCTGTATACTTGGAGACATTTGGTTCCCAACCCTCCACCTCCTGGGTGTCTCCACCTTTCGATCCACTTATGTCTGTAGTGGCTCGAAAGGCTTTATCAGCTCCGGATTCTGTGGAACCTACTCCGAGGAGACCAAATAAATTCATAACAGCCCCCCAGGACAAACAATTTCTCTCCAAAGGTGTGCCAGTTGATGCCATGGTGGTAGCAGCAGCCACCAAGAAAGAGTTAACAGAAACTTCTTCATCTGTCCATCCACCAAACAAAGAGTATAGGATGATGGACAGATATGGGAAGTTAATGTTTTCCTCAGCGACCTTCTCAATGAGGTCCCTGAATTCTCTCTTTCATTTTACACAACTTCAAAGGGATCTCCTAAAAGAGCTTGGCGATACCCTACAAGATCCTACAGCTGAGGGAGCATCAGCCAAAATAGCTTCCCAGCTTGTGACCCTTAATTCTATAGACAACTCCTCCATGAGGCTGATTTCCTACGCAGCCGATGGAGCGAGCAGAGCTGCAGGTACAGGAGTGGCTCTCGGGAGACATGCTTGGCTGCGGCTGTGTCAGTTTGCAGAACTCTTTCGGGCATCGTACTCCCTTTGATGGCTCCTCGCTTTTTGGGCCTCAGGTGAAAGACATGCTTACCAGGTGTGAGCAGGAAGGCAAGACTCTCTCTGCCGTGGGAGTCCGTTTTTCCACTCCTAACAGACCTTATCCCAAAGGTCAGAAGGGTGGAAAGATGTGGTTTCGAAAGTCCCAGGGACCCTTGCCTGACACACGTGGTGATTTTTTCCCCCAGGGGCAGAAGGGGAAACAACACCCTCGTGGCAGGGGGGGACCACAAAATCAGGGTGACAGAGAAACTTTTGCTGCCAAACCCTTCCAGCATCCCTGACGGGTTGCCCGACTGCTCACCTCTGGAGGCAGCCGAGGGAA